>NC_052677.1:0-600000 GCF_016802725.1 Solenopsis invicta | reverse complement strand
ATACGGTGGCTGAGGCATGATGATAGTATTGTAAGCGGCGAAACGCGGCGGTCGCCCGATGGCGCCAGTTCGCGGAGACAATCGCGAGGTTCCCGCGCGTTTGCGATGTGCGTACGCCGATCAAATGTTTTGGTCACCGCGCGTATCGACCAATCTGATTGATTGGTCGACCACCCCGCTCCGGAATTCCGGAGTAACGAACAGCGGCGAACACTCTTGGTTCCGTCGGCGTTGGAGCAAGACGCTCCTTTTCGCGAGAGTCCTGTCGAATCGATTGTCATCCTATATGGTCTGTTAAACGTAACGTCTGTAAGAACTCGGCTAAATAAACGGAAGTGAATCTGAAGCGCGTCGATCAGTATCCTGCTCCATTTTCCCAAGCATCCGATTACGGTAAGAAGTCGGCTACGCCATCTTGTCAGTGGAGCACGCGGTCTCGCTCGCAAACCGGAGTTGCGCGAGTGCAGGGAGTCCGCTGCCGTGTCGTCGTCGTCGTAAGTAGCTCGGTCGTCTCGGATCGAAGAGAGCGATTCGGGCGCGAAAACGAAATTCGAAAGGATAAACTTTCAGCCTCAGAAGTGGGATAAATGCCCGCGTTGTCGGAGTCGAGTGTAGACATTTCGTGTCGTGTTGCTCCGAGAAAGATTTGGTACCGGTCGCGGGAACCGCGACCTAGACATCCCTCGGGGCAGACGGAGGTTGGTCGCAGTTGCCCGTGTGGAACGTAAATTTCGTCGTGTCGAGAGTGTCGGTGTCGGGGACTATCGTGCGGTGCTGCAATGGATCGGGACCAGCTGGACATAGCACCCATAGAGGTGCTGCAGAAGGAAGCCATAGCCGCGGGCATCCCCTTCACGCCGGACCGCGCGGCTTTGATCGATGCAATACTCTCCCACAGGGAGAGGCACGGTCCCACCGCTAACGGAGGAAAAGTGAGCCGCGGAACAGAAGTCGAGAGAGATGGTGCCGCAACGGAGCAGCTGCGCCAATCGGTCGAGCTGCTGGCCGAAACAATGAAACAGCAGCAGCGACATGCTGCTCCAGCAACAACAATTCATGGCGCTCGTCCTGGAGCGCCTGAGCCAGGCAGAAAGGCCAGCTCAGAATATTAGTGCGCCCAGCGGCGTTCGGTCCGTACTGCCGCCGGAGCGCGAGCAATCGTCGTTCGGGTCCTCCACGAGGACCCCGAGAAGAGAAGAGGGTGATCGCTTAGATCGCCTCCCGCGAGGCAACGTGGTGCAGTGTCTGGCGACGCAGATGCCAGAGTTCGCCGGCGCACGAGAGGAAAACGTGGCCGCCTGGATAAGGCGCGTGGACTATATCGGAAGGATCCACGGAGTCACAGACGGGGTGCTGCTGTTGGCAGCCTCTAGCCGTTTCAAGAATGAAGTGAAGGATTGGTACGACTCCCTGGAGGGAGAGGCGCTAGAGTCTTGGCAAGCTTTGAAAAACGAATTGTCTCTTATGTTCGAAAGCAACGAATTCGCTTATAAGCAACTACAAAGAATTCAAGTGAAGACGTGGCAACACACGAAAGAATCGTTTCACAGCTACGCCATAGCCAAGCTGGCCATGATGAATCGCCTCGACTTGTCCACGAAGGAGAAGATTCACTTCCTCATCGGGGGAATCACCATCGGCAGCCTTGACCCTGCCTGACGCCTCGGTGAGCCAATTCTTAGTAAAAATGCGCTGCGTGGTGGAAGGCGCAGTGGAACAAGATAAGAAGCCGAGCGCACCCGCCAGCTCTCAGAAGTCGAAGGAGAAACCCTGTCGAAATTGCGGCAAGAGGGGCCACGTCCATAAAGAGTGCAGAGCCGAGCCCAGCTGCTTCTACTGTAAGGAGCGGGGGCATTGGCAGTTCGACTGCCCAGTTTTGAAGAAAAAGACGTCATCTAACCGGTGCAGCCAAAGCAGCGTGCGCTGACAGCGGCAGCGGTCGAGGAGGAGACGGAGGAGGATAACGTGGTCGCCGCAATTAACGTGACGAGCGGCAAGCGGTTGGAGTTGGCGTCGCGCCCTGCGCGACGGTCACGTCCGTCAATCAAATAAGTTGCGATCTGCCGGCCTTGACCGAGTAGCCCGGTGTCGATCATGAGATTCCAAATTTATAAAGAATTTTTGTTATCGGGAAATGTGAAGTTTTTGCCTACCGGAAAACGGTTGCGTGGTATTACCAATGACCGCCTCACGGTCCTTGGGAAAACAAATACGCCGATCACGCTAGAAACACTCGGGGACAAGAGCTTCACCGTAGATTTCTTTGTCGTTGACGATAGCGCGTGTTTGCCTAGCATGCTTCTCGGTCGTGATTTCGTCGTCGGAGAAAGCTTGTTATTGAAATACCGAACGGCGAAAACATATTCAGCAAACATCATAGCCGAACTTTGTCAAATAGAGCCCAAGGTCACGATGGAGACGGCTGAGTCAATCATTCGCGAAACAAATGTTGATTTCGGGAAAAATGCGAAACGCGAACTAATAAACACAATCATGCGCGTGCAAAACGAAGAGGTCGAACCGGTCGAAGATGACTTGGTTTACGCGTACGCGCCGCGGCGTTTTGCCTACGCGGAACGCATAGAGTTGCGAAAAATTGTAGAGGACTTGCTCCAAAGGGGCATTATTCAGCCCAGTCGATCGTCATACTGCGTGCGAGTGATTCCGATCCGGAAGAAAAAAGGTCTGCTCAGGCTATGCGTAGACCTGAGACCGTTGAATAGCCGCATTAGTAAGCAAAAATATCTGTTTCCAATCATTAAAGATTGCTTGGCACGACTATTCGGGAAAATAGTTTTTACTTTATTAGATTTGAAAGACGGCTTCCACCAAATTAGAGTCTGCGACAAGCACACGCATTACTTTGCTTTTGCCACACCGGATGGCCAGTATGAATATCGCTTTCTGCCGTTCGGCTATTCCGAAGCGCCTGCGGAGTTCCAGAAGCGAATTCTACAAATCCTGGAACCGTTTATAAAAAAGGATCAGATACTTGTTTATATTGATGATATATTAATAGCGTCGGATACAGTGGAGGAAAACTTGACTAGCCTATGCGAAGTTCTACTACAATTGAAACGGTATCGCTTCGAATTAAATTATAAAAAGTGCCAATTTTTGCAAAGTCGGGTCGAGTTTCTAGGCTATATAATAACCAAAGAAGGAATCACTCTAAGCCAGAGACACACCGAAGCGATCAGCGGCTTTAGGCAACCACGAAATGTGCACGAACTTTAGCGCTTCCTAGGGCTCGTAGGTTACTTTCGAAAGTTATCAAAAACTTCGCGCTTAAGGCCGGCCCGCTTCACAAATTATTGAGAAAGAATGTCGTGTATGATTTCGACAAGCGTCACGTTGCGGCCTTTGAGTCGTTAAAACACGAGCTGACACGAGCTCTCGTGCTAGCCTTGTACAATCCTAACGCCGAGACGGAACTCCACACTGACGCGAGTAGCGTCGGACTGGGTGCGATCCTCCTTCAAAGACAACCCGACCGTCGATGGGCGGCGGTCGCTTACTTTAGTCGGTCAACTAATTAGGCCGAGAAAAACTATCATAGCTACGAGCTCGAGATGCTCGCGGTGGTACGCGCGGTTGAACGCTTCCGCCTCTACTTGTACGGGAAAGATTTCACAGTCGTGACGGATACCCATGCAATCGTCTATGCCGTAAATAAGGCGAATCTTAACCCGAGGATCGCATGGTGGATGTTGACGCTACAGGACTATCGTTTTAAGGTGGTGTACCGCCCCGGAGTGCGGATGCAGCACGTTGATGCATTGAGCCGATGCGTGGGACTGGTGAGGGAACTTCCCCTCGAGCGCGAGCTGGAATTTCGTCAACTGGCAGATCCGCGAATAAGGAAATCTGCTCTGAACTCGAACGCGGCGATAGCAGTAAATACGCGCTAGTAGACGGTTTGCTGTATCGCAAAGTCGAAGGTAGTTTGAAATTCGTAATTCCAGAATCGATGATTGCTCCGAGCATCAGAGCGCATCATAACGAGGTGGGCCATGACGATTTTGATAAAACGGCGTGACGCAAAACTACTGGTTCATCGCGATGCGAAAACGTATAAAAGATTATCTAGACAATTGTCTCACGTGCTTGACAGCTAACGAATCGGCGAATCGTTTCGAGGGGGAAACGTCATTGTATCCCCCGGCGACGGCGATGATGCAAATCGTCCACGTAGATCATTTCGGGCCGCTCACGGAAGCGGCGGACGGCAGCAAACATATCCTCGTTGTAATCGATTCCTTTTCACGTTTCATGTGGGTGACGCCGACCAAGACGACTGCCACGAGTGAAACGGTAAAAATTTTACGCCATATCTTTTCAACGTTTGGTAACCCGAGCAAAATTGTATCGGACAGGGGGACTGCTTTTAGTCCCGCGAGTTTGCTGAGTTCGTCGAGCGTGGTAGAATCAAGCATCGAAAAGTTGCCGTCGCAGCACGGTTTAGCCGAAAGGGTGAATCGGTTTATTTAAAGCACTCTGACCAAAATTCTAAGCGAGCCGAACGATTGGCATAATAAGATCATCGACTTACAGTACATAATTAACAATACCCGACATTCCGGTATCGGTACGACGCCAGCTAAGTTAGTTCTCGGGTACGATCAGCGGAATCATCTCGATTACCCGCTCGCGCAGTTTAGCCGGATATGGGCGTCCGTCGACGATATCCAAAGCGAACGGCCGATCCAAAGCTTCCGAAACTGCCCTTCAGGCAACTGAAAAATTAAGAAACTATAATAAGTCATACCGAGATCGCCGTCTGCGACGACCATCGGTATACCAAGTCGGAGATTTAGTCTCCATACGAGACACGAGGGTGAAGCCAGGGACCAGCGGCAAGATTAAATCGAGTTATAAAGGTCCATATCGAGTAACAAAGGATCTAGGTAACAACCGTTACGTTATTACCGACATCCCTGGATTCAATTTCGCTCCTCGTGCCTTAGATACGATCCTCTCATCGGACCGTCTTAAACCGTGGATCAGGCCGCCACCTCCGATGGGAAGAGAGAAAGCCTAAGCACTTTAAAAAATGTAAACTTTTCATAGAATATAAGTTGATCGAGAATCATAGTTTAAGTTAGGTTTAAGTTAGGTTTAAGGTAAATTAATTGTAAGCCTGCCAAAAAAAAAAAAAGAGAAGAAGTGTGTACGTGAAAGAAGTTTTAAGTGTCCGTGTAGTAGTGGCGTCGAGACAGATCGAAGAACGAAAGCTTGGAGGACCAAGCGTGTGCAGGATGGCCGAGCTGTAAGCGGCGAAACGCGGCGGCCGCCCGATGGCGCCAGTTCGCGGAGACGATCGCGAGGTTCCCACGCGTTTGCGATGTGCGTACGCCGATCAAAACGTCATGTGTTGGTCACCGCGCGTATCGACCAATCTGATCGATTAGTCGACCACCCCGCTCCGGAATTCCGGAGTAACGAACAGCGGCGAACACTCTTGGTTCCGTCGGCGTTAGAGCAAGACGCTCCTTTTTGCGAGAGTCCTGTCGAATCGATTGTCGTCCTATATGGTCTGTTAAACGTAACGTCTGTAAGAACTCGGCTAAATAAACGGAAGTGAATCTGAAGCGCATCGATCAGTATCCTGCTCCATTTTCCCAAGCATCCGATTACGGTAAGAAGCCGGCTACGCCATCTTGTCTCAAGTGGAGCATGCGGTCTCGCTCGCGAACCGGAGTTGCGCGAGTGTAGGGAGTCCGCTGCCGTGTCATTGTCGTCGTAAGTAGCTCGGTCGTCTCGGATCGAAGAGAGCGATTTGGGCACAAAAACGAAATTCGAAAAGATAAACTTTCCGTATTGTTTTTGGCCAAAAAACTACTCACTAGTAACGACGTGTGCTAAGCAGTTTTGGAACGAATTTCGCTGACTCACGTGTCATACCCAAAACATCCGTTAAAATTGATTGGCATGAGCCAAACGATATGTTAAGATCATTAGCTATTTCTCTAATCGTGATTCGACGATTTTTCAACACAATTTTTTTCACTTCCTGAACATTTTCGTCGGTTTTTGACGTGCTGGGGCGTCCAGAGCGAGGTTCATTGTTAACATTTTCTCGGCCCTCTTGGAATAACTTATACCATTTATAAACATTTTTTTGCTCAAAGTTGACTCACCGTACGCCACTGTCAACATTTCGAGAGTTTTTGAACACTTAATACCATTTTTTACACAAAAATTAATACAAACTCTCTGCTCCATTATTTTCAACAGCAAAAAATCGTCGAGAACGCAAACACGAGTCTAACCTTTATGCTTCTCACATAAAAACAACACATGCTATATAGTCAAAACTGTGAACATATGATCGTGACGAGTGTACCAACACAAAAAAAAATTTTTGAAATTAGAGTGTACAGAGCGCGCGAAATTCAAAAAGTCACCTTACTTTTTGATCACACCTCGTATACATATTTAATATTTTATTAAATGTATTAAAATTTTAATAAATTTTTTTATTAATTTAATTAAAAAACATTTTTATAGATAAATTAAAATCTAGTAGGATTTGAAGCTTACACGTAGGATTTCAGACGTGTCTCGGTAGGAAAAGCTCTCAATGAATTGGCAATACTGGAGAGGTTACTCATACAAAATGTCTGAAATAATTGCAATATCTAACACTCCTCCTCAATTATTACAAACATATAAACCACAGCCTTCTCGTAGTTCCTTCACTTTGGCTGCTCCCAGTGGCTTCGTCAGTAGATTTCCAATCATGTTCTCGCTTGGACAGTATGAACAAGAGATGTCACCTTTTTCCATGTGATGTCGAATAAAGTGTCTCTTTGTATCAATGTGCTTAGTTCGATTTGACAGTCTCTCCTCCTCAATAAATTTCTGGCAGCTCTGATTATCCTCGTAGATAACTGTTGGTGTCTTCATATCGACGTTGAAATCCCGTAGTAATCATCTCAACCATATTACCTCCTGTCCAGCTTCGCAAAGCGACACGAACTCCGCTTCTGTAGATGAAAGCGCCACGCATGGTTGTTTTCTACAACACCAGCTTACCGCTGCTCCAAATACGAAGAAAACGTGACCGTTGTTTGATTTGCGATCCTGTTTATTTTCTGCCCAATTGGCATCTGCATATCCAATAAGTGGTGCATCTACGCTGACGTTACCAAGTTTCAGTTTAAAATTGATTGTACCTTTCAAATACCTGACTACACGTTTAAGCTCATTCCAATCTTGCTGTGTTGGTCTACTGATCTTTTGTGCTAAAATGCTTACGCTAGCAGAAATATCTGGTCGCGAAATAACACTGGCATATAGTAAACGACCAATCAACTTTCGGTATTTGGTGTCTGGCAGAATATCAGATTCGTTTATATCTTTTCCATAATTGCTATTCATTGGTACTTCCGAGATTTTAGCGTCAGACAATGAAAAATCTGCAATTATCTCTTTAATATATGTAGACTGACTGATATTATATATTTTGTCTGCATCTTTAAAAATTTCGAGACCGAAATACACCTTAATTGGGCCTAAATTTCAAATTTCAAATTTTGACTTTAACATTGACTTGACTTCTGTAATGAGTTTGCGTTTTCTACTCGCAACAATAATATCATCGACACAGACAAGAATATAGCACCAATCGTTTTTAAATTTCTTGCAATACAAACAAGGATCTGCCTCACCTTGCAAAAATCCTGATGACAAAAGTGCTGCGTGTAACGTCTGTTTCCAGGATCTAGCGGATTGTTTTAAACCATACAGACTTTTCTTTAGCCGACACACCGAGTTGAGCCGATCTGTTATGAATCCAGGAGGTTGCTTCATGTATATTACCTCGTTTATAGTTCCGTTTAGAAATGCTGTCTTGGCATCCATATGGTATATCTCCATTTTATTTCTTGCTGCCAGTGAAAGTAACACGCGAAACGTTAAATGCTTCCCGACTGGTGCAAATACTTGGTCATAATCTTCACCATATTTTTGTGAATAACCTTGTGCGACCAATCGAGCCTTAAAGCGACGGATATTGCCATCTGCCCCACGCTTCACTTTGTAAATCCATTTGCAGCCAATTGTTTTTCTTTCACTGGGTAATTTTGATAGTTCCCATGTCTGATTATCTTTTAGAGATGTTATCTCCTCCTGCATTGCTTTAATCCACTGATCCTTAAATGGACTAGTCACAGCCTTATTGTAGCTCTTTGGTTCCTTAACTTCATTGTGAACAACATTTATTTCGTTTATCAGACGCTTTGGTGGTATGCCCTTTGTGCTTCGTTCCAATCATCTTAATGAAACGATGTTAATACTGTTGTCGTCATCACAGTTTGAATGATATGTTGTGTCTAGATCTTCTTCTTCGCTATGATCCTCTTCATCTTGATCTTTTAAGTCTTGATCTGGTTTATTCGTCGGTCCTATATCCAATGATATCATTTTTGTGTAAACCTCAGAGATCTCCTTTTTAATATGAAATTTTACGTCATTTCTCTGCTAATGACTACTTTTTGCGTTGAAGGATTGTAACATTGATATGCCTTTGATTTATTATCAGCCGATTAGAATCATTGAAATAGCTTTTGGATCTAATTTTCGACGTTTTTCCGTGTGAACTTAAACGTAGCACTTTGATCCAAATGATTTGAAATGACGAATGTTTGGTTTTTGACCAAACCACCCTTCGTATGGAGTGACTTTTACAATTTTGAATGTAATTCGCCATCATTACAGCTTCTCCCCAGAATCGATTATCTAATTTTGATTCAATAATTATACAGCGTGCCATTTCCATAAGCGTTCGATTTTTACGCTCGGCCACGCCATTCTGTTGTGGGTTATATGCTGTAGTGTATTGAATTTGTATACCATTTTTATTCAAATATTTGACGACTTTTTTACCAGTATACTCCCCACCTCGATCAGAACGAATTATCTTCGGTCGTTTATTAAACATTGTCTGGACCAATTGTATATATTTTTTTAATTTATTAAACACTTCTGCTTTATGCTGCAACAGGTAAATAACGGAGAATTTAGTGTGGTCATCAATAAAGGTTAGTACGTACCTTTTCCTTGATGGTATCATTGTTTGCATGGGACCGCAAACGTCTGTATGAATCAAGTCCATAATTTCCTTAGATTGTTTTGCTGTCGCTTTTGGAAATGGTACTCGTGTCATTTTACCTTGTTGATATGTATTACACGTATCTTTAATGGGACAATTTTCCAATGTCAGCACCTTTGACATATCCATCTGTAAATAAACGTTTTACGACCTCCAAATCACGATGTCCACACCATTTGTACCATTGGTGTATACAATTCTTCGGATGACCTCCATCAATAGTTAATAGTACTTTATTAACCTCCTTCAATTCGAATAAGCTGTCTTGTAGAACTGCTGTAGCAATTTGTACATCTTGATACATGATGTTATAATATCCATTGGGAACAAAATTGACATTAAACCCATTTGCCACAAGCTTACGGACCGATACATAACGATAACAAATTTCCATTAATTGAGAGTACATATAAGACGTCTTGAACCTTAATCGATCGTCTTTTTCCGTCATTGTTTACTACATGAATTTGTATTGTATCGATTCCCTCAACTGCCACTCGTTGACCATTAGCCACGAAGATCTTTTCCTGATGATTCTCGTTGAATTCAGCGAACATACTTTTGTTAAATGTAACATGTGATGTCGCACCTGAATCAACTATCCATCCATGGCTAACTTTTGAGGTTAAAAATAGGAAATCGCTCTTCTCCGATTCTTCTACTAAATTTGCTTGTTGCTTGCTGGCACTGCTTTTTTTTGTCTTTTACTTTTTCTTTCTTATCTTTCAAATACTTTTTGTACTTCAGACATTTAGGTTTAAAATGTCCTTTCTCCTTGCAGAAAAAGCATACGATGTCCTCTCGATTTTTGAT
Organism: Solenopsis invicta; assembly: GCF_016802725.1. NCBI lineage: Eukaryota > Metazoa > Arthropoda > Insecta > Hymenoptera > Formicidae > Solenopsis > Solenopsis invicta. Next base: position 590,072 of record NC_052677.1, on the reverse strand, counting down.
TGACGCGTTTGTACTTACACGTAAAGCCATCGTACCATTTGCTTCACTAAAAGATTTATCCTTACGTTTGTTTCATTCATCTAATAAACGTTGCTCTACTACGGCCGTTGTCAAATTGGTTTCTCTTGACTCTAACGCTGTCACCAAAGTATCGTAACTTTCTGGTAAACTACCCAGTAAAACTGCAACATGCCAATCTTCCGTTTTCAGTTCCTTACCGATATCATTCATTTGTTGAAACGCTCCGGCTATGCGTGTGACGTGCATTTCCAAATCTGCGCCTTCCTCTAGTTTCATACTCATAAGACGCTTTATTAGTCGAACCACATTGTTAGCGTCTTCTCGTGATACGTTTTCGGGGCATCCCATGCAGATTTAGCAGTTTTCGCGTTTCGAATAATTAACTGCTCATCTTCTACGTTCAATCCGATGGTTGCATATGCAAGAGAATCTTTCTTTTTTCATGTATCCGTTTCAGGATTCGGTGGATCTGCTATAACGGTTTCCCATGCACCTTCCTTTGTCAAGAGTAATTGCATCTTGAACTTCCATACGAAATAGTTCGTATTATTTAGTTTGGTTATGGCGTACTTTGTATCCACGGTGCACATTTTTCTGCTGTCTTATTTCAAGACTGGGCCCATAACCTGTTAGAATTGGCAACGCAATGCAAATATCTCGTGTGTGAAATAAACAAGCCCTATAAATTACGAGTTACAATTACAGATTTATTAAAAATAAGAAAAAAACATGTCACCGTTGTACAATAGAAAAAGGAACGGAAGTAAAGTGAGTTGACCACAGAATAGAATAAATGAGAGAAGGAGGATCATGTGTGTAAATTATATCATGAGAACTGAATTTAATATTTTTACTGTACTACCAACCTCTCAAACTAAAACTTTACCATTAAAAATCTAAATAACATAGAGAGGTTACTCATACAAAATGTCTGAAATAATTGCAATATCTAACAGTAATGATATGAAACATTATTTCATATAAATGGAAATGTAATTATGTGTCAAAGAATTTCGTGTTCTTATCAACACATTTTTCATTAAGTATTGCCGATTTGTATGACATACATTTATTTTTTCTCTGAAATTGGCTGTCTTGTGAATCATTGACATCTCGTGAATTTTGACAGTTTACTATAATTATTTTTAATATCCCGTAATATTTGTATATAATCATGACATATATGTATAATGCATGTACTAATTTATATTTAAATATGATTTAATCAATAAAGCATTTCACATCATCATAATTACTTTAATGTAATAATGTTTTCCGAGACGAGATCGAGATCAATCAAAATCTTGTCTCTTCTTGAAAAAGTGAAACACAATTGGGGACTCTTTTTTAAAAAATAATCTTGTCAATACAAAAGTGAGAAATCATAAGATAAACCGGGGTTAATTGAGGGGTAAATTAAATACATGTGAACATCTCATTAACTGTAGCACATTAACTGTATGAATATATTGATGTTCATTTCAAAAAACGCGAAAATAGAGATCGATGACTGCGATGCTGCATATGTTAGTCTGCGCTCAACCGTCAACAAGTAAACATTATATTTTCGGTTTTTTCGGCGGTAAAAGTAAAGGTATCAGGTGATTACTTAATATATAATAAATAAAAATCTAATTTTAATTTGAATTAAAGTTTCGATGAAATTGTCTTATTAAAATTGTCTTATTTTCTTTCAATTTGGAATCTAATTTTGGGGATTTGTTTATGCAAAAAATACTATTACTAAATTAAGAGTTGTTCGTTTATCGTCTCGGTCTAGAGCCTCGCCCCAGACTTAGAGCACTTTCACACAGACGGGAGAGTATCGTTAAGAGATTGACCAGATTGAGTTTTAAAAACACTGCACATTTATTCACACAGTAACGAAACAATGAACAGTACGCCATCCGCGTGAGCGCTACAAGTGTCGCTGTGTTAGATTTATAAGAAATCTATTGTCGTTACAATTCTGACTTTACTTGCGAGTCGCGTGTATCCGTCAAGACGGTCCCCAAACGAGAGAGCCATCAAATCCAGCGAAATACGCAAAAAGTCGCCCCATTCCGCTTCCTCGTCACGCCATTCACTCCCAGCTCTTTAATCCACCGAACATGACGGCGGAACCGGGGAAGAAGATAGAGCTATAAATGTAAAGGACCGATAATACGGTACAAATATTCGAACTTCAAATGCAAACCAATCTATTAGATTAACGGATAAGAGTAAAAAATTATATTATACTGTGCCTTTTATTCTATTTTGTCATTCTTTGCTTATGAAAAATACGGAACTCTCGTTCGTCTGGCAGTGCTCGGGCAAAAATATTTTTTTGCTGTATCTCTGTTGTTTATTTGCAAAAGCGGTTTGTGAAAATATATCAGAGAAATTTATCTGTAAATTGGCAGAGAAATAGCAGAGTATTAGCAAAGAAATCGATGAGAATATGCAGACAAAATTGCAAAAAAAGTATTAATTTTGTAGACAATATTATAAAAAAATTAGAAAAGACGTTTCTACGCCTTTTTTCTGTAAAATCCATTTGCAGAAAAATTGAAGAGAAATTAAAGGCACAACTACAGAGAAATACAGATAAATTTGTAAAGAATATTGTACAGAAATTTCTTGCTCTTTTTTTTGCAAGACCTGTCTGCAAAAAAACCTGAGAAGAAAGTAATTACAAATTATTAGTGCAATCATAAAATAAATGCAGAGAAAAAAAAGGAACTGCAGGGATATTTAAAAAGAAAGAAGTTCGCCCATTTTTATAGCTGGCCATCCGCGTCTAGTTATCAATCATATATAATTTTATAGATAATAATTGTATCATTAAGGAAAATATAGATTTATATCCTCAAACCCCCGGTGAAAGTAGTTCTCCTCATGGTGTCATTTTATTCGTTTAACGGCTTATCATCAGAGTTGTCTAATGCAACACATATTACGTTCTTTTACAATATAGACACGGTATTCTGTTTTATTAACATGCTTGGACTCTATTCAAGCTTCGAATCTCAACATTTTTTACAAACTTTGCAAAGCTCCATGGTGTGAAAAAAAATTGCACGCAAATGCGGTTTACAGCATTCGAAAGCGCAAATCTTTATCTTCAATTTGCGTGCTTGTTAAGCATTGTACAATTTTTATTTACCAATATTTAATACTGAAGCAAAAATGGTTTCCTTTTTCCAATGTTGAAAAATTCGATGAATAAAAATTGTACAACATTCAACAAATACGCAAATTAAAGATAAAGATTTACGCTTTCGAATGCTGTAAACTGCATTTGTGTGCGATTTTTAATTCACGTCAAATAAACTCGCAAAATTTGTAACTTTAGCCGCATCTTTATTTATATCCGTATAGCTCCGTAAAAGATCAATATACGTCAAAGTCGATATTAAAAGTACATGAAAACATTAAGATGTAAAATGCGTTTTGAAACGTTTGATTTATCATTTTTGTTGATTTATCATGTTTCACTCTCTTTGAGAGAGTAACTGTAGGTGATCCATTTTGCTGTTAAATATTCACTTAATCTTTGCTAAAGTCGATATTTAAACTTCGTAAAAAAAATTGTAAAACTATTTTCTTGGGCTCATTTTAAAAGAAGAAGCCTTTTGATCATTTTAATTGATTTTACTTGAAGATTTTTTTATACTAAGAAATGAAGTAAGAAATTTGAGAAAGATTTAAAAAAATCAAATATTTTCCAAATTTAAACAAATTTAGGAAGTTGCAAATATTTTGCTATTCAAATTAACATAAAATTGAAAATTAAAAAACTTTGTAAAAAAATTTATTAATTAAAAAAATAATCCATGATATATTTGATGTTTTATTGCATTATAAAAAATTTTTTATTTTTAAAAATCCTTCATGAATTTCTTCCTTTATTTCATAGTGTAAGAGAACTTTTTTCTCTTCGAGAAAAATCAACTTATAATCAAAAGGTTTCGCTCTTTAAAATAAGCTCTTTAAAATAAGATCATTTTACACTTTTTTTTACGAAATTCAAATATTGACTTCAGCAAACATTAAGTGAGCGTTCAACAGCAAAATTTAAGTATCATCTACAGTTACTCTCCAAAAGAGAGTGTAACATGATAAATCAACAAAAATGATTAATCAAATGATTCAAAACGCATTTTACAGTTTAATGTTTCTACATATTTTTAATATCGACTTTTAAAACATATAAAAAAAGCCATTTTTGTTTTAATATTGAATAGCTTGGTGAATAAAAATCATATGTTAAGTACGCAAATTAAAGATAAAAATTCGCGTTTTGGAATGTTGTAAACCTCATTTGCGTACAATTTTTATTTCACGCTGTGGAGCTTTGCAAAGTTTGTAAAAAGTTTTGTGATTTAGCGTATCCCTATTTGAATTCACGTAACTTCATAAACAATCTGTAAATTGTTTAATAAATTATCAATCTCTAAACTAGATATTTCGAGCTTTAAAATATTTTTTTAACATTTTTTTTACGATTGTTTATGACAAAGTTACATTCTCTTGAATTTCGCCTATGGGGAGTCAGAATAAGTGATACTTTAACTTTGCTGCCGAGTGTATAATTATATTCAACTCTAAAAAGAAAATCGCAAACGAAAAATGCTTACTCGTATTGTTATACTTGAAGGAAGATCATGTTGCTACTCACAACTTTACAATGCTCTCTCTTGAACTAAGTTTTTTCAATTATAAACTATTGAAAAATAATAAAATAAAAGTAAGTAATTAAAAAAAGGTAATTAGTATATTTACATTCACAAATTGTATAATACTGATTATTATACATATAATTCAATATTTTAACAACAATCTTAAATCTCGTATTTTTCTTTTAAAAAATCAATAAAAAAGTTTTGAATTAAAACAATAAATTTTAAAATTATTTATTATGTTTTTTAGAAACTGCATTAAAAAACAAATTTTGAAATTTTCTTTTATATTTCATCCACTATTCAAATATGTATTTTAAAAATCGGCTTTAACAGTTAAATAACGAACTACTGCTATAGAGAATTAAGAACTATTTTTACAGCAAATAAAAAAGATTCAGTAATTATCTGTTGAATTCTTGATATTACAATTGCAAATGGTATAGTCGTAAGTCTCTAATCAAAGTAGCCAACACAGCGTATTACACACCTACTCGTGAACTATCTGCACGATAGTCGGAGACATAGAACTTCCTAAGGAGAACGCCTATCGTCGTCTCGACGTCACATACGCATTTTATCATTTGTTCACTTGACAGAGGACGTAGACGGCTACGTACGGAGCTCTTACGTTGGTGCTTACGAAGTAGAATAGAACGTTTGATGTGTACAGTCGCGAATTTGCGAATATAACAAACGGCGAAACTGCGAATTCATCTATCGTCACCATGGGATTGCAATGATCAAGCGAATGACGTGCGGATACTCGCGAAAGAAAGTAATTGACAATCGAATCCAGACAGTTCCTCATAGGTGACGTTCGTAAGTGACGTTAATCGAGCATCTCTTTTTAATGAATTATGGATGGAGATTACTCGATATAACAATAATCTAGAAATATTAACGTTATAAAGTCAACAATGTATCGCAATCTTGATATTTGATGCCGACGGGATTTTAAAAGGCAGATGTGATCAATCTCGCGGATCATATTAAATATTCTGGATAATGCTCAATATGTTAACATTTATCGTTATCGTTAAAATTAACGTTCACGTATAATGTGAGATTGCACGTAATATGAGATATGCAGGACGGTGCGCGAATGTCAGCGCTTGTTATTAAGCATATGTTCCAACAGTCTCAGTCGCAGTTGCGAATGTTATCGCCGATCCCAGCACACCGTGGCTACACTTCCGCGCATAAAACTCGTTATTTCATTGTGTTACTTTTACGTAACTGGTGTGCATAATAAATCCTTGATGCATGTGATAATCAGTGCGAAAGACGCTATAATTATTTTGCATTATTTTCAAGCAAAGTTAAACTTAAAGTGAATTTAATGGCAAAATTAAATATAATATCTTTTTGGGTGTCTCTCAAGGAAAATATTTTTTATATCTCACTCGAATTTTAACCAAACTTGGCACAAATATTCATCATCACTAAGGATGGATACATATTATATGTAAAATATTTCGTCCGAAATCCCATAGGATATAAAACAGAAGTTTTTGTATGAAAAGTAATACAAATGCACAAAATGTAATACTGTTTAAAAATTTATTGAAGAAATCAGAGTAATTATGTATAAATATAATTATGAAGAGATTAAATTACTATTAAGCGATCAAAGTAGAATGTGCGATGAGTGAAAAAAAACTAATATTAATAAAATTTTCACTACTACAAATACTACTCCAAGTATCTATTTCGAATGTGAAATTATAATCGAGTGTTATTAATATTGACCTGAATAAAAAAATATATGGACAAAATTTTCTCATAAAATTTACTTTGAAAATTATGATAGTCATAAGACAGTTTGTTTCAAAGAATTTTATGTGATTTTCTTTAATGTTTTATAACTTTCTTTGCAAATTACATAGTTTAAACATTAGTGAGTATAATATTGCTAATATTAAATTATTATACATATTTGTAGCTTTTTAAAACTATTTTGTTTCTATTTTGTTTTCTACTTAAAGAATTTGATTTCAACTAATTTTACATAAAAATAAAGAAATGTAAGAACTATAGCTTTTTACTTCTTCCATTATCGAAACAGATTATTTTTCTTTACTAGTATTAACATAGTGAAATGTGTAATTTCCGAGGAATAAGCGGGTGTCATTTTAGAAAACCTATGTCAAGATCGATGATTCTCTAATTATCTAATTTAAATATTTAAATAATTTCATGATGATACTCTTAAATGTTGCCCTCTTATAATTTTGATCTCTTTTCTTGACTTTCTATTTCTTTAATTTATTGAATTTTTGACGAAATATAGTGCGTTTATTTTTGGTGATGATAAACGTTTGCGCTAAGATTGATTAAAATTTGAGTGAGATAAAAAAGACTTTTCTTATTAAATGTTAGTTACCGGAAAAAACCCAGACTTAAAGATTTCTTTAAGATATGTTATGATAAAAATGTCTTAAAGATATCTTTTATATATTTAACATGATATTTTGAAGACACGTTTTGAAGATACTTTTAAAACATATTTTATTATAACTTACATATATATATATTTTTTTTGAAAAATCATAACATGCTTTAAGACACCTTTAAGGCGTTTTTAAAACGCCTTTTATATTCCTATTGTGGATATAATACTATCTAGAAAATATATGACTCAAAATCGAAAAATTTGTGATATACAATAATGCCTTTTGCTATTTGTACTACGAAAAAATACAGTTGTCTTGGAATATTCTGTACTTTGTTTCGGATCTTTACTTTTCTGATCAGCTATTCAATAGGAAGAATTTATGAATAGATGTTCTAATATGTTTCTGTATCATTGAGCGTTACCGTTCGTTTTACCAGCTTTGGTTCGGACGTGGTCGAGAATTATTGGTGACACAAGTGTTTCCTATCCGGCGTGTCAGTGTGTATACAATAAAGCGGCTTATTTTTCATGTCTCTATGTCGTAAGAGACACGTCGATAGCAAGTGTGCAACGAATATGAGACGTGAGTGTTTCGTCGTGAATGTTTCAACGTGAGTAACATTCGACATGATGTAATTTTCATTATGAATGTTTTCCTGCTAATTACGTTACATTACTTGACACTCTTTAGATAAATCGGGATTAAACATCAAGCATTTTTATTTTAAACTAACTAAAACACACAGGTCTGTGTTACGCGAGTTTTCCTTGAGTTATCGGTTATCTCTACGATCCATCGTGTTATAGTTATGGATTTATCCGTAACCATGCTTCGATTTAAAAGTAACTTTAAATTCGAATTCCAGTGAATTTCAGTGAATGTCGCATGAAGGTTTCTTGGGCCCGTGGGGCCTACCAATCGTAATTGTGATAGGCGTAGGAATTATCTTGATTGCGTTGCTCCTGTTTGTTTGCTTCCTCACGCCTGGCTGCATTGGTTATGAATGCTTCAAGAAAAAAAGTAAGCTCATCGATCACTCTTATTCATTCTTCTTGTATATTAAATATGTTTAATTATTGGTGCACAAAAACAGTTTCCTAGATCAATAGTAATGTCTAAGAATAGAATTAGCATCGTTAAATGTGACGCCAATCAAGGATATTGTAGAGTTATTAGTGCAAGGTACTTGGCACATATATACAGAAACACGTGACACTTCCTCCCTTCTCTTTCCTTTTTCTTCTTTTTTCCCTTCTTTTACCTCTCTCTTTTATATTTTGCTTTCCAGTCACGTACGCATATTCTCAAATGCGCATGTGCTTCGTACGTAAATGAAAAATATATCAATGTAATGCAAAATGATTATCTTCGTGAAATTAGTTTCAAAATTACAAAAAAATTATTAGAATTCTAGATAGCTTTTTTTAATTGAAACTTATAATACTTATATCATTAACATTTTCGGCACTAAAACAAAAATATTGGAAAAGTTCTTGAAATTTTTAAAATTTATGTATCGAAATTAATTACTTAGAAAGATTAAAGACTTTTTTTGAAAATATTCTATTTAGAGTTATAAGTAACTTTTTCGTGAGTTTTAATAATTATGTTTATGACACAAGATGACACAAAACAAAAAATGAAAACGTTTTGAACACTTTTAACTTCTAGATCAAAATGTTCTATTATAGAAAAAATAATATTCGTTAAAAATAGTATTTATTACATTAAATATTTTTTAAAATATCATTTAAAAAATGTTTATTTTTTAAAAAATATTTATATAAAAAACGTGATTAAGGTAATATTTTTCACAACAAAGTATTCACTTTTTTCAGAATAAGGAGATATTAGAGGTACAAATTAGCATCGATATTGTTAAATTGATTTTCAATTTAATTAGTTTCAATTTCAAGAACAGTGTTTGAAACCGAAAGTAATAACGCGCAGTTCGATATGAATTTGAAACATATAAAATATTATTATTAGCAACAAGATCTTGCTATGTTTGTTTTGGCTCATTTATTTAATTTGTTACATTATTTAATTTTTTGCGAATCGGGTAAAAAAGTCAACATAATGAATCAAGTGAGGTATTTCAATCCATCTACATTATATACTGTACCATATGTATATTAATTTAGTACGATAGTAATTTCATTGTTATAACATTGCTTCTTAAGATATAATAATAAAACAAAATAATAGAAAAAAACATTGTAATTTTTTAAAACAAGAAAATAAAAAGTAAAATGTTATAGGAGTTTAAATTTTGCTGGACTATGTTACATTCCATCTAGTTTGCCAAATATTAAAGAACATATTACACTCATTACAAAGGTATTAATATTTATTTTAAATAAAATAAATTTACATAAAAAATTGTATTTACGTTTTACTTTTATAAAACAATATATTTTTATAATTTGTTTATTCTATTTGTTATTTTTTATTATTATGTTAATCTTTGAATAAATAATCTTTGAATTAAAAAAATAATAAATAATTGTAATTCTTTCATAAGTATTTTAAGTATACAGGATTATTTATGCGAAATTCCAATACAATTAATAGCTTGGTTATTCTTTAAATAAATACATTTTGTTTATTACAATTAATTTTTACATCACAACAAAGCTTTAATAAATCATTTGAATACTTAAAGCATTTATATTTAGAAAATTTAGATATTTGTCATTATTTCTTAATACATTTTCCACATGGAATACATTTCTGCTTCTTATTAAAATAATTTATAATCCAGAAAATTTATTGCCAATTTTTTTTTTATTATTTTAAAATGCAATTTAGAACAATCTATAATTTTTTCGTTAGCTTTTTATTATTACAAAAATAGATATAATGGATTGTCAAATTTCAAGTATAAATTTCTTTACAATAGCTTTAAGTGAATTACGCCATTGCATTATGTCGCATGACATACATATGCACTTGTGGTTGTTTCTTTCGTTGCAACGTTATATAATTAGACACGTCAACTAGCTAACACACAATATACCATAACCTTCCAGTTGTCATGAACGCCCATTGTATTTTCCCTATACATATTCTTCGCGAATTTTTCACACTATACATTTCTATTACGTTTATGCGCGTCGCATTATAGAATCATCTTACGATAGCCATGTAACTTTTGTATTACAATTCAACGATCGCTTATTTAATATGCAAAATTATGCAAGAAGAATATTTAAATCGTGTTAAAATATCAAAATATATTATCTTTTAAATTATATGTCAGAAAAGAAATTTGTGTCAGGCGAAAGACGCATGGAGCGTTAAATTGTTCTCTACAAGAAAAACGGATATGACATTGAACTATTTTCCACAGACAAGGAGGACAAGAGTGTATCGCTAAGAACGGAGAGCCAGGCAAAAGACAACTTAAAATTAAATGACATCAGCTATAGATCTTGGAGACTTGGCAGTTTATACGAAAATGATAATAATGGTACGTATTTTCACTGTATTTAGATTAAACTTTAGAAGAATTTTTAAATTATCAATTAATCCTATTTCTGATTGAAATATTTTATTGAAATTATAATAAATAACATTGATATATCCTGAATCGCATACAAAAATATCTTATTGCAACCGATTGTTACCAATCAAAGGTTCGTAAAGGTTTGCAAAAACGGAGAAAGTATGTTTCATCGAAGCAGTTCGGTTGTTACTATAAAGCGCCACAACTACATTCTTATCAACTTATCATGTATTTCTTATCATATATATGTTTCTGCAATGTTATTGTGGCAACGTTGAAATGTCCATTTTTAGAAATACTACAATATAAGACTACAGTAATGTAAGCGTGCAATGTATTTGTTACAATAAAACGTATTACTACATATGCCGAACGCTTCAAATTTAATAGATAAACATCCAAGGGTAATAAAAAAAAAAACTTATTACAATTGTATAGTTCACAATTTGTTGGTTTCAAAACTCTTTCATGAATATCTTTATATATTCTCAAAGTTTATCCACTAAAATATCCTACAGAAATTTATTATTAAATTTTTATATAGAAATGAAAACTATTATGCAATTACTGTTCTGTTATGTAATTAACATCGTTGCTTTTTTTATTTGTATTTAGATATGTAAATACTAATATTATTAATATATATATATATATAGACTTTATATTGAGTAAAAATATACACACGTAGACACAAATATCTTCTAATACGGAACATATCGAAACATACTATATGCGCGTGTATAATTTAGTTTTAACCCAAGTGGTTGTGTTTAATTTTAATAAGTTTCAATGGAATATATAACATTTAAAATAAAAGAATTAAAGAGGAAACAGTAGAAAATAAGAAAATTTTATTAAAATAAAAAATTTTTAATGCACAAAAATATGGCGCTGCTAGATAGGAAAAGATATCACCACTTGGATTTTATTAAAAAAATAAAGATTATTAAAAATTGTTTATTTCAATAAAATTTTCTCATTTCTGTTAAAATATTAATTATTTAAGTTAAATTATAAAACAAAATTTTAATATATTATTTATTTTCAATTAAATACCACTTGGATTAGAAGATTTTCAATAACAATAGAGAGATAGTAGCAATTAAATTTTGTATAAAAATTATTTAATTTTTCTCATTGTATTTCCTATCTAGCAGCGCTATGTTTTTGTACATTAAAAACTTTTTATTTCAATAAAATTTTTTCATTTTAAACTGTTTCCTTTTTAATTCTTTTATATTAAATGTTATATATTCTATTGATATTTATTAAAATTACATACAACCATTTGGGTTAAAACTGAAAGATTTTTTAATGGAAATACAAAAATAGTACACTTTGATTACTTACAAAATTTTTTTGAAAAATGCATTTAGGTTGAATTAAATTACACAATTTTAAGATATTATTTATTTAATGAAATACCACTTGGGTTGGAATAAAATTTTTCAATGAGAATTAATAATGCTATCACTTAAATTTTTAAAATAGGAAGATTTTTCAATGGCAATACAGAGATAGTACCACTTAGGTTTTATATAATAATTAAAGATACTATCAGTTGAGTTACGATAGGAATATTTTTCAATAAAAATACAAATACTATACCACTTAGGTTTTGTAGAAAAAGTATATTCTCTTTATAATAGGTGCACTTTAAAGATTTTATAGATTTTTTTTGAAGAAACGCATATTATTTTTATTAGATTACACAATTTCAAGATATTTATTTTAAGTAAATACCACTTAGGTTTAAATAAGAGATTTTGTAGAAAATATTAATACACATTATTTTGATTAAAAAAATAAAGATTTTTAGGCGCACGCACACATAGGCGTTTTTTTTTTGTAGTAATTTTGTACTGATGTTACATGTTTTGAAGTGTTAAGCACATACATAATTCTTTGTAATAAAAGTTATGATTATAACTTACAAGTAAAATTATAAAGGATTTATATATATATATATATACATACATACATACATACATACATACATACATACATACATACATACATACATACATACATACATACATACATACATACACACATACACACACACATGCACACATGCACACATGCACACATGCACACATGCACACATGCACACATGCATACACGCACACATGCATACACGCACACACATGCACAAACGCACACACATGCACACACACACGCGCGCGCGCGCGCACACACACACACACACACACACACACACACACACACACACACACACACACACACACGCACACGCACACGCACCCGCGCACGCACACGCACACGCACATGCACACGCACACGCACACGCACACGCACACGCACACACACATAGAGGAGGAGAAGGTTTTGGCAGATTCCAGACTCAAAGTAATGAAATATTTATTATTTAGAACAACAAAAAGTACTCGAGTGAAATAAACATTTTATTCTCATTTAGTTTATTTTGATATCTTTGTAAATAGAATTTATAAAAAATAAAATAAATTAGGTGGGCCTTATTTGCCTCGGGTACCTTATAATTATCTTACAAGGGAAAGACCAGGTGACTCACCCTGGGATTTTGACCCCAATTTTTTTAATTATTCTGGAGACGAAAAAGTTTCCGTCTCCCGGCGTTTGATTAAATAGGCCTTAGTTTCAGAGTAATAAATTTGTGAAAACTGGCCATATCCGAAGCGCGTCATATGAGCCTTTTCGGTAACCGTACTTTCAACCAGTGCAGTTGGCTCCCACATATATGTTCTAAGGTAGGCTCCGTGAGTTAGGTGCTTGCTTTATAATCGTTAGATCCAGGTTCGCTCCCGGAGGTGAGCAATATTTTTTTTGAAAGTTTTTATTTATTTTTATTTATTTTGATGGTGTTGATATAACACGTAAATTTTTTAAATAGAAAATTTAATTTAATACCACATTCTAAATATTAAATTTTATTTTAAAGGAATTTTAATTCAATTATATTTGAAATAACAAATAAGTAATAATAATAATATATGTTATTTGTAATAGATAACATAAAGGCAATGTATCTAAATTTTCAAACTGTTTAAATTTAAAATTTAATTGAAAATAATACTAACAGTATTTTAAATTTCTATTTAAGTTTTGAAAATAATTAATCGTAGAAGAAGAAAAATAAATAAACATGTGAATATAAATGTGAATATTTTTATTACAAAATTTAATTATTTGCGAAATGATGCGGAACGTTTTACTTGGATGATAAACATCATAAAACAAATTTGAAGCATATAAATTTTCTAGAGCTTGTACAATGAATAAAAGAAGGTGTAACGCATACACATTTATTTTTCCGTAAGTCTGGGAGAAAATATATTTCGTTGACGTTTCGAAACACACTTCTTTCAGGAATTAATTTCGATGCAAATCAAGCATACTTGATTATATCTGTAAAAGTCCCCGTTGATAAATGTGAATGAATTAAAAAATGAAACTTTATTGCGTCTTCTCGCAAAGAAAGCTGCCGATTTTGTTTAAAAGAATTTTAGATTCTTTGGATGAAGTTTTTCACTTGTCGAAAAAAATACACATGAAAGCATTTAGGCTTTATAACCAAATACATACCTGCAAGGGGATTAAAAACTTCTCGTTCAATTACCATTTTGTATCCGCTTCTTTTACCAGTTTTAAATTTAAACAATTTGAAAATTTAGATACATTGCCTTTATATATTATCCATTACAAATAACTTATATATTATAATTATTATTCAATAAGAACAGGATCGTTTAATATACGTTTATTAAACGTAAGTACGGTGTAAAAGAGGTATAGGTATATGGCAGATAATATAGGCAAAACGGTTTTTATACGTTAGTGCAATATACGTTTATAATAATTGTTTTTATTACATATATATGATACAAAACGTATTTTATATGTTGAAAAATGGTTTATAAAATACCAGAATTGTATCTACATTTATAACACGTATAGAAATAATATCAAATACCATCATATACTAATTAAATAAACGTTTCTTAAATACGTTTATGATTTGCAAAAGTTGTCCGTTTAAATAACGTATCATAAAATGCCAGAATTTTATCTACGTTTATAACACGTATAGAAATACTATCAAATATTATTAGATACTAATTAAATAATCGTTTCTTAAATACGTTTATGATTTGTCCATTTAAAAATTGTCACTTTAAAAAACGTATCAAGAATATCCAGGTATGATATACTTTTTAGATATGTTAATAAAAGTTTGAGCTTAAAATATATTTATATGTTTTCATTGCAGCAATATTTAAATGAATAATAAACGTATTTTATACCACATTTGATATAGCTAATTATAAGTTTATTGAAGATGTATATTATTTATGAAATGAAAAACATTTATAAAACATTTCGGAAATACCGAATACGGTTAAAATCCAAGACATTCAATTATTAATAGTTATTTTACACGTAAAAACATATTACGGTTCTTTCGAAAATCACGCGATTTGTTTTGGTTTTGAGTCTCAAAGCTTTTTCGCGACGCCAGCCTTCGCAGCTTGTGCGGCTTTCGCTAGGTGGCCACGCCGCGAAGGATCTTCTCGTGAGTCGAATGCGACCACAGGCGTTATACCTAGGTGCCACCGCAGCCGATTTTCCACCTCAAATTTTGGTGAGACTTTTGGGAGCTTCTTGTTATATAACCTCAAGACGAATAATCTATATTTTCTTCGAATAATGGGGTATACCCTATGATCAGAAAGTACCGGGAATTTTTTATTTAAAAGTACCGCGCATGCGGGAACCGGTTTATTTTTTTTTCTTATGTTGGTACGACCTTAAGACGCACATCTGTCAGGTTTTAGTGCCATCCGATCATTAGTGTCTGCCTGGCGTTTGTTTACATCAGTCAACTTTTTTCATTTTGCCGCATTTTACTATGAATAATTTTGTTGAACAAAGAGTTTGTTTGAAATTTTGTATTGCGAACGAAATTTCGTGTGCCGATGCACTGAAAATGTTGCAAAAAGCATTTTGCGAATCTGCTCTATCAAAAACAAGAGCATACGAGTGATATAAAGACTTTAAAAGTGGTCGTACAGTGGTGGAAGATTTCCCTCGTTCCGGACGTCCATCGACGTCGAACACCGATAAAAACGTGAAGAAAGTGAAAGAAATGGTGCTTGAAAATCATCATACCAGCTTAAGAGAGATGTCTAGTGAACTTGGCATTGCATATGGAACGGCACAGCATATTGTGGTTGATGTTTTGGGTATGGATTCTTGGATTTTGCATGATGATAACGCACCATCGCACCGAGCCCGAATTGTACTGAATTATTTGACCAAACATCAAGTAAATACCATCAAGCAAGCATCGTATTCACCTGATATGGCCCCGTGCGACTTTTTTTTGTTCCCCAAGTTGAAGTTGCCACTTCGTGGAAAGAGATTTCAGTCGATCGAGGAGATCAAAGAGAATGCGACGAGGGAACTAAAGGCCATCCCTTCGTCGGCCTACCAGGGATGCATGGAGGACTGGGTCAAGCGTTGGCACATGTGTGTTGCTTCAGATGGATCATATTTTGAAGGAGATAAAATAAATTTGCCTGAAATTTAACTCTATTTTGTTTTATTTAAAAATTCCCGGTACTTTCTGATCATAGGGTATGTGAAACGCTGTTCCACATAAACTTTATATCTTTATGTATAATTAACAATTTGTATTGTAATTTATTCTTGTACATAAATTAAATGCTTAATTCAAATTTAATCCTTTTTTTAACAAAAAGGATTACAAGGAATATTTTTTTTGTAAAGTAAACATTTATTACGTATAAATTATGGATTTATTAATACATGTTTTATACGACTATATACTCGTAATTAATTCATTAATTATTTAGGTCTTTAATCCTAATATAATTCGTATATGCTTAACGTTTAATAAATGAATAAAAATTATTTAGTATATGAAAACGTTTCTGAGACGGTCATGAAAACGGAAATTAGACCGACTTCAAATACGTTTAATATACAAGGTTTACACCATACGATAATTCCAAAAATAAACGTATATTATACCATTTTCTTCTTATTGGTATACTTATTTATTATTTTAAATAATATTACTTGAATTAAAATTCCTTTAAAATTAAATTTAAATTAATGTTTAAAATATAATTAAATTTTCTATTTAAAAAATTTGCATACTATATCAATATTATTAAAATAAATAAAAATAAATAAAAATACTCATTAAAAAAAAATTATTGCTCACCTCCGAGAGCAAACTCGGATCTTACGATTATGAAGCAAGCACTTAACTCACGGAGCCAACTGCACTGGTTGGAAGTATGGTTACCGGGAAAGCTCACATGGCGCGCTTTAGATATGGCCAATTTTCACAAATTTATTACTCTGAAACTAAACCCTATTCAATCAAACGCTGGGAAACGTAAACTTTTTCTTCGTCTCTAGAATAATTAAAAAAATTGGGACCGGAATTCTAGAATGAGTCACCTGGTCTTCCTCTTGTTAGAGATAAAGTCGAATCCAAACTAGGTTTTCCATGGATCGTAACTAGTAAATTTAAGTTAATTATCTTAACTATATTCTAAATGGGTTTAAGATTGACGAACTTTTATTTTCCCTTATTAATACCCATATAACGCCAGTATTAAGTATGGAATACCTGGATAAATTTTCACGCGGATATTTCTTTTAGCGCATTAAGTACAATGCCTACATAACAAAATAATAATATTGTGCTATGCAGGTACTATTAGTGAGAATGGAGAATCTCATATGGACTCATTTAATTCTACCAACGCTCAATGCAAGAATGTGGAGTATTCTTCTACATTGGTAATTATGCACTGTTAAATGGAAATGGAGTTCTATCATATTATTGCGCTATATTTGACGATTAATTTATTTTTCTGGAAATTGCAGAATTTGATTTACCCAGACAAGCAGAAAAATGATGAAAACGTGAAAGAATTTCCAACTGAATTGACAATGAGTTTGCAATATTTGCCTCCCTGCGACATTATTCCTGGGAAGCTCATTATCGGTATTGAAGTGCGTTATTGGTATTTTGTGCAAAAACACAAGACAAGAGTTTCACAAAAAAGTTTTACTTTAATAATGATTCATATAGTATATAATATAACTCATGTAGTATAATATAACAACAATATCACAACAATTATTTTCTCGTAGCAATTATAATAACATGTAGTATAAACATTTTTGGAATTTTATAAAGACACAGTAAAATTATTGTAGTAAAGGTCATAATAAAGGTTAGCAAGTAACGTGGTATTTGTAACGTCGTTACCATTACAATTACATTTTTCGGTAATGAATAAATAACGGCGTTACATATTATAATTTGTAATGAGTTACATTTCGGTAATGGTAACGATTTGAATAGTTACTTTTATCGTTACTTTAAAGTACAATTAGCCTCAAAAATTTTTATACACTTCCATTAAAAATAAATATTGAGGCTTAATACTTAGTATTTAAGTTAAAATATTGAATATTGAAAATCAGTTGAATATTTAAGTATTAATAAAGATTAAGTATTGATGAATACAGAATATTGATAGTTAGTGTTGGTGAGTACTAGGTGTTAAAGATTGGTATTGTTCAATGTTAAAGATAGTTAAGTATTAATAAATATTGAATGATCACAATCAGTATTGATGAATACTTATAGTAATCATAATGTAGACATTAATACTTGAGCATTATTGCCTATATTATAATTACTATGAGGGAATAGAAATATAACGTGACTGATTCTTTCTGAAATCAGATTTACAAAATTCACGATTTTATCAAAACCTCGTTTTTTAAAGTACAATTAAGTATTTTATTATAATAAATAAATGCAAATAAGGATAAAATCATACAGCGATAAAAAAATCTTATTTTAAAGCTATAAAATTATACAATTTAATAAAAGTTTTTTTATTTATAAAAATAATTAATTGTTACAAATGTTATAAGTAATCAAATTATTTATTCTTTTTATAACATCAAAACCCCTTTAAAAGGTTTAATCCTTTTTTAGCCATTGTATACATGTAATTTAATCATTCCTTCATAATTTGTATATTCAATAAATAAAATCAGTGAGTTTGGTGTACGTTTTTTATATTTTTTATTACAGCCGTTAATACTAATACTTAGTATTTGCCAATATTAATACTAGGTATTTGTCAATACTAACATCAAGTATTTGCCGATTTTATAAGTATCAGCCAATTAGTATTATCATTATTAAGTATTAAGATCTCAATATATTTATTTTCTGTAAGGGTCAGCATCATCGAAAGTTAGCAGTGAGAATTGGTTGTACACCTAATAAAATGTCTGCCAAATTAAATCACAATAATGTAATGCCGATGGCACAATTGTATTCCTGTAACATTTATGTACTATTGTGAATTAAATCATTTAAATATTTTTATATTACATATATATTACAGTTATATTATTGCATATAATTTATTTGCTTTTATCTCGAATCCAAAGGATACTCTCAAAAGTTATTTTATTAAAACGTGGTTAAAAAGTAATGCTCTATCTTTTATTCTATCATGTGTAGGTTTTTAATTACGAGAAATAAAATATCCTCCCATTTATTTATCGGCAGTGCCGCGTATTTTTGTCATATTTACCATACTTTGTTATAATATTTTGCGATGATGCAGAAATATTTCAAATACCATATATTACACTGCAATATTATACAACTGTTACAAAAATATTAGATTGTGATACCTCAGTAGTACAACTGCAATATTGTAATATAATATTATCATGAGATTTCCGTAAAATTTCATTGTAATTTATAATAGGTATTTTCATAATATTACTGACATTACATGCTATATAGGAACATAAATATTAAAATGTTTAATTGATCAATCAATTAAATATGATGCTTCATGTTGTATATAAAATCACATAATGGAAATGAAGCATTTTGTATCTATCTGTTTTATAGGCGCTGTGTGGCCTTCCTCCAAAACAATACAACGGCACATTGGAACCTTATGTCGCGTTGAATATTATGAAACAATCATGGAGTCACAAGAAGCGGCAAAAATTGCATAGTTTTAGAACAAGGAGCATTAGGCATACTGCCAGTCCAATCTACAAAGAGACTTTTGTCATTGCAAACACAAAGCCGCAGGAAACTAAAGTAAAGTTTTTATGCAAAGAAAGCACGTTTTTCGTGATATTCTGGGACGGTTAGTAACATGGCCGTAAATGGATAATTTTTGGGATGGGGGATATTGCCATCCGTGGACGGCAAAATGGGCAAAATCAAGATTCTCGTACGATTCTCTACGCGCACTTTTGTTACGTGACTCCGCACATTTCGTGACGCATGCGCTGAGCGTAAGGTCAAAATGCATGCGAAGGTAGTACACTGATCTCTCATAACCTATAACCGGAACAGACAGTGACAGGAAAATGCCACACGCTAGTTTTCCCTCGAATGCTACAAAAAACGTTCTTTTTTTTGCATAATGTACTATTGTTATATAGGATATTATGAAGGGTGAGAAAAAATACGGATACCCTGAAAAATCTCGAAAAATATAAGTTTTACGAAAAAATGTTTCAGATAAAAGTTGTAGCGCTAGAATAGATCTATTTACTGATTTTATCAATTTAACTTTGAGTGGCATTGCCAAGATCAGGTTAAAGTTACGTCAATTTTTTTTAATAGACTACACTTTTTTGATCCCAGAAACTGATAGTTGGTGTTGAGAGCTTTTTAAAACACTATAATAAAGTTATTTCTTTTTTAAGTAGTTTCTAAGTTATGAGGCTTGAAAGTTACAGTATACTATAGTTTTCAAGCCTCACAATTCGGAAAGTACATAATAAAAAATAACTTTTTTATAGTGTTTTAAAAATTTCTTTAGATCGACTACAAGAAAATACAATAAAAGATATAGGTTGTTAGAAAAGTATCGCTTCCTCCTAATATTTCGGAAATTATTTTCAAATTTTCAGATAGAAACTACTTTTTTTTATTGCATTTTCTTGTTGTAGATCTCGAGAAGAAAAATTATATTTTTCAAGATTTTTCAGGGTTTTTCTTCACTCTATATGTTTCAGAAAAACATTATTACTGTAATTTCATGTTTCTATTTTCCTGAAAAAAAATTTTTATGCAAAAACATACATAAATACACTCGGCAGCAAAATTAAAGGATCATCTATTCTAACTCTCAAAAGTTAAGAAATTCAAGAAAGTGTAACTTTGTCAAAAATAATCGTAAAAAAATGTTCGAAAAAGAATTTTAAAGCTTGAAATCTCAAATTTCAAGATTGATAATTCATTAAACGGCTTACAGATTATTTACAAAGTTACACGAATTCAAATGGGGATACGTCAAATCTCAAAATTGTTTACAAACTTTGCAAAGCTCTATGAAGCTCGACGTGAAATCAAATTGCACGCAAATCCAGTTTACAGCATTTGAAAGCGCAAATTTTTATCTTTAATTTGCGTTCTTGTTGAGAGTTGTACGATTTTTATTCACCGAGTTATTCAACATTGAAACAAAAATGCCTTTTTTTGCTTCAATATTAAACAACTCGGTGAATAAAAATTGTACAACTCTCAACAAGTACGCAAATTAAAGATAAAGATTTACGCCTTTGAATGCTGTAAACCGTATTTTTATGAGATTTTTTTTATGCCGTGGAGCTTTTCAAATTTTATTTAAAAAAATCCATTAAATGTCAAAATTTTATAAAAATTTTAACATTTAATGGATTTTTTTAAATAAAATTTTAAAAGCTCCACGGCATAAAAAAAATCTCATAAAAATACGGTTACAGCATTCAAAGGCGTAAATCTTTATCTTTAATTTGCGTACTTGTTGAGAGTTGTACAATTTTAATGTAAATAAAAATCGAACACAAATGTAGTTTACAGCATTCGAAAGCGTGAATCTTTACTTTTAATTTGCGTATTTGTTGAGCGTTGTACGATTTTCTTTCACTGAGTTATTCAACATTGAAGCAAAAATGGTTTCTTTTTTCAATGTTGAATAATTTGGTGAATAAAAATTGTACAACGCTCAATAAGTAAGCAAATTTAAGGTAAAGATTCACGCTTTTGAACGCTGTAAACTGCATTTGATTTATCATTTTTGTTGATTTATCATGTTACACTCTCTTTGAGAGAGTAACTGTAGGTGATCCATTTTGCTGTTAAATGTTCACTTAATCTTTGCTGAAGTCGATATTTGAACTTTGTAAAAAAAATTGTAAAACAATCTTCTTGGGCTCATTTTAAAAGGAGAAGCTTTTTGATCATTTTAATGATTTTACTCGAAGATTTTTTTATACTAGGAAATGAAGTAAGAAATTCGAGAAAGATTTTAAAAAATCAAATATTTTCCAAATTTAAACAAATTTAGGAAGTTGCAAATTTTTTGCTATTCAAATTAACATAAAATTGAAAATTAAAAAACCCTGTAAAAAATTTATTAATTAAAATCCATAATATATTTGATGTTTTATTGCATTAGAAAAAATTTTTTACTTTGTAAATTTTTAATTTTTAAAAATCCTTCATGAATTTCTTCCTTCATTTCATAGTGGAAAAGAATTTTTTTTCTCTTCGAGAAAAATCGATTTATAATCAAAAGGTTTCGCTTTTTAAAATAAGCTCTGAGAGATCATTTTACACTTTTTTTTACGAAATTCAAATATTGACTTCAACGAACATTAAGTGAGCGTTCAACAGCAAAATTTAAGGATCATTTACAGTTACTCTCCAAAAGAGAGTATAACATGATAAATCAACAAAAATGATTAATCAAATGTTTCAAAACGCATTTTACAGTTTAATGTTTCTACATACTTTTAATATCGACTTTTAAAATATATAAAAAAGGCTATTTTTGCTGTAGTCAGCGTCCGAAAAACCTATTAATGCTGCTTTTCTACCGCCGCTTACATACTCGATACCGTAATTAATTGTGCCTTGAAGATACGCGAATATCCGCTGCTTGTCAGTGTGTCGCATTATGTTTGCTCAAATATTTGCTTACTGAATTTACCGCATATGCTGTATTTGGTCTCGATACGGTTGCTAGGAAAACTAACGACCCGACTGCCTCGCAATAAAGCATGTTACTTAATTCTTCGTCGTTCTGCTCACTTGGGGACAGTGTTGCGTGAGGATCCACCGGCACACTCAACGTTTTCATGTCTATTCTGAATTTTTTTATTATCTTTTGCGTATATGCGCTTTGATAAATCATTAACGTTTTTTGCTTTCTATCGCGTTTAATTTGCAGCGCGACAAAAGTATTTGAATTCTCAACCGTTATTTTGAACGTTTTGCTTAATTGCTGAATTATTGTCTTAACAATCTCTACACTGTTTGAGGCGACCAGGCTGTCGTTGACAAATAGCGCCAAATACACTACGTCGTTTTTTAATTTCCTGGTAAACACACATTTATCTGCGTCGCACTCTTTTAGGTTGAACTCGTTCAGAAATTTTGTGAATCTCAGTTTCCAACATCTTGGAGTCTGTTTTAGTCCATATAAAGATTTTTTGAGCTTGCACGCGACGTTCCTGGGATTTTCTTTCGCCCTGAGTCCTTCCGGAATCTCCATATGTATCGTCTCTTCCAGTTTTCCGTATAAAAATGCAGTTTGAACGTCAAATTGCATTACTTTGAGATCTTTCGTAGCGATCACCGCTAGCAATACTCTCAGCGAGTCGTATCTCACCACTGAAAAGGTTTCCTTGAAGTCAACCCCCTTGCACGCAAAGGCGTCTTGAATCAATGTGACTTCCCGTCTGCATCCTTCTTTACCCGAAACACTCATTTCGAGTCAATCAGTCTCATTTCCGGCGTTCTTTTTACGAGTTTCCAGTTTGTACTATTCTCCTCGTGTGACTTGAGTTTGTTTTGAATAACACCTGTCCACTGCGTGGCTTTAGTGGTGTTTGTAGCTTTTTTGTACGTCATCGGTACGACATTCGGCAACGTTTGCGTTGTACTGACATTTGTTTGGAGTCTTAATTTTCGAGCGTTTTTGTAGGACTTTTCAATCTTTTTCTATTAGCTCGTTCTTTTGTTTCTTAACCTCATTGTTGTCCTCTTCTTCTTGTTTCTTGTTGTCGCCGTCTTTTTCGGTATCGATTTCGTTCCCGTTCTCGTACCCGTTTTTGTTCTTGGCTTTTGGTGATGGAAAAATTACTTCGTTTTCTTCTTTCTTCCCTTCTCTCGACGGCGACATTATAACTTTTTCGTTGAACACATTTTGAGCTTTTTCGGTTTCAGATCTTTCCCCCTGTAATTTGTCGATTTCTTTGTATACGCGACAAAGATCTTCTTGCTCGCTCGCGCATCAAATTTCTGCGTGAATTGTTTAGGAGTATGCACGTACGCATCTGAGCCAAAAATTTGTAAATGCTTCAGATTTGGAGCTTTCCCAGTCCACGTTTCGTACGGCGTTACTGCACCACTCGTCTACAGTTTGGTTAAGAACATATACCGCACAGTATGTGCCTCTGCTCATAAGCTGAGCAGTAGATATTTCGCGATTATCATCAAGCTGAACACGAAAATTGAACAATAGTTGAAAGTGCGCGCACTTGCAAGCTTAAAAAAAGTGATTTCGAGAAAAACGCGTTTAAAGTTTAATGTAACAATCAGAGATAGAAATTTTTTATTTACCTTTAATCTGCGATGTTTGCATCATACCTACAAGTGGCCTTCCTTATTGTTCTCCTCCTCCTCATCCTTCTTGACCGATTTTAGAGATGATCAAGCCTCTTTGGCAGCATTTGTTAGCGAGCGCTCCGAATACTTGATGCGTTGCGCGTCAGTCTCGAGGCAGTCAGTAATTGTAGCAGTTCGGTTCAATTGTCATGGTTAGGTTAACTCTTCCATAATTTTCATAACGTTTGAGTAGCCATCATTGTATATGCAAATAGCAATATTACTTACAGTATCAAGAATAACTTTATCGCTGGAATCTGTTTTTGGAGTCATTGATCAAATCAAAGTTGAAACTTTTATTACTGTTTTGTGTCTAGTCACTCAAACAACGGTCAAGAAGATCATCACTGCTTAATTCTTCATAGATTGGCTTAATAGCGTCCAAAAGCAGGAAAAGCTGGTTTATGCTTAAATTTAGCCATTGTGTTAGTGGCTTTCATCTTTTGCCACTTACAGCACGAATCTTTACCGGGCGGGCATTTATTGTGCTGTGGCTTTTCGTCTGTGGATAACTTATGATAAAGGGTTGCCCAGATCTCTCGTCTCATATTTACAATTAAAACTATCGACTCATAATTACGACGGATAGCTAATCCAAAAAAAGAGACAATTTATCTATAAGTTTCCCAGTCAATTTGCCTTTTTCTCCAAGTCCTTTCGTGGATTTCTTCAAGTAGCGAAGGCGGGTACCCATTCGTTTTTACATATGATTAATGCATTCCTTTTTCTTTTATACGTTCACTAGGGAGCTAAGAAAACCTTATTAAGCTTCACTGTAGATAACTAATCCTTTTAGTATTCTCAGAAGGCTCTCTTCGCAAACGCTTCAAATCTTACCAAAAAGTACGATGATTTAAAATTCCAAAAATGACACTTAAAGATCTTTCTTCGCTTTTAGACCTTTTGTACGTTATTTTTAAGACCTTAAAGCATCATTTAAGCAAAAAAAAAAGAAAACCGATTTTTTGAAAATTCTAAAGTGGCGTTATCCCTTAAAGTCTTGAGTCATTTTTTGATTTCAACTTTCTGTTCAGTGTTAAAGTTAGCAAATGAGCGCTTGTCTATGGGAGAGAAAGCAAGGACAAAGAATAGCCAGAAGTGGAGCTGACGGAGTATCATAACTGAAATAGTGAATTTCACTAATTTTGATAGATTTGAAATTTTAAATGCAATAAATATTTTTCTAATAAAAAAAATTTTTACGTGCAGAATGGTAAATGCACCATAGTACATGATTAGTGCAACTATTTAATGCTATATCTTTTAACTATTCTCTATTGGGACAAAAAATTTAGCAGATTATTTTGCAAGAAGAGCACTTCACAAGGCTTTACTCCGTTTTGCTATTCTCCGTTTGCTGCTTTCATTAACTATAGACAGGTGCTATTTTGCTAACTTTAACATTGTATAATAACGAACAGAAAGCTAAGATCAAAAAATGATTTAGGACTTTTCGACTTGGATTTTTATCCTGTATTCATGGTATGCTCCGTATGGTTTTTTAGTTACACCTTGTATATTTATACACAGTTATATACATTTTTCTATATTTATGTATGTTCTTGCATAAAAAAACTTTTACCGGAAATGTAATTTGTATTTTCTAGAAATGTAATAATATGACGTATAAAATAATTAAAATTTAATAGCACGTGCATTGCTAATTTATTAATATAATGCTAAATCCGAAATTTACATCTATGGTTGGATAGTTAATGAATGGGAATTTTACCGTTTTCTATGATAGAATTTTTTATTGTAATAATGACAAAGTAAGTTTTGATTCATTTTTTCAAATAATTATATTATTTTATTTTACAGGAATGGATATTAGATATTACTGCATATGATCACGACAGATACGCAAATCACACAGAATTGTGTTCACTCAAGGTGTCGTTGAAAGATATGAAAAAGATTTTTTATAGTCCGGAAATTCATCTATTCAATTACAAAATGAAATCATCATATCAGGTGACGCATTTATAATACGCTAATTTTAGAAAAAATTAAACGGTAGATGTAGAAATAATAAATAATAAGCAAATAAAAGTATGAACAAAAAATAATTAAATATTTTATTATAAATGCATATCTAAGTGCAAATTCAAATAAAGATTTCAAAAAATATAATTACTATAAGCATCAGTATTTGCCGTTATCTATATAAAATTATCTAGATAATCATAATCTAGATAAAGAAATAACTTTATTTTATATAGATTATTATCACATAATCTTCATCTTCATCTTAGATAAAAAAATATTTTTTTAAATTATCTAGAATAATGCAATAACAAGAATGAAGTACTGTCTTTAGCCTTAGAAGCATCCAAGTTACCATTTATCCTAACAAATTTATTCAAGAATTGCAAAATTTATTGCCAATACTGAAAATCTATAGATACATAACGTTAATTATAGGTTTTTAGTACTGGCAATATGTATCGAAACGCAGTTCAGATCAACAATAGTGCAATATAAAAATTGCCCCAAACTATAAATTCAAAAATTTATAAAAAATTTTGTCACTCATATAATGTGAATTATATTTATATATTTTTTCTATCCTTAATTTTTATTTTTAATTGCGTATTGATTTAAAAACAAAAAATATTTTTTGTTAGTATTATTTGAAAAAAAATTTTTTTTTAAAATTTATTTAGAAATATAAACATATTTCATATTCTAAATTGTTTTTTTGCTGAATAACGATATTATCTGATAATTATCTAGATAAAACTATATATTTTTCATCTTTTATCTAGATAAATTGAAATTAAATCAGCTATATCTTATCTAAGATACATTTACACGTAATTTATGTTATCTTTATTTAGATAAATTTTAAGTTATCTAAGCACAACACTGATAAGCATAAATGTATATTGTATATATAATAAAGGGGAGAGTGAGCTAAATCGGACAATGTTCTAAATAGGATCTTATTAATTTAAACGAAGACAGGTTAAGTAGATTTACGTGCCATTCATAATGTAAAGTCCTTATAAGACATCAAACATGTGACAGCAATTTGACAGTTCTTTGTCAAAACATTCATAACATAGACGCAAATACGTACTTTTAGCCATCACGTGTAAAAATTATTTTAAAAAAGATAATTTTTATAATTCATTATTTAAAAGATACTAAAATTTTAAAAAGTAATTGATTTGAAATAATTAAAAAGTGTAGATTTAAAAATATATCAATCATTTTGTGATCACTTACGGTTTATTGTAAAATTTGTTCCAAAGTTTGGAAGGACTTATTTCCAAATCGAACTTTTACCTCAGAATTACAACTTGATCGTAGCACTGGTGATTAAATCTGATTTTAGAAATGTTAATTAAATTAGTAAAATATTATGAGTTTTTACACTCGAAATAATTAAATTTTATTGATTTCAACTCTAATTATATAATAACAATATCATAACATTATCAGGAAACTTCTAATTAAATAAATTGTTTCGAATTGTTTTTTGTAAATAAAATTTTTATTTTTTTACTCTTAAATTACTTGTTTTTACTCAATACTAAAAAAATACATTAAAATCTTTTAAAATTCTATTTGAAAGTCGATAAAAATAGAAATGCCCGATTTGGACTAGGGAATGGTCCGATTTGAAACCTGTAGTTCTAAATCAGACTGGAAAAAGCGTTTTTACATTTTCCATTATATTGTAATTCAACACAGGTGAGAGATACATCAAAACGTTTTGAAATGAAGCAAAAATGACGGGAATTAAATTATCTTTCCAACGGCACCTCCATTTTTATGATCGAACTATATTTGTGTAGAGTTTTATAGAGAGCAAAAACTGCAAATTGGTCCGACTTACCTCACTCTCTCATATACAAATATATATAGGGTGTCTTAGATTTCGCGTGACATTCATTAATGACAGATTTCTGAGATCAAAACGAAAATCCTAGTATCAAAATGTCAAAGTTACAGTTCTTAAATAAATACGTATCTTCACATCATACCGTGAAGACATATGCAAAATCAATATAAAAAATAAATATCATATTTAAGAACACCTTTATTACTATCCTGCCGCGAATTTCCATAGGAAAACGATCCAGATGCTCTATAGAATCTATATGAGTCCTGCATGGAACCTACGTGGATCTACATGGGACCATAACGGTCACATGTAAAACCGTAATGATCCCATATAGGAATTTGCGACAAAGTGTGTAATATACCTTATTTGAGTGTAATATTGCCGATTTTCTTTCGCGCGGATTAGCTCGTCGGAGCGGTGCGATAGAAAGGGCTCGAACGGGAAGAGAGGAAAGAGTCGTGTGTATAAATGACGAGTCGGTGGTGTGTGAGATATAATCTACGCGTGTTTATTAATTAAGCTTCTACGGAACCGAAAGCATACAGTGGTTCGGTGCGCGCGGACGGACAAGGTACTTGAACTTAGAACGGCGTGTGGACGGACGGATTTTTTGAAAACGCGGCTATTTACAAGTTTATATACATACGGTTCGCGAGGTGTCGCTAGGCGACGGAACGCGAGTGATGTCTAGATGCGGGCGCGGCTTTTCCGGGTGTATCGGTACGTGATGGGCGGAGCTCCGCGTCGCGCTGTGGCGATGCGCGAATCGGCAGGGCGACCGCGGCCGCGTGCGTGCCGATGACGGCTAGGATGCCGCGAAACGCGCCGAGTACCTCGGCTGAAACCCCGTATCGGCGATTCCGTTTGCTTGCGTTTCGTGGAGGAGCGGAGATAACCGCAGTTCGTGAGCTGG
Organism: Solenopsis invicta; assembly: GCF_016802725.1. NCBI lineage: Eukaryota > Metazoa > Arthropoda > Insecta > Hymenoptera > Formicidae > Solenopsis > Solenopsis invicta. The sequence continues at coordinate 560,958 of NC_052677.1, read as the reverse complement.
TCGGGAGTCCTCCCCTCGCCAAGGACCTTGACGAGAGTTGGACGCTCGGGCTCGCGAGGATGCGGAGGATGAGGAGCGGTGTGGAAATTGCGGAGTACCTCCGCCGTGGCCAATCTTCGACCACGTTTATTTCCAGGAGTGTCAGACATAGCGGATCAACGGATGATGCTGGCTGACGGGAAACAGGTGCCTCTATCGGAGCACGCGGCCCTATATATACTCGGCGACTCCGTTTGCCTCCGTCATTTTCGGCGCTTGACGGCGGGCTCGCCGGAGTGGGACGAACGCGCGCTCCTTCGTGTGCGCGTGCGCGCCGACTTAACGCGCGCGATGGCTCGATGCACGGTTTTACCGCGCGAAGTTCTTATCATCTTTATAATTGGGTGCCCGAGGCACTCCCGGTTATAGCCCGGCGGCTCTCTCTCCGGCTGTTGGCGGCCGGGGACAATGCATGACATTTTTCGGGGGTGTGCATCGTTACATGAGCATACGAATTGTGGACAGTTTGATGTGCCAACTTTAACTTTCTTATTTAAGAGGACGCTCAAGTACCGCAAATTACCGATTTTTATATCATCTAAATATCTTCAAATTGGCGTTACAAAATCACAAAAACTTTGTCTAGAATTGAAATACGCATAAAAAAAGAGGTGCAAAAATAAATTTTACAAGAAAATTGAACAAAAAGTAAATAAATATTTAAAAATTTACTTGCATAGCCGTCATCTGAGATTTACTTTACCTTAATATAGAAGTTGTATAATTTTTGTACGTACAAAATGAGAGCACCATTCAAGAAACACACACCAATAACACTGACCGTGTGAAATTACGATTGAACGCTTAACAAACAAAAAAAAAATAGAAGAGAAGAGGGTATTATGGCTACTGTCGACAATATGGCTACCCCTATTATTTCCGATATTAGGTGGCGTATTTTAACAATTGCTTATGGAGTTATTCGTTTAATAGCCCGCCGTTTTTTAATAATGCTAAGATGCCAATATATAATGATTGATAATTGTTATAAGGCATTTTTATTTTTAAGTATTTCTAAACTTTTTCAAGATACACTTTTAACCTTTAATTACATACACTTCTTTATTATTCTTAAACTTGAGTGTATTATTACACGAAGATATATATACTCAAGTGTTTTTTGTTATTTAACTTTTTATTCGACCGTATGCATTTTGAATTGTACAAAGTTGAAACAATAACATGGAATTTTATTAATATGGTTTTTTAAACAAAATTTTTATATCAAAATATTTCTTCGATAAATCGATTGTCATTTTAAAGAGTGGTGTTTATAAACATTAGACATCATTTTATATTTGTTGTTTAATGTTAAACAAGGATAAAATGACATTTTTAATGAGAAATTTCTAATGATATTTTTAAAGTTTCTGAACGCAGGAAAATTCTAAATCGAGAAAATTTTAAACAATGAAAAATTAAAAATATAATGGTAGACTGAAAAGTACTTCACATATATTTGTAGAACACGAGCAAAAACAAATAGCAACATGGAGCAAAAAGTACATTAAAGTACAATTTTTAAGCTTCAAAATCATATATTTATTTTTCAACATAGTTACCGTTAAGGCTAACAGATTTTTCCCAAGTTTTTTTATTCCGCCACTGAAAAATTCTTTTGACTTTTTTCGAATCCGGGACTTGACAGCTGCCTTCACCTCATCGTCTAAGGTGTAATAATTATCCCTGATGTGTCTCTTGAGTAGAGAAAAAAAAATTGCAAGGTGCAAGATCGGGGGAGTAAGGAAGGTGTCAATCAGTTCAAATTTCAGGTTTTGCAGAGCCTCTCCCGTTGCGCGCGAGGTGTGTGGATGAGCGTTGTCATGTTGCAAGATTATTGAGACCAGACTGTCTCTAATACGACAAACTCGACGTCGGAGGTGTTTTATAGTCTGTATGTACTGAGAAGAATTTACCGTTGCCCTTTGTTTCAGAAAATCGGTCACGTAAACCGATTCCACATCCTTCTTATTCCTCCGATTTTACGCTTTGCGATTTTTATTTACAACAATTTTTTTTCTTCCACCGATTATGCAGTGCATTAGATTTTTATAAATCAAGTCCTGAATAATAAATATTTCATTACTTTGAATCTAGAATCTGTCAAACAACATTCCAATGAATGTAATCGTTCAAGTTTCAATAAAAAATATTAATTATAAACAAAGTAATTCAATAAAATTAAAATGGCTGCCATATTACTTTTTTCTCCTCTATCCTAATGAATTTATACTTCATGTATATTTTGCTAAGCGAAGCTGAACTGTCGTAAACAGAGCAGTAAAAGTGTTCAACAATAGTTGATAGGTCTTTTCGCAGATGGCGATGTAATCAAAGAACTAAGACGGATCTATGCGTTGGACAACGAGGGAGTAATTACTATAGCTAAAATATTGTCCCACAGATTATATGATTTTATCTGATTGCAAATGATTTCATTATTTTTTGTGATTGGAATTCATTATAGGGGCTAAAAAATTTTTCTAAAAAAAATATAAACATTTGTAATGATCTTTCTTTTAGAAACTGCATTGTGTGATTTTTAATAACTATTTTTGATCAAAAATTGATTACAAATACCAAGAGTTTACACTGATTTCATAACAAATTTTATGATGATTGCACATAATTTCCAATGATTACACAGAAATTCAAAATGATTTCTGGTGAGATTTTATTAAGATTTCCGATAACTTCATATGATTTTGTTATGATTTCTGAAGATTTCATATGATTTCATTATGATTTCTGAGGATTTCATTTGACTTTATGATTATATCTGATTGAAAAATGATTTCATAATAATTTCGAGGACACTGTACCATGATTACATTAAATGGTTATCTCCTCGTTAGACAAAGAGTGATAGTCTGGTCTCACTCGAAAAATAATCTGCAGTATTGATATCGAGAAAGTTCTCCCGTTACTTTAGCATCCTTTTAACAATTACTGTATCTTCAACATTTTGATACTAGAATTTTTATTTCGAAATGATCTTAGAAGTCTACCACGGGTGTTACGCAAAGTCTAGGATACATTTTACATATATGTATACATATACATATATATATATATACATATATATAATTGTACTTTCTAGGAGTTTGGCAATATTTTGTTAGCTCTAAGCTATCTACCTACTGCAGAAAGACTGACTATTAACATTATGAAGCTGCGCGATATCAAATTTATACCATCTGTACTGAGTTTAAATAAATTTAGTAAGTATTATTTAAACATACGTGCTAATTATTTAAATCGAAAAGGACAAATCAAATTAGGTAAGCTCAAAGTGGAATTTCTATAATTCGATTCCAAATTATTCAAAAATTTTGAATCTAAAAGGTTCGAAAATATGAATCATATCTCAACACATTTGTCCAAAATCAAAGCATAAATCATTTTAAGGTAATCAATCCCAAAAGATATTATTTAAGAATGTCTTCCCTGTCGCAAATTTCCATAGGTAACCCATATAGGATACCGTAATGGTCCCATGTAAGAATGTGAAGATATCATATAGGGCAAGAATGGTGAATGTGGAATCAATACAGGACAATATGGATTCTGCATCGGTATGGGATGGGTATAAGATGAGTATAAGATGGATATGGAATAAGTATAAGACGGGTATGGGATGGGTATGGGACGAGTATGGTAAATATAGAATAAAATGAGTGCGGAGTGGATACATTATAAGATGGAATGAGTGATTTGAATACGGATATGTATCTTAGACCGTTATATACCTACAGTACGCGGTATAACGAGGATCACATAATATGGTTGGTAACAAATCGGATAAAAAGTGAAGTTTTTTAATTTTCATACTAATATACAAAATAACTAGATATATATTTTTTTTATTTAAAATATTTTTTTTATAACGTACCGACAATCAAATTTTCAAAAAAAAAAAGAAATAATCAAATTTTAAAAGTAATGACTTTAAATTATATGTATATGGTTCTAGAATTAGCAAGCACCTTTTATAAGTAAATTCTTCAAAATATTCTAACAAGAAACGTTCACGAACCCGGAAATTCAGAAATTTCTGAAATTTCTTGTACACATAAAGAGTTCATCCATAACACAAAAATATTTTTTGTTTGTGCCTGTTTTCAGTTTTAGAGGGTAAAACACTTTTGAAAGAAATCAGTTTTTTTTTCAAGCGATTATCGTCGAAACTATAAGAAATAGAAAAAAATGTTCTAAATAAAAGTTGAATGGCTTGAAGAGTACTTTACAAAAATAATGAAAAAAAAACAAAACTATTTTTATTATTTTTTATATTTTCCCCACCATTTGACATTTGTTTTTTAAAATTTTTAAATATTTTAATGACAGAATTAAAGCTTATTTTTATACGAATCCAATCATATAATAAAGTGTCTTTCCGATGTACCATCTTGAAAAATAATAACAAACTCCTTATATGAGCACGCTATACGTACCTGTTCGTACGCTTGATTTTTCCGCGCTGGAACGGATTCGTCCATCCGGTATCGCTAATCGCATATTACATGAAAAAGCATTGAAGGTTGTAACGAAAGATTGCACCCCCGAATATGCATCATTCCCAGCCACTATCAGTCGGGAGAGAAGCTGCCGGGCTATAACCGGGAGCGCCTCAGTGCGCACTAATTTTCCCAGTAAAAATCGAGATATTAGTCTCTTATTATTAGAACTGTCACGGCAACCATAATAATCAAGGGGTACTACACCACCTACACCACTACGCACATCACTAGTGCTTGCATATGGCTGACTAATGTATGTCAGCGCCAGTGCGTCAAAAATGTGAAAAAGAGAATTCCTGAGGGTCGACGATGACGTCTCTGAATCTTAACTCTTATATGAAATGTACTTTGCATTGCGATATCTCTGCACGTAAAGCACGGAGAAAAAAATAAGAACACTTTTATATATGCAATTTTCCTTAAGCTATCGATTGAGACGACTTTGAACTTGATTGGTTCAGCCGTTGTTGAGAGCTGATAATCTCGTTATGCTTGAACTCGCTGACCCGCGTAAAAGAGGCTCGGTCTCTCTCTCGTTTCGTTCGTTCAGAGAGATTCAGAGATAAGAAAAGAAAAGAAAAAGAAACAAGCGCAACGGCGCCTCTTGATAATACAATGAATATTAAAATAAGAGTTTATTTTAATAATAATAATAAAAATAATAAAATAATAAGTTTTTTAAATTTGACTGCTAAAATCAGTCCAATATTTTTGGCGATGTCAAAGTGTGTAACGTAATATTTCTGACATTTAAAAACGAGTTCTGAATATAAAAATTATTATTTTTGTAAAATATTGTTTATTTAATTTTGACTGTACAGTTTGTGTCAGGTATGCCTGGGGTCCGATTCTAGGATCCACGTTTTGTTTTTACGTTCATGACTATTATAAGTGGATGCTGCGTCAGCAATCATGAGTGTATCGTAGTGTTAGTAAATTATGTTTTACTGTCGGTAAATTATGTTTAGCGACAGCCGGCCGAGGTAACCTCAGTTTTGATCGGTGAAATCTCAGAAATATTCCTTAATTAAAAGGAAGCGGATCGAAGCCTTTGATAATTATCGTCACAAACACTCCGTTGTTGACTATCCTTACATTTATTAAAGAATACGGTAATGTCTTGCACCAAGTTTTATTATTACCTGTAATCGTCAGAAAAACAACTCACAAAGTGTATTTTCTTATTGCCAAATAATAGCACTTTTTATTTTCAAAACTACAACTTATCTGATATATCAAAGGCTTCGATCCGTTTTTTTTTTTTTTTTCAATTAAGCTTTGGAATATTTCTGAGATTTCACCGATCAAAACTGAAGTTACATCGGCCGGCTGTCAAAACATAATTTACTAACACTATGATACATTCATGATTGCTGACGCAGCATCCGCTTATAATAGTCATGAACGTAAAAACAACTAAGAACAAAACGTGGACCCTAGAATCGGACCCCAAGCATACCTGGCACGAACTGTACAACAGTTGATTGCAATGGTCAACGTATTTTATTGACGAATGTTAGACAACCCGAAAATTCAATAAACTTAAAAATATTGTGTGTAAGTAGAATAGTTCACAAAATTATTTTTTGTTTGTACCAAATGCAACTTTAGGGAATAAAATCACTTTTTGAAAAAATGTACATTTTTTTCAGCAAAATAACTAACGATAACACGTACATACAGAAAAATGTTTAAACGGAAGTTTGTATCAAGTTTTTTTTTCTACACAACAGCGTATAGAGAAGAATGAATATATTCACGCTGTTCAAGTTACCCCTGTCATCGATCCTTAAATTTGAATTTTTATTCTTTATAAATTTATGAAAAATCTCCATACTTCTTTTCACACTTTTCATAATCATTTTTGTGATATCTTTTATAAATGAAAGAAAAATCAAATTGTATGTAACTATACAGGATATACCAGTAGAATCCGGAAAAATCCATTGTGTGAGTTCATATTCAGAATCATTTATTTTAATAAAAAATAACAATTGTATGAAAAATATTTTTATATCTGGATTAGGGCATTCCTGAAAAACAATTTTATTCTATACCGGGTGTCCCAGACCACCCGTCCCACCCGATTTTTTCGTAAACGCGACATTTTAAAGAAAAATGTTTCAGACAAAAGTTGTAGGGTTTTAAAAGATCTATTTACTGATTTTATCAGTTTGACCTTGGATGGCGTCGCCAAGGTCAGATCAAAATAACATTAACTTTTTTAAATAGGACACCTCATTTTTGGTTCCAGAATCTAATAGTTGGTGTCAAGACCTTTCCAAAACACTATAAGAAAGTTTATTTTTGTTGAGTACTTTCCGAGTTGTGAGGCTTGAAAGTTACGGTGTACTGTAACCTTCAAGCGTCATAACTCGGAAAGTCCTTAACCAAAATAAACTTATTTATAGTGTTTTGGAAAGCTCTCGAAATCGACTACAAGAAAATGCAATGAAAAATATAAGCAGAGGACACCGACTTCGCCCATGGTATCACGTCGAATAATGCTTTCTCTCTCGACCCAGCGTCGAGCGAGGAGGATGCACTATCGTAAAGCCCCCCACCACTTTCCGCCCGCACCCCGATCGTCGCCGCGCAGCCTAGACACACGTACGAGCGCGGCTCCGCGTGTGTGCGGCAGCCGAGCGCTAGCGTCGAGAGACACCATTTCTGCCGGTGCGTGTACCTATAGTCCTACGCGTAGAGTTTTGAAGATACCTAATTACCGAGATCTCTAACATTCGGTACAGCTCTATGATGCCGTTTATTCTTGATTTATTAATATTAATCTTCATTTAATGTTGATTATTGTAGCAATAAAGTAATTTTCACGAAAAAGCACCCTTACATACCACTCCTAAAAGTCATTGCTTAGAATTCATAATATTACGCAACTCGTCACCAATTCACGTTTTCTAATAAGCAACCCGGTCGTAAGCGTAATTTGTAGTTATGCCTTACCCGAACGAAGAAGCTGCGTTAATGATGTCAGTTTTGGGTAGAGCTGGAAGTTTTCGAACAGCTGAAATAATGTGGCGAAATGAATATCCCGATCATACACCACATTCGCGCAAAGTTTTCAGTCGCTTACAACGTCGAATAATTGTAAAAGGTATTGTTCAGCCGGATCATAATAAGGGAAGGCAAATTCATCGATCAGTTCGTTCAGTAAGAGCACCTGATGTAATTGCATCTGCCTTTGTAACCCCGAATGATTCTTTAAAGCGACGAGCAAGAGATAGTGGAATAAGTCGAAGCACGATCAGTCGAATTTTTCGTGAAAATTCATTCCATCCATATCGAATGTCACTTCACCAGGCCATGACATTGAACGATCATAGACAAAGACTGATATTCTGTAATTGGATTACTCAACAATTACCTAATTTCCATAGAAGTATTTTATTTTCTGATGAGTGCACCTTTAAAAGTGACGGCGAAATAAACACACATAATTTTCGTTATTGGGCACAAGAGAATCCACATTGGTATCGAGAAATGGATCATCAACGTATCTGAAAAGTCAATGTTTGGTGCGGAATTGTTGATACGCATATCGTGGGACCATTTTTCTTTCAAGAGAATTTAAACCGTTTTTTATACGCCGATTTACTCGAAAACGAACTTCCACGTTTACTTGAAGATATTCCACTCCAATTACGTCTAAATATGTGGTTTCAACAGGATGGATGTTCCGCCCACACGTCTGTCATTGCTCGTCATCAACTGAACCGCATATTTCGCGGCCGATGGATAGGTAAACATGGTCCACATAATTGGCCACCACGATCACCGGACCTTACAATTTTAGATTATTATTTGTGGGGACGAATAAAAGACCTTGTATACCGCGAACGACCTACGACTGCAGAAGATATGAAAAACAGAATTCGACAAGTCATTCAGTCTCTAGATACTGACGAAATTCGTCGGGCGACGGATGATTTCCAAAGTAGGGTAACAGCCTGTATAAATGCATGTGGTGGACATTTTGAACATCGAGACTGAACAACATGCGTATGCACAAAGGTGACGGCAAGGGGAACCACCTTATGAAAGCACCCCGACAAAGGTGACGGCGAGGGGAACCACCTTAAAAAAGCACCCCGACAAAGGTGACGGCAAGGGGAACCATCTTATGAAAGCACCCCGACAAAGGTGACGGCAAGGGGAACCACCTTATGAAAGCACCCCGACAAAGGTGACGGCGAGGGGAACCACCTTAAAAAAGCACCCCGATAAGGTGTAAGTACGATCTTGTTACCTACACGTGGTACACCTTAGGTAACGCTAATACCTACAGGCGGCACCGATTATTTCGTTTTTACATTTTAAAAATGTTACTTTGACTTATACCTTTATGCCCAAGATCAATCTCAAGGTCGAATTCAAGATCATCATCAGGTTGATCCCTCGAAATCATGCAAATTTTGTCTGAGCCATTTTTTTGTACAAGCACATCCCTACGTTTTAAAAGGGTGGGACGGGTGGTCTGAAACAGGTATATTTTTCATTGCATTTTCTTGTAGTCGATTTCGAGAGCTTTCCAAAACACTATAAATAAGTTTATTTTGGTTAAGGACTTTCCGAGTTATGACGCTTGAAGGTAACAGTACACTGTAACTTTCAAGCCTCACAACTCGGAAAGTACTCAACAAAAATAAACTTTCTTATAGTGTTTTGGAAAGGTCTTGACACCAGCTATTAGATTCTGCAACCAAAAATGAGGTGTCCTATTTAAAAAAGTTAATGTTATTTTGATCTGACCTTGGCGACGCCATCCAAGGTCAAACTGATAAAATCAGTAAATAGATCTTTTAAAACCCTACAACTTTTGTCTGAAACATTTTTCTTTAAAATGTCGCGTTTACGAAAAAATCGGGTGGGACGGGTGGTCTGGGACACCCGGTATAGCTCTCTCTACTTCAATGATCGCTTCAATTTTGAGCCGGCAGCGCGTGCATGCCTTTGTCAAAAATTTCTTCATACACGCGAGCGATGCCTCAATAGCGGCTTTCAGCGATGCAACGTTAGGATGTCAAGTCTTGTTGGAGTGTCCCTCAAACACACAGCACACGAAATAATTCAGCGGATAAAATCCAAGCTGTTAACAGGCCAAAATGCCTTACTTCGACACATTTTCACGTTTTCGAAGAGCCGATTCTGCACTAAGTGGCCGTCTAAGAACCTTCTTCGGATTCTTTGGAAGCTATATAGCGATGAATAATGTAAATTATCGATTTTGGTTAATCAGAGAACTTTATTATTCCGGACACGGTACGTCTCGCGCGAAGATTTTCAACAAGCACGGCTCTCCAGTTATATTCTGGACACTGCATAATCAGCTCGGCCATGACAAAGTTATGTTTTTGTTTCCAATGGATGAGGTTTACTTGACTGCTATCTAGTTGTCGGCTCACAAGTTATTATATGGTGAAAATTTTAATTTGAAAATTGACCGGATTCTACTAATACACCCTGTATATATTTTATTGTTAAAAAATAGAGTTTCTTTTTTTTTAACGTGCGGTTTGCATGGTGTAGTACAATTGCATTGAAGTAATGTATAGTACATTGCTATTGTTATGCTTCACATACGTCAATGATTTATTTTAATTGGTTTAATCTTTTATGTCGTCGTCAGTATACACATAATATTGTCGTGCTTAAACAATGAAAGCTATGTGAAATGTATTGTATATTAATAATAATTAAATATCTGTTTGAAATCATTTGAATAATGAAGTTGTTAAACAGAGTTTTAATATTCGATGAATTATACTATTTTTTCTTTGTTGCGGGATGGCACAATTAATATTTTTAAATTAGTATAATTAATTCCAAAGCTGAGAATGTTGCGGAGCCGCAACGATTATTTGTACCTTCATGCTGTAAATTCTTAGCTTTCGAATTATGTCAAAATTTTTCGACAAAATAAGCACGAAGAGTTGCTTCCCGCTCGCACGTGATCGAACACGACGTGTCGCCGCCGGCCAATTAGCACTCGTCCCACGATCCTATTCGTGGGTTTCAACGGTGAAACAAGGCACGAGTTGTTCCCTTCGAAACTGCGGACGGTTTCGCGTGAAACTTTCGAAAACGTCGCAAGGTGTATAGTATCCCGCGAGCTGCGGGAAGTCGCCTTTTCGCATTAGGTTATCGAGGAATACAGATCGTGGAAACAGAACAGCATTTCAAAGTATATATCTCAGTGTTAATAAAAATTATATTTTTTTTGCAAATGCAACAGCGCATTTTTATTTTAATTTTATCGGCGTTTCCATCCCGCCGCGTTGCGTTTGTGCTATTTCGCGTTGCAGCACAGTGCCTTAAACTTTTTTTCATTTATAAAAGATCTCACAAAAAATGATTATGAAAAGTGTGAAAAAAGGTATGGAGATTTTCATATAAATTTACGGAAAATAAAAATTCAATTTTAAGAGTCGGTGACAGGATAACTTAAGTAATATTTTTATGTGAATATTTTTATTTTTATCTACACGCAGTTGCCTAGAGCAAAAAAAACCGAGATGCAACTTCCGTTTATACATTTTTTTACACGTGTCACTATTCTCGATAGTTATTTCGTCGAAAAAAATGTACATTTTCTTCAAAAAGTGATTTCATTCCTTAAGCTGCAATTTGGTACGAGCAAAAAATAGTTTTGTGAACTATTCTATTTGCGCACAATATTTTTAAATTTACTGAATTTTTGGGTTGCCTAACATACATCAATAAAATATATTGACCATTGTAATCAGCTGTTTTACAGTCAAAATTAAATAAACGATATTTTGCAAAAATAATAATTTCTCTATTCATAAATTGGTTTTAATTGTCAGAAGTATTACTTACATACTTTGACATCGCCAAAAATAATTGACTGATTTTAGCAGTTGAATTCAAAAACTCGTTATTATTTTATTATTTTAATTATTATTATAAAAAAAACTCTTATTTTAATATTTATATTGATTTATTTATACTATACTGATTTACAATTATACTGGCTTACCTTTAATATTCTTTCGCATAATACGCGATTAGAGATACGTATAGGACGAATCCGTTTCAGCGCGGAAAGATCGAGCGCACGAACAGGTACGTATAGCGTGCTCGTATAAGGAATTCGTTATTATTTTTCAAGAATGGTACATCGGAGACACTTTATTATATATGGTTGGATTCGTATAAAGTAAGCTTTAATTCTGTCATTAAAATATTTAAAAATTAAAAAGAAACAAATGTAAAGTAGTGGGGAAAGTATAAAAAATAATAAAAAAATTTTTTTAAATTATTTTTGTAAAGTATTTTAAGCCATTCAACTTTTATTCAGAACATTTTTTTCTATTTCTTATAATTTCGACGATAATTGCTTGGAAAGAAAAAAACCGATGTTTTTCAAAAAGGTGTTTTACTCCTTAAAACTGAAAACGGCACGAACAAAAAATAATTTTATGTTGTGGGTGAACTTTTTTATGTACAAAAAATTTCATAATTTTCTGAATTTCTGGGTTGGTGAGTGTTGTCAGAACAGTTTATTTTACAGATAATATTAGGTTGTAAATATGAAGGTATATGATATTTCTGTGCTTTTATAAATTTATTAAGTTTCTTGAGGCTTTTGTAAGTAACGGATATCAAAATCTTTTCTGAATAAATTTATGAAACATTAGGGATGTACGGAATAATAAAAAAATCGTTTGTTCAATACTTAATTTAGTTGAAATCGAGATGTTTGCTTTCTTCCAAAGGAGTTTTAAAATAACTTTCTTGGGTCTCTGTTTGATTATTGAAACAATTAAATTTAAATTTATTAGTTATTAAGATTTCAATAATAAATTCAAAATTTTTCTGATGAAATTTTAAATTAATAGTCTTATAACCCTATCAATGAGTCCTATTATTATGCCTATTTTTTGTTTGAGTGGGTAACATAAGTGAATTAAGGTATCTGTCAGATGCAGTTGGCTTGCTATACCAATTTATAATAATGTAGTTACCAGATTTATTGTATTATTCTTTATTGTATCCCATTTCTAATTCTTTGAGGGCCGAATCTAATGGTATAGTTATGAATAGTGAGATTACATAAAAAGAAAGCATAGTCTAATGGAATCTCAATTTTCGTGGCCTCACCTATCAATCTTAACTGTTATGAATTTCTTTAGTGACGCCAGAAGAGGTGCCTGATATAATTTTACGTATAAAGACTGCTAGATCATGTAACGGACTATTAATTGAAGAGACGATAATGCGTAAGGGAATATCCGGTTTATGTAGTTTAGGTAAACCATATGCAAATGGCATATGTATTGCGTTGGAATTAATTAAATATTTATGAGTCGAGGTTGTGATTAAGTTACGATGCTTCCATCTCTTTAACATAGTTTTTAAATTCATCAATAGTTTGTTAATAAGGTTACGTGTTAAAATAGAGTATGTCTTTTCATCTGCTAAATTAGCTTCCATTTTATGAACATATTTATCCTTATTCATGCAAACCACCGTATTATTCTTGTTGTACTCACAAGGGGAGGACCAGGTGAGAGACCCTGGGATTTTGATCCCAATTTTTTTAGTTATTCTGGAGGCGAAAAAAAGTTTACGCCTCCCGGCGTTTCATCGAATAGGCCTTAGTTTTGAAATAATAAATTTGTGAAAATTGGCCATACCGCGGCACGCCATATGAGCCTTCCCGGTAACTGTTCTCGCAATCAGTGCAGTCGGCTCTGTGTGTTAGGTGCTTGCTTCACAATCGTAAGATCCGGGTTCGCTCTCGGATGTATACAATTTTTTTTTCTTTTTTTTTTTAAATGTATTTATTTATCTTGATGATATTAATATAGTATTCAAATTTCTAAAATAGAAAATTTAATTTAATATCATTTTCTAAACTTCAATTTAAATTTAATTTGAAGGGAATTTGAATTCAAGTAATAATATTTGAAATAATGAATAGGTAATAATAATAATAATATATAATTTATTTGAAATGGATAACATATAAAGGCAACGTATCTAAATTTTTAAATTGTTTAATTTAAAATTTAATTGGAAATAATATTAACAGTATTTTAAAATTCTAGTTTTTAAAATAATTAATCGTAAAAGAAGAATAATAAACAAACTGATTGTAAATGTAAATGTAAATATTTTTATTACAAAAGTTAATTATTTAAGTATTAGATTATTACAAAATTAAATTATTTCGATGGGGAACAATTACTTGGATGATAAACATCATAAAAAAGTGAAAGAATTTCGGCTTTATAACCGACTACATACCTGCAAGGCGATTAAAAACCTCTCATTTATTTACAATTTTATATCCGCTTCTTTTACCAGTGTTAAATTTAAACAATTTGATAATTTAGATACGTTGCCTTTATATGTTATCCATTTCTAATAACTTATATATTATTATTATTATTATCTATTTATTATTTCAAATATTATTACTTGAATTCAAATTCCCTTCAAATTAAATTTAAATTGAAGTTTAGAAAATGATATTAAATTAAATTTTCTATTTTAGAAATTTGCATACTATATTAATATCATCAAGATAAATACATTTATTAAAAAAAAAAAGAAAAAAAAATATTGCACACATCCGGGAGCGAACCCGGATCTTACGATTGTGAAGTAAACACCTAACGCACGGAGCCGACTGCACTGGTTGCAAGAACAGTTACCGGGAAGGCTCATATGGTGCGCCGCGGTATGGCCAATTTTCACAAATTTATTATTTCGAAACTAAGGCCTATTCGATAAAACGCCGGAAGACGTAAACTTTTTCATCGTCTCCAGAATAACTAAAAAAATTGGGATCAAAATCCCAGGGTCTCTCACCTGGTCCTTCCCTTGTCAGTACAACCACGTTAACAACGCGCATAGCAACAGGAAATTAAGGTTCCTATTGCTATGTATATGCGCAGCGGATTCAAATTCTGCATACGCAAAAGAATTGAAAGACGCTGATGGTCTTTCGGTCTTTCGGCCTGAAATACTATCGCGCTACGCTAGCTACTGCTGAGTCGCTTTTCGGTACTCGCATTTCGGCTAACTGTGGGAGCTGATTTTGCAGGAACACGATTGGTCGAACAGTAACAAATTTGTGGATAAATAAAGCAAATCGGAAAGCGACGGAGAGTCTAACAAACAGCTGTCCGGTGTGTTACTCGCCGTGCGTGACTTACACGTCGAGCCTGTAATACAATCCGGAGATAAGCGCTGACCTATATATACCGGGCCGTGCGGAAAAGCAAGTGTACTAGTGACGCATATAGTCACACAACAAGTGTAACGAGGACAAAACTGAAGAAATATACATTTATATTAACGTTGGGAACTCAAAAGTATCTACTCTCTAATCCATCAACGCAGCCCTTTCTCGAGTTCTAACTCCTTAGGCGCTGTAACGATCCGAAATGCCTATCGACGTGCCTGGATCACCACCGGGCAAAACACTCTTTTCCGCACGCGTGAAAATAATAGAGGATTATTTTTTATAAAAGTTTTTGTATTCACGAGAGAAGATAATGATTTCATTGCTGTTATTTCTGTTATTTTTACATTCACTTGTCGATTTTTTGTATTGAAGAAATAATTGTTTTTCTGATCTCAGTTTGGTGAATGCTGCTAAATTTTGCGATATTATTCTTCACGTGTTTATAAATTCAATAGTGCTGCTAAGTTTGTTAGTAGGAGGGAGACTAAAGTTTTCACCTAACTGTAGTAAACATTTAACATCATTACTATGTATATATAAACACCTTGTGCTGACTCTTATTGGTCAAACTTTGTCAAACTTTGTCTTGAATTTCTACGATAATTTGTATACAGAATCTTTAAAATTTTCCAATTGTTTTATTAATATTAACATTACATAAAAGTGTTTTTAAACTTGTGTCTATTGCAGATCCGTATGTTAGAGTATTAATGTTAAATGGAAAGACGGGCAAGAAGATGAAGAAGAAAAAAACTAAATTCTTGCGTGCCATCGCACAACCGGAATTTAATGAGATTTTGACGTTTGATTTGGCAGTCACCCAACTCGATACTGTTCAATTTCTAGTGGTGCTTTGTAGCAAGGTAAATTGAAAGACAAAGTTATTAAAAAAAAAAAATCAATAAAACACACGGGCAAAAAAAATTATTCTGTTGTTTCTATGCTTTATCTTTGCAAAAGCGATTTGAAAAAACATAAAAAAAATATCAAAAAAGTTGGAAATCATATTAGCACAAAAATCAATGAGAAACTGCAGACAAAATTGTAGAGAAAATAAAAACAAATTTGCAGGCAATACTGTAGAGAAATTAGAACAAACATTTTTATTTATTTATTTTTTCTGTAAAATCTATTTATAGAGAAATTAAAAAAACTAAAGACAAAACTACAAAGAAACACAAACAAAATTTTTGAAAAATTTGCAATATTGTTATGAAATTTCTCAGCATTTTCTCTGCAAGAATTATCTGCAAAAAAATTGAGAAGAAAGTAATGGAATATCTTTAGTGCAATCACAGAATAAATGCAGAGAAAAAAAAAGAATCTGCAGAAATATTTGAAAAAGAAGTCATTTTGTAAAACCAATTTGCAGAAAAACGTAAGAAAAACTGAAGACAGTGAAATAGTGTTGAAAGTATAAATAAATTTGTAACAACCCGTGTTTCTTGATTAGATATCGCGCACGGACGTAGCTCGTCGGGAATTCCAGGGCACGATCCGGGTTAAGAGAGAATTAGACTTGTGGTTTGACGTGTAAGATATACTATATACAGTTTTTATTACGTAAAGCACACGGACGAAATACAAATGTCTTAACACTACTATTTACAAAAGTCGTGAGAGCGTCACCACTGATATGTCGTCGGCCGTATCGCTCGGGGGTGACGGTTATATCGGTAGCGAATGTTGCGAATACCGGTGTATACCGGCTTCGGTGTGCGGATCGTCGTCGGCGCGGTTGCTGTTATTCGCACGACAGGTGTATGTTTACGTCGCCGGCGTTCTTCTTTGGCGCGCCGGGCGGTCCCGTGTTTATCGGCCTTGCGAGGTCGCGTGCACGGCTTTCGCGGTCGTCGGAACGGTAGCGGAGCGCGGGGCGGCGCTCGGCTGAGCGTCCCTTTAAATCCGCTGGTTGTATAGCGCGTGATTTCTCGCAGGCAGGATGCGACGGCTAGTCGTCGAGTACGCTCGACGGAGGCAAAGACGCTTTACCCCGTTTTTCTGTAGCCGTCGCGGTAGGATCAGATTAGTCCGAGGAAAGCCGGTCGGGCAAGTACGCTTGCCAGAGCCCAAGACGCTTGAGCCCAGCTTCGGCGAGAAGAGACGGGTGTGAGAGCGGTAGCCGTCGAGAACGCTCGACAGAGGCCAAGACATTTGACCCCAGGACTACCTCGGGAGACTTCTTCGGAGACTAGTTGGCGGAGTAGCGGTCCGAACAGTCGGCGGAGAAGAAGCGCAGCATCTCGCTGCTCCGGCGCTTTTATACCCGAATCTCGAGACGTCGGGAACGCTCGGTGGCGGTTCGGTTCGCGTCGGTGCTAGCGTCCCCGCCGCTCGAGATCGGTTGCGTGGCGAGCGGACGGAGGCGAGCGAGCACGTCGTTAGCGCGTGCCGGTTTGGGCCGGTGCGCATGCGCGGCGATATACCGCGACGCGCGGATGCCTCGCTACTCGCATTGGCGTGTTTGAAGTCGTTTATCGACGCATAGCGCCTTGTTCTAACGCTCGGCGGATGTTCGGCCGGCGTTTGGCGGACGATGACCGGTCCATTGGGGGGAGGTTGCGCGGAGGCGGTTTGTTACAAATTACAGAGAAATTGCGAAAAAAACATAAAAACGTTTTAAAAATATAAAACACATCTTCACTGCAATTTTTTGTTTTTGCTCTGTTTTTGCTTGCAGAAAAACTAATCAAAAACTGAAAACAATTGACAGAGAAAGTATAGAAATATTGCAGATAAAATAAGGAGAAATACCGAACAAATTGTTAAAAAACAAGAAACATTAGAGCAATTCTTGGTAGTGCCGCTAAGTGAATATAGGAGTTTTCAAGTAAAAAAATCACTAAATAAAATAAAAAACGCAACAATATGATTTTTTATTCTTATTTTAATAAAAGTACCTTTTTAAAGTATATCCCAAAATTGGACATTAGATTGCAAGAAAATAAGACAATTTTAACAGTTTTATTAAAATTATCAATTTAAAATTTATATTTTTATAACTATTTTTATACCAAAATTATATTGAAACTTCACTGAATTTTTCTGCTGATTTTTCTGCAATTTTATACTTTTTCATAATTTCTGCGCAAATAGCTCATTTTTAGAATAAGCAGCGGAGATGTGTGCTGAGAAATTTGCAAAGAAATAGCAGAGAAATATTTTCGATTGGCTAACTTTACAATATAGTTAAAAAGATTGAAAATATGTTTAAATTAATTGCCTTCATGAACATATTAAAAACAATTTATACAGTATATTAAAATATTTTTGCCCCTCTCATTCATCTTTCTCTGTTTTGTTTACTGTAATTTACTTTTATTTGTCATTTTTATAATTCATTAAATTTTAAATTTAACAATTAATTTAATATTCTATGAATAATTATAATATAAAAACTTTGTGAAGAGGAGAATAGAGCTTTTGTAAAGAGGACAATTTCACGTTTTGCTATTAATAATAATTTTTACTATTTATAATTATTTTCAATAATTATCATAAAAATCGTATTCAAACTAATTCAATTTTATTTTTAAATTAAAAATATTAAAATGCTAAATAACTGCTAAATGCAATATTTCCCTTCACACAGTTTTAAATGACAAATGATCTTGATGTTGATCTTGAAAATCTATTCTAAATAATAATCATTTACCTATTTCTATGGTCACTTTATATTAATTAGAGGCCGTGGACAAAGAACCAAGCTAAATCTCTTTGAGTCAATTACCTCAAAAAATGTATTGAAACATTTATTGCACAGACAAATGAGAATGATAATTTACATTACATGTAATATTATTTACATATAAATATCAGTTCCAAATAAACCTCTTTAACTTATTATTATTATTATTATTATTATTGTTATTGCCGTTGCAATTGCTGTTACTGTTGCTATTGTTATAGTTGTTGTTGTTGTTATTATTATTATTATTATTATATTATTATTATTATCATAATAAGAAAGCCTTCTTTGGTCGCAGCTAGATCTTAGTGCCTATATTTATTCGTGTGATTTTATATACTTCTTCAAATTCAACCAAATGTGCGCCAAATTTTCTTCGGTCATAACATAGCATATCGAATAAGAATTAGTAATATCACGATTTTTATTTAATTAATTAATTGAATATAATAATTGATGCTGATTTGCATATGTATACCCATTTCTCCCTGAAAAAACTCATTGCGAAAAATAACACCCCACCCAGGATTCGAACCTGGCACCTCCGGAATCTCCGGCCCCGGCGTCTTACCACCTCGACCACTGGGGCACAGTGATATTTCTCGCAATATTTAGGGGGGAATGGATATATAGATGCAAATCAGCATCAATTATTATATTAAATTAATTAATTTAATAAAAATCGTGATATTACTAATTTTTATTCGACATGCTGTGTTACTACCGAAAAAAATTCGGCGCACATTCTGGTTGAATTCGAAGAAGTGTATAAAATTACACGAATGAATATAGGCACCAAGATTTAGCTGCGACCAAAGAAGGCTTTCTTATTATCATTGTGTTGTTACATTATCGGTCCAAAAACATATCTGTATTATATTATTATTATTATTATTATCATTATTATCATTATTATCATTATTATATTAAAAATGTAACAAACTTTTGTTCCAACTTAATATTTATAAAAATTGTTTTGTTAAGAATTGTTTTAAATAACAAACAACGGCAACAAGCCATTAACTTTTTAAAAAATCAAGGTCAACATGAAGGTCAATAGGTCATTTAGAAAAGGCTGTAAATAAAAAATTTCCCAAATAAATTAATTTTAGCCCTTTTTGAAAATGTAAATAAAATTTTTTATGAAATTTAGCAATGATTTTAGGTTTTTCCAGAAGGATTATCTATTGCCGATGCAAGTGACAGTGAGGATTCTGTTAGTTCGTTTAAAAAACCTGCCGATATTTTTATTGGTAAAGTAGCTCTTGGAAAAAGTGTAAGAGGTTCGACGGAGAGACTGCATTGGTTTTCAGTGCTTCAAAATCCAAGGAAACTTGTCACCGTTTGGCATACTCTAAAATAATAAATACCATTGTTATGTTATATGTACAGGGTGTTGCAGATACATTTAGGACGTACAACTGGTTGCATACGGCAGACTGCTAGGGACAGTTGTAATGAAATTTAATTATTTAATTTTTAATTTGAATTGTTGAAGGAATAATTGTAGGAATTTTATGTTTAATTTAAGTAAATATAAAAAGATTAGTAGCTTATTTGTCTGTAGTTCATATGAATATAATATTGTGTTTTAATAACTATGTATAAATTAAGTATTTTAGGTAGATATATTATGATGATTTCTCATGGATTATGTTTTTCAGGATCATTTTATATAGTAAATTTATTTTATAGACGGAGTGGGAGTCTTTTGTTAATTTTTAATAAGGGAATAATAAGAAAAATATCTTTTGTAATAATTTGGTGATTTTTATTGTGTGTGGCTAATTTTTCTTTTCCTTCCTCATTAAATTTTTTTAGAGAGTTAATAATTTTAATGATTATTTTACATGACAAATTTTATTACGCCTAATCAATTGTGTGTCCTAAATGTTTCTGCAACACCCTGTACATGTTATGAAAAAAATAATTGTATTGTTTACCAGCAACTTTTATAAACTAATGCAATTGCAAAGACATGCAGTCTCATATTTATTTTAGAATATAATACCATTAATAGACGTATAAAACGACGAAAAACTATTTTGTAAAATAATAAACTTTACTTAAGCGGATGCTAAATCGCAAGTTACTGACATTTACAGCATCTAAATATCTTCAAATTGTCGTTACAGAATCACAAAAACTTTGTATAGAATTAAAATACGCGTAAAAAGAAGAGGTGCTTAGATAAATTTTACAAGAAAATCAAACAAAAATTAATGAATTATTAAAAATTTTTGTATAGCCGTCACCTGAGATTAACTGTACCTTAATACACAAGTTGTGTAGCTCGTACGTACAAAATGAGAGTAGAGAACCCTTCAGAAGACACGCACGAACGACATTGATCGTGAAATTACGACTAAACGCCTAACAAAGAGATATCCTAATGTGTTTTTACCGCATGTATATTTTGCTCAGCGAACTGAACTGTCACAAACAGAGCAGTAATGGTGTCCAATAATAGTTGATAGGTCTTTTCGCAGATGGCAATATAATCAAAGAACAAAGACAGATCTATGCGTTGGATAAAGAGCGATAGTCTGATTTCGCTCAAAAAATAATCTGCAATTACCGACGTTGAGGAAGTTCTTCTGTTTAGCATCCTCTTAAATCATCGTTCTGAATTAATAAAGAAAAATATATTAAAATATGAAATAAGAATTGGCATTTTTCAATCCAAGAGGATGGTTAATAATTTTGTAAAACCTAAGTGGTAATCTTCAACTTTCTACGAGACCCAAGTATACTATTTTTGTGTTCTTAGTAAAAATCTTCCTATTCTAACTTAACTTGAATGTATTTAATTTAAAAAAAATATTTTCAATAAAATATAACATTTACTTTGTGACGATGCACCCCTTGTAACAAGCATCGCCCCGGCGAACATCAGCCGGAAAGGCCGCCGGGCTATAACCGGGGATACCTCGGGTGCCCATTTTTAATACTCAAACACAGAAATACCGCCTGGCGGCAAACACCGCCAGAAGAGACGCGCCGAGCCATCGCACGCGCTGAGTCGGTGCGCACGCGCACTCGGAAGATACGCAGTTTTCCGTACTTCGACGACCCCGCTGTCAAGCGCCGAAAAGTATCGGAGGCGAGCGGAGTCGGTATAAATAGGGCCAACACGCCGAGAAACGGCGACTCCGTCACCAGCCAGCACTTCGATAACGATCCGCTGCGCCTGTGACATACCGCTCCCGAAGTCGGAACAACGGTCGAAGAGTGGCTTGGCCGTGGCGAGAGAATACTCCGCCTCCGATACTGATCCTTTTGAGCCTACAGTCGTCCGAAAGCTGAGACCCGCTCAGAACATAGAGTCTTGGTTAGCGAGCCAGTCCCCGGAGGCTACCCTCTTCACCTCGCGACACTCACCAAAAACCGCGACCGCCGTGTTCGGGGTCCCGGGTCAAGACTACTTGACAGGGTGCCGCGCGTCCAGCTCCACCTGCGACGATCCGGTCGCGGACGCCGTATCGCGCGGAAATTCGACCCGCCCGTGATAACCGCGACTCGACGGCTAGCCCGCGGACCGTACCGTAAGACCACGCCTACCGCGTCACGAAACTCGCTACACGCCGGTCATAGACCGCGCCTGCACGAGACCGTGCCTGTATGTAGAAATACCACTGTACAAATCTAGCGTCTCAGCGCGCCTATCTCTGTATATACATATATTATTGTGTACATATTGTCCGTCTCGTAAGTTAGCCAAAATACATGTTGATACACTCAAACCAGATCTTGCGTATAGTAATTTCAACCGCACCGCCGGCCTTCCTTTCTCTCGCGTCGAACCATTTTCGCGGTCTAGCGCCGGAAACTCGACGAGCTGATCCGTGCGCGGAAAGTCAGTAAATTACATAGCGCCCGAACAGGGACAAGACCGGAAGAAGGGAAGGGCCGCCGGCTTAAAAAGCTGGATCTACGATCTACGTAAGACGTTCTCCTCGAGGAGATGGAAACGCTAGGTCTAGACACAGAGAGAACCCTTGATACCTTGCGGTAATGCATAAGCCACTACGTAGACGAGAATCCGGACCTGTTCCGCGCGACCGCGTTTAGGTCTTGTGCCCTGGCGGAGTGGTTCACATTGGTCTGGAGAAGGCGATGGGAGGCCATTACAGATCCATATCCATCGCCTCCTCCAGGCTACTACATTCCAAATTTCCTTGGGGGGCGGAGCTAGGCCCCGTCACCACTTCCGTTCCTTTTTTCCATCTGCCTTACTCACGGCCACCTTTTTGGCCGGGTGGGGGGGGGTACATGCGGGTCCGCCAAAGCGGTGCCTCGCCGGTCTGCCCAAGTCAGTGCAGACGGGACACCTAAGGGCCTCCTCGCAGCGACTCGCCACGTGTCCAGGTTGACCGCACCTGTAAGAAAGGTTGCTTCTGTCTACGGGCGAGTCACAGTTTCTTATCGTGTGACCTGCTCTTAGGCACCTGTAACATTGGGCGGGCCTGGGTCTCAAGACTTCAACCCTGGCCATAACCCAGCCCACCTGGAACGTTACCCGCCTGCGCCAGCTTCCGCGCCGCAGCGGCTGGGCACCGGAGCCATACCGAGCCCAGCCCGCTGCGCGGGCGCCGTATCATGCCCACCTCTTGAGCGGCACACCTCCTGACCCTGGCCATTGCCTCCGCCACGTCCTGGCCGACTGTTAGATCGTCCAGGCCGGACAGGCGGAGTTCAGCGGTTTTAACAGATCTGGAGACCTTAACCTCTTCCGGGTTGAGGATCTCTCGGAGTCTGATCTCCAGCCTTTCCGTCCCCTCTTGGCTCTGCTCACCGGGGACCTCATACATGGTGGTCCCGGCGAGATTCCTCCTAGGACGCAGCGAGGCAATGCCCATGCTGCAAAGGTCTATTTGATTTCGAACCTTCGCTAGAGCATCCGCCACGCTGGTCTTCGCTTTGTCCACCGCCGCACGCTTGGGGACATTGACCTTAACCTTGGCTTTCTTGACCTCAGGGTTTTTCTTTTGTCTCCCCTTTTTGGCTTGGGCTAACCCTGAGGTGCCAGCCTTCTTCGAGGGACCCGTCGAGCCGACAGCAGGTCCAGTCCCTTTAGCTCCCTCACGGATCCCCTCTAGCTTGGCCTCCATCATGACTTTAACCTTTAGGAGTATGGCTTCCAAGAGCTTTCCACTATCCCCATCCAAGGGGATGAATTCCCCAGAGACCCCAGTACCACCCAGCGACGTCGCCGTTGACGACCCACTCGGGACCGGAGACAGGCGCCGAACAAGGGGAGACGGCCTAGATCCCGAGACGGGCCGAGTCCTCCTCATCGGAGGAAACGATCCATCTCTTTTTGGAGGAGCCAGGGCTCGTCGCAGAGGACGGTACCATTCCCGAAGGCTCCAAATTCCCCGTAGCGAGAGCGCTGGCGAGCTGACTTTTGATGCTTTCCAGTTTCTTCTTGAGGGAGTCGTAGTCCCGCCTTAGGCGATCATTAGCCTCCTGAAGCCTTTTAACTTTCTCGTTTTGGGATCTGCTCCCCATGACCTTAACCGCTTCCTCCGCAAGTGTGGCGATCTCTCTAAAGGCTTTTTGAGTCGTATTCTTTATGCCCTTTTTGTAGTTCGCCACCTTGCGGATGCGGGCCATCTTTTTTATGACCTCGGACTTTTTTTTTGGTGACGGAGGGCAAATGCGTTACCGCATACTCCAGGCTTTGGGAGAGGCCTGGTGATTATGTGGGGTTCTCCCCCGCCGACGGCGTGTCGACGGGGGCCTACCCACTAAAATCACTCCGGGTGTCCTGCCCTGGTCCATGACTGGGGGGCTCCGGAAACGCGTGCAGCATACTTCCGGAGCCTCCCGGACCCGGTCGGCCTGGGCCAACTCGGCGCGCCAGGTGCGCCCTAACCATAGGCGCACCTGGTAGGGCTTGAGTGCCTAGTCTGCCCTAGGTTGGGGGAGGAAAACACCGTCCTCCCCGCCTCTTCCTCTGATGTTTTGGGGGTAGAACCCGGGGTATCCGGCCCCCGGTCTTCTTTGCGGCGGCGCGGCCTTTCTTCCTACCCTGAGAGGAGAGGGAATATCCTTTCCTCTCTCCACTCCGGCGAGGCAGTGGGGGGAGTGACTTCGCGTTGTCGTAGGGTCGCTCCCCCCAGACTGTCAGTTGAGGTCTGCTTCGCCGGGCTCACTAATGTGAGGGGCCCTCCTCCCGCGGCTGCGTGTCCCGAAGGCTAGGCCAGCAGCCGCAGGGGAGGAAAGTCGCCTCCTTTCCACATTGGCGTTGTCGCTCCCCTCCTTAATTGTGGGGTGGGAGGGGGCGACCGCGACTGATCTTCTACCCCCCCCCCCGCCTTTTAGCAGACGGGCCGCGAGAGCCCGGGGGGCGGGCCTTCTTCTTTTGGGCGGCCGGGGAGGGAGCCAAGGTGGGTCATGGCCCCCATCCCCGCCGCCACTGTTGTCGCTGTCTTCGCCGGGGAGCATGCGTCCCCCCCGGCCTCCTCTCTCTTACTTTTTTGGCCTCCTCCTTCTGCCGTATTACTTGTTCGCAGAAGGAGGAGACCACGACCCATGCACTGTCCCTGCTGATTATCTGGCTAATAATGACCCGCAGGGAGAAGTCGTCGCCCAGTTCCTCTCTCAGGACTCCGCGCAGCTCCTCCCACGCTGGACAGTCTTCCAGCGTGTGCTGCGCAGAGTCCCGGTCGGCTTCACAGTAGTGGCACCGTGTCATTGGCTCCTTTCTTATCTTGCACAGGTACTCACCGAAGCAGCCATGCCCGGTGAGCACCTGTGTCGTCCGGTAGGACAAGCCGCCCTAAGGGCGGCCCACCCATTCGTCCAAGTGGGATAGGACGGTCTCCAAGATCCGAGATCTTGCCGCCGGCGGGTCGTGAGACTCTCTCGCTAAGCTCTCATCACCCGCCGGCGTGACCTTTCCCGTAGTAGCGCGGCGACCCTGAGTGTAACCACTCCCCCCTGCAGGCGGACGGCCTTCGCTCTGGCGTATGACCAGGCCAGGGCGTCGGCCGTATATTACGCCGGGAGGAGTCCCGCCAGTACCATGGTCGCCGCGGTAGGGGCGGTGCGATACGCGCGCACTATTCTTCGCGCCAGCCGCCGCTGCACCGCGTACAGCACGTCACGTATGCGGCTTGCCAATGCCTCGCGGAATCAGACTTGGGCTCCGTACAGAGTTCCAGCCATGGCCGCCTAGGCGTACGCGCCCCTCGCACCGACTCTCGGACCTCGGAGGTTGGGCATCAACCCCAGAAGGGCATCCGTCTTTTTGCCCAATCGCTGTGCCAATTTGTCGAAATGCTCGACAAAGGCCCAGCAACCGTCCAACAGCAACCCTAGGTATTTAAGGATTGCCCCCACTCGGACTCGAGTGTTATCCACCTGGACGATGGCCCGGGACGATACCCGGGAGGAGCCATCAGGAAGAAGATGGCTTCCGTCTTCTTCGGGGCCAACCTCAGGCCCAAGCTCTTGATGGAGCCGACGACACAGTTGACCGCCCAATTGCCCATGGCAATCGCTATCACCCAGGAGGCTCCCCTGGCCACCACGAACGTGTCGTCTGCATAGCCGACGACGTGGCAACCATGGGGGAGGGCCACACAGAGCACTTTGTCGTATGTGGCGTTCCATAGCAGGGGGCACGGATCCCTGCGGAACGCCACACGACATGTCCCTCCGCTGCTGGAGTCCGGTTTTGTCCCGGAACTCCAGCACCCTGTCCCGGAAGTAGTCCCGAACGATGGCGACGAGGTAGGGCGGCAAGCGAAAATACTCGCAGAACGCCGCCAATACCTCGCCCCATGGGGATACTGTTGAAGGCGTTGGCGATATCCAAGGATATCGCCAACGCCACCTCCCCGTCCCCCGTGATGGATTCCGAGAGAGACCGAACCTGTCTTATTGCATCGACAGTCGATCTCGCCTCTCGGAATCCGTATTGTCCGGGGGACAAGTCGGGACCATTCCGGGACATATGCCGGATAATGCGGTTAGCGATGATACGCTCGAAGATCTTACCCGCATCATCCAGCATACAAAGGGGCCTGTACGCGGAGGGACTCTCCGCTGCCTTGCCCACCTTTTTGAGGAGGACAAGCCGGGCCCCCTCTTCCATCTCCTGGGGAAAGTTCCTTCACGGAGGCACTTCATGTACAGTCCACGAAGTGCCTCCCCTATTATCGAAGACGCCCGGGTCCAGACCTTGGCGGGTATTCTGACCGGCCCGGGTGCCTTCGCCTTTCCTCCCGTTATGCAGGCGAAGGCCGCGACCATTTCGTGCTTGGACACCTCTAGTTTCTCGGTCCATCCTGGGGGAGGGCCGGTCTTGTCCGGGATGTCCCTCCCCCTGGTGGGGAACAAAGTGTCCACCACCATTCCGAGGAACTGGGGGTCCAGCTTCTCCGAGACTGGAGGCGCCCACGGGCGGAGCCTTCTCGTCACGATTTTGTAAGACCTCCACGGGTCGCGGTCCAGCTCAGAGAATAGTTCCTCCCAGGCCGCGGCCTTCGCCCGAGCTATGGCAATCCTCAGGGCCTTCCTGGCTTCCCTGAGGACCACCGCAGCGTTATACAACGCGTCCTCCATGCCCCGCCGCTTGGTGCGCGTGTGTGCCCGCCTGGCGGCCACGCTAGCCCGCCTCAATTCGGCGAGCTCCGCGGACCACCTGTAGGCGGCACGGCGCGCCATCGGTCTGCTGCGGGGCATGGAGGCGTCGCATGCGCGCGACATCATCTTACAAATGCCTCATCCTCGGCTCCGAGGTCAGCCTCTCCCCCCAAGTGGAGGCAAGTAAGCTGACCTCAAGGGCTTCAGGGTTGAGTTTCTTCAGGACCCATCGATTCCTGTCCCGGGTGCGGCGGCGTTGCTCTCGCACCTCCGCGGGGGGGAGACCAGCTCCATGGAGAGAAGTCTATGATCAGACGTCTTTCCAAGAGAGCTGGTCTCCACTTTCCATCCCCGCACCCTGTGAAGGGCGCTGGGGGAAGCCCACGTCACGTCGACGATGGACTCCTCCCTGGCCCCCACGTAGGTGCTGACTCGGCCCCGGTTCAGAAGGACCAGGCCGAGCCCCGCCACAAAATCCAGGGCGAGGCGGCCCCTGGTGTCTGTGGGGGGAAAGCGCCAAGCCTCAGCGTGGGCATTGAGGTCTCCCCCCACAACGACAGTCCTTGGAGAGCGACTAAGTATGTCGTTCTCTATGCCATCTAGGGCCGCCTCGTACTCCCCCCTGTTTCATGACCTCGGTCTCAAGCTTCCTAGATGGGAGCTTGGCAAGGTCGACCGGTTGTTCTCCTGGGCATACGGGCCTTCCTAGTAGGGCTTTCGCCGTAGGAGTACTTTTATTCTCCTGCCACCTCTTGAGAACCTCGACCTCTTGTTGCAAGTAAGCATCCTCACGGACTTCTGCAGTGATGATGCACTTCATCTTCTTAACCTTAGAGGTTCCGGAAGACGAAGATTTCTTTGTGCGTTTGCGACTAGCTGTTGTCGACGTTGTAGCGCAGCTGGCGTCCGTCTCTGTCGACTCATCCTCCTCCGAGCTGAGGTTCATCGCGGGGTCCGGGGTGATTGCGATCAACCCCGTTCCAAGGTTTCCTAGTCCCAGCGAGGTTCCGCCCCCTGGGAGGCGCGGAAAACTTCTTTCACAAAACGGAGGAGCCACCATCACATTACTGGTAACTCTGGGAGTCTTAAAGCTTCCAGTGTCACCAACCTGCTCCGGGCTGAAGAGTTCCAAGTCCCCTCCGGTGCCTGGACCCCCAACGGCAGGGGTATCCTCCCTCCCTTTAGCAGGAGCTACGTTTGCGTAGCTGCTGCTGCCTCCCAAGCCAGCGGTCGAGCCGCCCTTTAATTTGTTAATATTGTTAGGATTTATATTTTGTTTGATCCCACTGCCCGTGACGGCTGCACTGACCGGCGTATCTCCCACTCCCCCTCCCCACAATGTGGGAAGGGGTGCTCCGGGTACTTCCGGGGGGTCGGCTTATGGCGCTGTCACCGGGAATTACTCATCCGGTGCACGGGCCTCCAGCCCCTTTCTTACCGCGGGCGAGGCAAGCCCCAGACTCCCGCGGCTTTCGGTGGTTCCCCACCTCCGACAGTGGGGGCACCGTCACGGGTGGCCCCACGGACAGATCGGGCAACAGAGGTGACGCCCCCTCCGCACCTTAACCGCCGTGGCGACCAGCACGTCTGCCGTGAGATACACGTCCCTTACGATAGATACACCACCACCCAGTCCCGCTTCGGAAGGGGCGCCGTCGCGGAAACACCGGGCACTTGCGTCTCTAATGGAATATTTCCGAGCGGCCTCGGGGCCGGCCCGGCCCGCAACCTCGGGGAGAGTTTCCCACGAGGTGCGCGTTGAACCGTCCACCGCCGCTCTGACCCTGCCCCGGAATACTTCCGCGCGGCCCAGAGACAGCCCAGCCCGCTGCGTCCGAGAATTCGGGAATCCCAGCGGCCCGTCCACCATGTACGATGGGACCAAAGCGCCTTGATCCGGGAAAGATCCCCTCACGGGGGCGTCCGGTCCCGCAGCATTCGCCCCGAACTCCAACCTCGGAAAACATCCGAGTGGCTCCGGGGCTGCACCGGCCCGAAACCCCGGGGAGAGTTTCCCACGGGGACCGCGCCGGGGCAATCACCGCCGCTCCTACCCAGACCCGGATCAATTCTAGGCGGCCCGGAGACGGCCCAGCCCAACAGCCTGCCGACCCGTCCACCTCTTCGGGGAACCAACTCCCCACATGCTAGGACACGAGTCGCAGAGCGACACCGTCCGCAGACACAGAGGTCATCGGCCTCTCTCTTCTCAAAAGGCCCTCCGCGCAGAGCGCCTTGGGCCCTGCGTTCACACTGAAAGCAAACGCCTTTGCTGGTGATCTCTTAGACCCTGTTCACACGGAAGAGGGAGCCCCCTCACCACAAGGTGAATCATCGTCGAGAGTGCGCCCCCTTTCCTTTTCTAACCTAACGTACCCTTATTTTTGTCAAAATTTGTAACAATATTAGATTTGAAATTATGGGTTAGGTTAGGTTAAGTTACACGCGCACATTCACACGCACACGCATACTGCGCGGAACAGTACTAATAGCTTGTAAGATCAGTTTCATTCCGCGTAGAACTTCGATGGCCCGTTTCGTTTGTATTTTGACAATATTTCTTGTAGTTGGATACTCAATACGTGTATAAAACTAAAATTGGTAAAAAAACTCTGAAAAACTCAAATATTCACATATAGTACGGAGAACGCGTAGGCGGGGGAAAAGCTCCGCGTTTCTCCTGCACCCCCCCCTTTTTTTTACATGGGGAAATCCTCATAGGATACCCCTCCCTTCCGGGGTGAAAGGAGGCGGTTATGCCGGACTCTTACCGGCTAAAACCCCATGGTGGTCCCCTTTACATGAGACGTGGGGGGCGCCCCGGGATTGCTAAGGCATACTCTCAACGGGCGCCCCCCGAGCCCCTTCCCCTCTCCCATGGGAGAGTGACGTCCTAACTGGAGACCGTTGCGGGACCACCACGCAACGGTCTCCTCTACCGTGGAGCTGCGTGCAATGGGATAGGGTGCCCCCGCACCCTATCCCTGCAGCTCCTAACAGTCTCCGAGCTGAAGGGCCAGGCACATTTTCGCCCGTTCCTCTCTTCAGCCCGGGACTGTTTTGGGGGAGTTTTATGAGGCCCGTGCGTATGCTCAGGCTCTCCTCCCCGGCCTCTTTTTGCGGCAGGGAGCGGCGTTCGGGACCGACTCCCTCCTTCTCTCTTCGCTCTCCTTCTGCGAGATGACAGACTCGCAGAAGAAGAGCGCGGCTGCCCAGTTCTCCTCCCCTTCGAGCATGGCACGCACCATGCTCTCCAGGGAGAAGTCAGCCTGGTTAATATCCAAGGCCCCGAGTAGTACCCGACGGTCGACTTCCCACGCTGGACATTCCAGCATGGTGTGATCCGCCGAGCCCCACAGTGGTGGCACACACTGGTGGGTTCCCTACCTATTCGGTGCAGGTACTCACCGAAGCAACCATGCCCGGTGAGCACCTGCCCCAGCCTGTACGTGAGAGGCCCGAAGTTCCGTCGGCCCACCCATTCCTCCAGAACGGGCCCGATGGCACCGACGGCACGAGAGCCCGGCCCCTCTAGGGTCAGGCTTCCGCCCCAGTCGTCGACAGCGCGCCTCCTAGCTTGGAGGCGCCACACTTCCTGCTTTTTGTGTATCCAGGGGGCCCCAGGGGCCCGACGGCGCGCGCATATTTCCATGTACGCATCAGCGTATACAAGGGAGCGCCCCGGCTATCAGCATCGCCGCCACCGTGGCGATGGTCCGGTAACCCCGTGCGGCACGGACGACCAGCCCCCGCTGGGTGCTCTGTAAGAGCTCCCTTAAGCAACGGCTGGCCACCACGTCGGCGTACCACACGGGGGCGCCGTATAGCGCTATCGACCGGACCACGCCCAGGTATAGGCGGCGAGCTCCGCCTCTGGGTCCCCCGAGATTGGGCATCAGCCTGCCGAGACTGGCAGACACTACCCGCACTCGGGGGACTAACCGCAGGAAGTGCGGCATGAAATTCCATCTGCTGTCGAGGATGAGACCCAGATATTTCATCTGGGTCCCAATTGGGACTCGGACTCCCTCCACGGTAAGCTGGGCCCCGCGCGGTGGTCCCCTCACCCGAGGTCCGGCAAACCAGACAACCTCGGTCTTTTGGGGGGCCACGCGTAAGCCCAGCATCCGTATGCGACCCACCAGATGTGCCACGCCGACCTCGGCGAGGCGGATGGTGCTCCTCCAATCCTCCTCCCAGGCCAGGAGTAGTGTGTCATCTGCGTAACACACCAGCCCCAGCCCGTAAAGGAGGACGCCCCGGAGGACCCAATTGTACCCGAGGTTCCACGGGATCGGTCCCAGAACCGACCCCTGCGGGACGTCTCTATGGATCCCCCGTTTGCGGGCCGCCCCGTACCGCCCCGGGTAACGAATGCCCCTGTCTCGGAGGTAATCCCCGATAACCTTCTGCATATACGCAGGCACCCGATGAAAGCGGAGTGCCTGTCGTATACACTCCCATGGGAGAGTATTGAAGGCATTGGCTATGTCTAATGAGACCGCCAACACCTTCTTCCCGCGGGAGACAGCCTCATCCAAGAGGGCACGGACCCGCCGAATGGCATCGACGGTTGATCTGCCCTCTCGGAATCCGAACTGGCAGTCGGCCAGATCGGGACCCTCCCGAGACAAATGCTCTCGGAGGCGAGTCGCTAGTATGCGCTCTAGCATCTTGCTCGCTTCGTTAAGCAGGCAGATGGGGCGGTAAGCCGAGGGCGACCCCTCGGGCTTTCCCTCCTTCCGGAGAAGCACCATCCTCGCCTCCTTCCACGCGGTTGGGAACCGCCCAGCCTCCAGGCACTTCCCGAACAAGTGCCGGAGGCCGTCCACCAATACTCCTGACACCAGGGCCAGGACCTTTATGGGGATGCCGTCCGGGCCCGGGGCTGTTTTCTTAGCCCGGAGCCGTTTGGCGATCCCCAGCACCTCGTCCCTCGAGACCTCGCGCGCTCTCCCCCACCGATCGGGCACCGGTGGAGGGGGCACGCCGAGACCGGCCACATCCCCTGGCCCCGGAGGGAACAGAGTGGAGACCACTGTATCGAGGAACCGCTGGTCAAGACTCTCCGTGAGAGGTGCGCCCACCGTCCTAAACTTGTTTCTCATAATGAGATAGGGACGCCCCCACGGGTCACGGTCAACAGTCTTGACCAGCTCCTCCCAGGCCCTGGCCTTGGCGTCACCGATGGCTCGCTGAAGGGACCTTTTGGCATTGCGCTTTTGGTCCCTCAGCGCCGCCATTACTTCTGCGTCCTGTACGCGCTTACGCGCGTAGTGGGCGCACCGGTGGATCGCCCGATTGCACTCCCGTCTGAGTTGAGCAATCTCGGGCGTCCACCAGTGCAACCCCTTCTTTCGTGGGGGGGGGCTTTTGGATATGGGGCATCGCCGCATCGCAAATGCCCGTGAGAACGCTCCGCTCCCTCGTCGACATCAGCCATCGGCTCGGTCAGTATACCCGATCAGGCCGCTGCCTCGGCCGCGGCCATCAGGAGGTCGACGTCGAGCCTCCTGACGGCCCAGCGGCACGGCGTATGGACTCCCTCTCGCCGCCAGCAGCCCGCTTACGCGCCTGCTGCTGATAGCCGCCGGAAGGATCGGAGACATTGAACCGAATATATCGGTAATCGGATAGAGTCTCCTCTCCCTCCAGCACTCTCCATAAGGACACCATACGCGAGGCACGGGGGCATCCAAGGGTAAAGTCCACAATGGAGCTCCCGTTGTGCCTCACGCAGGTGTCCACGGACCCCCTGTTAAGGAAATTGAGCCCCAGCTCCAGGGCCCAATTTCCTAGGGAGTCCCCTTTTAGACACGTCGCCGGGGACCCACACTCCTCCACCTTGGCGTTGAAGTCCCCGGCGATGATTGTTGGTGAGGGGCGGGACCGGTCAACGACCAGCCCCACCCTCTCAAGCATTTCCTCAAATTGGACGAGACGGCGGCTCGGAGGGGCATACACCCCGATGACCACCGTCTCGCCCCATTTCGCGGCCACGTAGCCCGCCCCCCTCTCCACGAGAGAGAGAGAGGAAGAGCCTGCGGACCGCCCCCACCCATGATCGCCACCGAGCCATCCCGGTCACCGAGCCAATCGGCCCGGTCGTGAACCAGGTATAGCTCAGAGGCTACGGCTACGTCAATGGACCACTCCGCGAGGTGTTGACACAGGAGATCCTGTGCCCTCGCGGAGTGATTCAGATTCGCCTGGAGGAAGCGGAGACCGGTTTCTGGCATTACTTGGCGGTCTCCATGGCTTTCTCCAGGCTTACTACCTCCATGGATGTGAGAGCAGCGGCTCCCTCTCCCATGGCAGGTGTGACGGAGCTGGTCGTCGTCATTCCCGCGTCCTTCCTTGTTGCAGCCACCGCTGCAGTGCCGGGCGCTGAGGCCGCCGGCTTAGCCTGACCGGCCCTCTTTTTGGGAGGGGGTGTGGCTACGCAGGCCCTTCCCCCCATTCTATGGTTGGAGGGGCGGCCGCGTGCCTCGCACCTTGGGCACTTCGGTGGGGCCTGACATGCCCCCGCGAGGTGACCCTCTTGTCCGCAGCGATAGCAGAGCCCGCTGCGGTCTACCTCCGAGGGGCATTTGCTCCTTACGTGCCCCACCTCGAGGCAGCGATGGCCGGCCTCGAGAAGCTCGACCCGGGCCATCGTCCACCCTACTCTCATCCTCCCCGTTTTCGCCGCCTTAAGGGCAGCGGCTTTCGGGACCCGGGCCCACGCTCCGCGAAGCCCGCCCGCTCCGGGCCTGAACCCGCTGACCTGGATGTCAGCCGCGGCACAGCCCCGACCACCGCAATGGCTGCTGCCACCTCAGCATCGGTGACGGAGTCATCCAGGGCGGCTACCCTTACCTCAGCCGTGGGGACCGGCCTGGAGACCCTCACCCCACTATCCCCAAGAACGACGACCAGCTTCTCTGCCAGCCTGTCCGCCTTAGGGGCACTCTCCTCACCGAGGACCTCAAGAATGATGTCGGGGGCTTAGCCGTCGGGGGCTTTTTACTGGCGGCCGGGGCCGTCTTGGCAGCCGTCCCCGAGGGCAGTCCTTTTTTATTAGAGGGCGCTGCCTTATTTTTGGCAGCAACCCCCCCGGGCTGCCCTTTAGAGGGTGGTGGAAGAGCAGAAGGGGCAGTTGTAATCCCCTTCTTCCTTTTACCTCTCTTTACCACCTCCTCGACAAACGACAAGTTGTCGCCGTCAAGGTCCATTGCTACCGTCCCCGGGCCTTTCTGAGCAGGGACCGGGACCGTCACTTGCAGCGACTGGAGCCGTGTCTGGGGCTTGCCCTGCCTTTTGTCGGTCACAGTTGCTTTTGGTTGTGCCGATTTTGTCTTACCCCCTTTGGTCGGGGGGGACCTCTGTCGGCGCAACGCCAACCTTCCTTGAGGCAGCCAGGGGGGGACGGAGGGTTTCCTCGGGGGGGGAGGCGAGACTCGACAACCGCGAGCCTCGCACTCACCAAATCCCCCACCTGCCTCATTATCCGCGCAGCAAGTGCCTCCATCCAGTCCCCTGTAGCCGGGGTCGGAGGGCAGGTCGCGCCAGAACGTTCCCCAGCAAGGGAAGCCGACAACGGCTCTCGCTCCTGACCAGGGAAGAGCACAGCCAGCTCATCCCCCCCTTTTTTTTTTTTTTGTTTACAGAGAGGAAATGCGTTACCGCATACCCCAGGCCCCGGGGGAGGCCTGGTGGTTATGTGGGGCTCTTCCCTGCCGACTAACGTGTCGACGGGGACATACCCACTAAAACCTCTCCGGGTGTCCTGCCCTGGTCCTTGACTGGGGGGGGCTCCAGGAACGCGTGCAGCATACTTCCGGAGCCCCCCCGGACCGAGTCGGTCGAGGCCGACTCAGCACGCCGGGGGCACCCTGATGAGGGTTCCCCGGCAGGGCCGTGATACCAAGCCGGTCTCAGGTCGGGGGAGAGGGACACCAGCCCTCCCCCGCCTCTTCCCCTTGGAATGTTTACAGGAGGGTAAAGCCCGGGAGTCCGGCCCCCCGGCCGGACATCCCGGGCCCCTTCGCGCCTGATCTGTCAGGCGCGGCGGGCGTTTTCACCCACGTGAGGGGGGGAGGATTGCCTCCTCTCTCCCCCTCACCCCGGCGAGGCGCTTGCGGGGGAGCGATGGCGCGTTGTAACGCGCGGTCGCCCCCCCGGACCGTTAGGTCAGATCCGCCTCGCCGGGCTCAATGGCAGCACGGGGGGCCCTCCTCCCGCGGCTGCGCGTTCCGAAAGCCGGGCCGGCAGCCGCAGGGGAGGAGGGTCGCTCCCTTTCGTCATTTCCGCGGCGGTCGCCATCGTCCCTCTCCTCCAAGATGGTGGGGAGGGTGGGGGCGACCGCCACGGCTCTTCTGCCCCTCCGCCTCCGTACAGCAGGGCCACTAGGGCCCGGAGGACGGGGGGCAGTTTTTCTTCGCCTAGGCGGCCGGGGCGGGAGCCAAGTTGGGTCATGGCTCTCGTCCCTGCCGCCCCTGCCACTGTTGGCGTTGCCAGGGGGCATTCGTCCCCCCGGCCGCCTCTCTCTCACCTTCTCGGCCTCCTCCTTCTGCAGCATTACTTGCTCGCAGAAGGAGGAGACCTCTTTCCAGGCACTCTCCCTGCCGACCATCTGACCAATGATGGCCGGCAGGGTGAGGTCATCTCCCACTTCGGCCCTCAGGACTCCGCGCAGCCCTTCCCACGCTGGACACTCTTCCAGCGTGTGCTGCGCGGAGTCCCGGGCGGCGCCAGAGTGATGGCAGCGTGTCGTCGGTTCCTTCCTTATCCTGCACAGGTACTCACCGAAGCAGCCATGCCCGATGAGCACCTGTGTCGTCCTGTAGGACAAGCCGCCAAACGGGCGGCCCACCCAATCGTCCAGGTGTGGTAGGACGGCCTCCAAGATCCGAGATCCGGCCGCCGGCGGGTTGTCAATGAGGCTCCTTTTCCATGCCCTCATCACCCGCCGACGGGCCCTCTCCCGTAGCAACGCAGCGGCCCTGGGGGTAACTACCCCCCCCCTCGAGGCGGATGGCTTTTGCCCTGGCGTAAGTCCACGCCAGGGCATCGGACGTATACTCCGCCGGGGGGAGCCCCGCCAGGGTCATGATTGCCGCGTTGGGAGCGATGCTGAAAGCGCGCGTGACTCTCCGTGCCAGCCGCCGCTGCACATCGTGCAACACCTTCTTAATGCGGCGGCTGGCCAGCGCCTCGCGGAACCACACCGGGGCTCCATACAGTGCCCCGGACATGACCGCGAGGGCATACGCGCGTCTAGCACCTACCCTCGGACCCCGGAGGTTGGGCATCAACCCGTTGAGGGCATCCACCCTCCTGCCCAACCGCTGAGCCTGCTGGTCAAAGTGACCAGCGAAAGTCCAGCGACCGTCCAGGTGCAACCCAAGATATTTCAGGGTTGCACCTACCTGAACACGGGTGTTGTCCACCAGGACGAAGGCCTGGGGCGGTACCCCGGAGGAGCCATCATGAAAAAAGATGGCCTCTGTCTTCTCCGGGGCCACCCTCAGGCCCAGGCCTTTAATGGCACCGACGACACAGGCCACAGCCCAGTCGCCACTCGCGACTGCTCTTCCCCAGGAGGTCCCCCCCGCTACTATGAACGTGTCGTCGGCGTAGCCTACGACATAGCAGCGGGGGGGGGAGAGCCGTGCGGAGCACTTTGTCATACGCGGCGTTCCATAGCAGGGGGCCCAACACGGACCCCTGCGGAACGCCACAAGACACGTCCCTCCGCTGCTGGAGTCCGTCTTTATCGCGGAACTCCAGCTCCCTCTCTCGGAAATAGTCCCGAACGATGGCGACGAGGTAGGGCGGCAAGCAAAAATGCTCACTCAGCGCCGCCACCACCTCGCCCCATGGGAGACTATTGAATGCGTTGGCGATATCCAAGGATATCGCCAACGCCACCATCCCGTCCCCCGTTAGGGACTCCGAGAGGGACCGGACTTGACGTATTGCGTCAATTGTCGATCGCGCCTCTCGGAACCCGTATTGTTCGGGGGACAGCTCAGGACCATTCCGAGCCATATGCCGGATGATGCGGTTAGCGATTATTCGCTCAAAAATCTTGCCCGCATCATCCAGCATACAGAGGGGCCTGTACGCGGAGGGACTCTCCGCGGGTCTGCCCTCCTTTTTAAGGAGGACAAGCCGGGCCCTCTTCCACCTCCTGGGGAACGTACCTTCTCGGAGGCACTTCGTGTATATGGCACGAAGTGCCTCCCCTACGATGGGCGACGCCCGGGCCCAGATCTTGGCGTGAATGCCATCCGGCCCGGGCGCCTTCGCCTTCTTGCTTCTGATACGGGCAAAGGCCGCGACCATTTCGTGCCTGGACACCTCCAGTTCCTCCGACCATCCTGGGGGAGGGCCGTATTTTTTCGGGATGTCCCTCCCCCGGGTGGGGAACAGTGTGTTCACCACCCTTTGGAGCAACTGGGGGTCCAGCGTTTCCGAGACTGGAGGCGCCCATGGGCGAAGCCTTTTCATCACAATACGATAAGGCCTGCCCCACGGGTCGCGATCCAGCTCGGAGATCATTTCCTCCCAGGTCGCGGCCTTAGCCCGAGCCACGGCGGTCCTCAGGGCCTTTCTGGCATCCCTGAGGACCGCCGCGGCATTGGTCAACGCTTCCTCCATGCCCCGCCGCCTGGCGCGCGTGTGCGCCCGCCTGGCGGCCACGGTGGCTCGCCTGAGTTCCGCGAGCTCCGCGGACCACCAATAGGCGGCGCGGCGCGCCATTGGTCGGCTGCGGGGCATGGAGGCGTCGCATGCGCGCGACATTATCTCACATAAGCGCTCCGCCTCCTCCTCGGCTCCGAGGTCAGCCTCTCCTCCCGGCCAGGTAGATGCTAGGAGGCTGACCTCGA
This sequence comes from Solenopsis invicta, assembly GCF_016802725.1. NCBI lineage: Eukaryota > Metazoa > Arthropoda > Insecta > Hymenoptera > Formicidae > Solenopsis > Solenopsis invicta. The sequence continues at coordinate 523,008 of NC_052677.1, read as the reverse complement.
GGGCTTCTGGGTCGAGCTTACTCAGGACCCATCGACGTCCATCACGTTCGCGGCGGCGTAACTCGCGCACCTCCGCGGGGGGGGAGACGAGCTCCATGGAGATCAGTCTGTGGTCAGACAATTCCCCCAGGGAGCCCGTCTCCACTCTCCATCCCTTCACCCTGTTAAGGGCGTTGGGGGAAGCCCACGTCACGTCAACGATGGACTCCCCCCTTGCCCCCACGAAGGTGCTGACCCGGCCCCTGTTCAACAGGACCAGGCCGAGCCCCGCCGCAAACTCCAGGGCGAGGCGGCCCCTAAGGTCTGTGCGAGGGGAGCCCCAAGCCACGGCATGGGCGTTGAGGTCCCCCCCCACGACAACCGGCCTAGGAGAGCGAGCTATAATCTCGCTCTCCATGGCATCTAGGGCCGCCTCGTACTCCCCCCTATTTAGTCTAGGGGGGAAGTAACATCCCATGACGTCGATAGGTCCGTACTCGACCATTACGAAGCCCTCTCCAGCCGATATTGGGATCATCGGCGGAGCGCTCGGCACGTGATGGCTGGCCATCGCCACCCTCCCCGAAGGGTCCCCAACCCAGTTGGGGTTGCCCTCGGGGATCCTATACGGATCGGCGACGATGGCCAGCCCGCCACCCCCCTCCGCCAGGCACTGCGCAAGCATATCTTGCGCAGCCCTGGCGTGATTGAGGTTGGCCTGGAGGAGCCTAGGGGGCATTTTCGATTGTCCCCTGAGGCTCCTCCACCTCCATCTCGTTGTCGCGGGTCTCCGCGCCTCCGTTTCTGTGGCTCCTCTCCCTCTGCGGGAGAGGAGCTTCCTCCACTACTGTCATGGGGACCGGGGGGGAGGGCGGGGTTGGGACTGGTGTCACAGATGACCCCGCCTCCCTCCGGTCCTCGGTGCTCAGGGGCGCCCGTTGCGGCTTGTTCGCCAGGCACCCCTTAGCACCGATCCTGTGCTCAGCGGGCTTGCCCGCGTCACGGCAAACCGGGCAGCCCGCCTTGGCTGTACAGGCCTTGGCCAGGTGGCCAAGGCCCCCGCACCTGTAGCAGCAGCCGGATCTGTCGATCCGACTGCTGCACTTGGCCTGGACGTGGCCCTGGGCCAGGCACTTGTGGCACTGCAACCCCCGAGGGGGAAGCAGCGCCACTCGGCAGCTCGACCAGCCCACCCTGACGCGGGGGGCGGCCAGAGCCGCCTTGCCGGCCTTGGCTGGGATGCGAACCCAGCAAGTGCCTAGCCCATTGGGAGCCGTTCTGATCTCCCCCACCTTGATATCGTGGGGGGAGCATCCTCCAGTAGCTCCCAAGGCCTCGGCCACCTCGCTCGAGGTGACCGAGTCGTCCAGGCCACTCAGACGTAGCTCGACCGTCTTGCACGGTCGAGCCACCTTCACGTCGTCTCTTTCTCCGAGGGCCTCCCTGATCCCTTCGGCCAGGGCGTCGGCCTTAGTGCCGTTTTCAGCGCCCCTGACCTCTAGGATCAGGGCCCCCGTGACGGCTCGTCTGGGGCGCAGGTCCTCAATCCCGAGGGAGGATAGATCGACTCTTTCCCTCGCGGTCTTGAGGACCTGCGCGTATGCTCTCGGGTCGGCACAGGTGACCGTGACAGCCGCCGTGGTCGGCGGCTTAATTTTGGTCACTCTGGCCGGACCCTGGGAGCTGGCGCCTCTCGGCGGAGGTGGCCCTCCGGGTCCCCCCTGGCCCCCTCCACGCCCGCCCCTTTTCTTCTTCTTCTTCGATGAGGAAGAGGATTGTTGGGGGGGGGGTTGGAGGACGGGATAGGGAGGACCCTTATCGGCCTCTTGGCCGGTAGAGCCGTCTTGGCCGCCTCCTCGACAGCTTTGGCGGCCTTCCTCCTCGATTTTTTGGAGACCACCTCTGTCCATAGTTCTAGTATGGAGGGAGAGGTGGTCTCCTTCGCCGGAACGGGTTTGGCAGCCATCGAAGTGGCTGCTTTGCCCGCTCTGTTTTGCGGGACGGTCCGTGTCTGGGTGGCCATCTTGCCCCCAGACTGGGCCGTCTTGGGCCTCTCCACGGCCTTGTTGGGCGGGAGAAGCCCCATCTCAGCGAGGACGGCCGGGAGGACTCTGCTCAGGACCTCCCGGAGGCCGTCCTCGGTCAGGGCTTTCGCCCTCTTCTTCTCTTTCCTCCCGCCCTCCCCGACCCTGGCCCATCCCGATGTCTCCAGAGAACTGGAGGGAGGGGGAAGGGCAGGGAAGGAGGAGCGGGAGACGGGGGCTGCCACCCGGTCCGCCGCTTTAGACAGGGGGTTCAGCTGCTTGCTGACCCCCTGCAGCGGCGGACGGTAATAGGGCCCCTTGAGGTCCCTGGCCGTTATGACCAGGGGCTCTTTAAGGGTTTTGACGGACACGACCCTCGGCCCTGTTTTGGGTCGCATGGTCGTGCCGCCCACCGTTTGAGGGGGTTCCGAGGCGGGAGGCTCCTCGACCCCCATGTCCAGGCCCACAGTTGGACCCGACGTGCAGGGGGGCAGAGATCCCACCAGGGCCCTCGAGACATCCTCGTCGAGGTCCGTCTGGGTCTCGACGTCGGTTTGACCCTCTACGTCTGTACCCGTGGGAGGTTTTCGCTCGAGAAGCGCCACTCGAACGCGGAGCTGTCCGAGCTCCGCTTCGAGTTTGCGCTTCTCAGCCGTCCATTTGGCTCTGGCTTTGGCCAGGGCCGCACTTTCCTCTCGGCGCTGTCGCGCCTCGTTGTCCTCCCCGTTTCTGGACATGATGGCCGTCAAACCGGCCGTAAGGTCAGTATAGGCCCGCCAGAGGTCCTTGCGGATCGGTCCCTGAATATTATTGGACCTCTCCACTGACTTGGCCATCATGCCCAGGCTTTCCGTCATGACTGCTGCAACAGCAGCCATGGGTTGCGCCTCCAGTTCCTCGGCGCGCTCCAGGGCATCGTTTTTTGCCCTTGCAGCGCGCTCAGAGGAGGGCTCAACCTCAGGGTTGAGGATGGCTTTGTGATCCCTTATTAGCTTTTTTGCTTTTTCTGCCTCTGCTTTTTTGGCTAGGGCCTGCGCAGTAAATTGCCCCTCGTGAGAGGGGTCTTTGGCAGGCCTGCCACGACCCTTTTTTGGAGGTCCTTCATCAGACTCCGAAGAGGAGGAGGTGATGTAGTACCTTGTAGTCGAGGTCTTATTGTGGGCCCTTTTTTTCCCCCGTCCTGCAGATTCCCCATCAGTGTCAACGTCCATGTCCGCTGACCCCGAGGGGAGACGTGGGGAAGGAGGTAGAGAGCCTCCTTTCACCGATTCCGGGCCAAGAGGCCCGAGAGCACTACCCGGCTTGATACCAGTGGCATCCGGCCCGCATTTACTGGGTTTATTCCCCTTACTACAGGCCGGGCCCGGCCTCGAGCCCGCGGAGCTAGCCTTTCCACCCTTGAGCATAAAGTCCTCGAGGGTGATTTGTAGCTTCCGTATCTCCTTCTTTTTGGGACTCCCCAGGGAGCCGGACGGGCTGAAAAGCTCCAGCCCGCCGGCCCCGGTGGAAGGTCCTCTTATGTGTCTAGTAGCGTCTCTCCCTTCAGCGGGTGAGACGTCCTGGCTCAAAAGGTCGGGAGAAGACGAAGATTTCGCCCCTCCCAGCCCCTCCCTTCCTAGTCGTGCGCCCGTGGACGCGCCGCTAGTTCCCTCCTTTTTCGTATTTGTGGGTATGCTCATTTTCAATTTAATCCCTCTCCCCGTGACGGCTGGACCGACCGGCGTATCTCCCACCCCGCCGAAACATGACCGGTACGGGTGCCCCCGGTACTCCGGGGGGGTCGGCTTATGGCGCAGTCCCTGGGGATGTGACATCCAGGGCACGGGCCTCCAGCCCCCTACACACCCATACGGAGGAGCCATCAAGGGCTCGCCCCGTATGGGCTTTCAGGGGTCCCCCGCCTCCGACAGCGGGGGCACCGTCACGGGTGGCGCCACCCGGGGGGCCCCACGGACGGGTCGGGCCACGGAAGCGACGCCCCTTCCGCACCCTAACCGCCGTGGCGACCAGCACGTCCACCCAGGGGGGTAACAACTCCCCTGGGGGGACAAGACTCCGGCCCGGCACCCGCTTCGGAAGGGACGCCGTCGCGGAATGCCGGGCCAGCCAACACCGCCCCGGGCCCCGCCTCGGAATACTTCCGAGCGGCCCCGGAGCCAGTCCAGCCCGCAACCTCGGGGAGGGTTTCCCACGAGGAACGCGCTGGACCGTCCTCCACCACTCCGACCCTGCCCCGGAATAAGTCCGGGCGGCCCGGAGACGGCCCAGCCCGCTGGGTCCGGTGAACCGGGGTCCCAGCGGCCCGTCTCGTCCGATTGGGGGCGGCGGGGAGTTCCGTTCCGGGACAAGTCCCTTCACAGAGACCCCTCGCCGCTGTCCGCACGCGCCCTCGGCCCTGCCTCGGAAAAGTCCGAGCGGCCCGAGGGCCGCCCCGGCCCGATGCATCGGGGAGAGTTTCCCACGATGCACGCGCCGGGACAACCCCGCCGCTCCGACCCTGCCCTGGAATAAGTCCAGGCGGCCCGGAAACGGCCCAGCCCGACGGGAATGGCCACGCCAAAACCCGCCGGCCCGTCCTTTCCGGAGGGACTGGTTCTCCCCGTGCCAGGACGCGAGCCATGAAAACGACACCGTCCCCAGACACAGGGATCACCAGCCCCTCTTCTTCCCGTGCCCGACGCGCCGGGAGGCGCCTTGGGCAAGGCATTTGCCTTCAATTTGAAGACAAATGCCTTTCACGTGACCTCTTGGCCCCCATCCCCGAAGGCATTCGGGGATGGAGTTCACCCTCTCATCACGTTGAGGTGGGTCACATCGAGAGGGCAGCTCATCCCCCTGTGTCTTTTGCGCCTTCGCACCGCCGCGGTTTGTGGAGGGGGGGTCCTCCTCACGTGACGGTTGCCTCTCCAGGAGGCATTTCTTGAGGGAGGCGACCTCAGCCCTAAGTTGGGCCACCTCATCGCGGAGGTTGGCATTATCTCGCTCCATCCTCCGCACCTCCTCATTAGCGGACAAAGCCCTCAATGCCTTGGAATCTTCGGCAATATTATCCGCCAGAGTTTTAAGGGTCTTCCGACACGTGCCTTTCAGGTTACCCGACTTGAGGGAGACCATCCTGGCTGTCTCGGCCGCGTCCTCAATGCGCCTGACGAGGATAGCCCTTTTGGCCTCCTCGCCAGTCACCCCCCTCATTCAGCGTTATCGCATAGGCGGCCGCTTCACGCCTCCTCTGCGCTTGCTCCTCGTAGAATTCTTGTTCCGCAAGGCTCAAGTTATATCTTTTCTCCGTGGCCTCTCGCCTGGCCTTGCCTATGCCGACATGGAGCCCGGTTGTGGGGGGCCTTCCTCTGGATCTCTTGACCTTAGGGGAGTCGACTCTGGTGGTCTCAGATGGATCTTCCTCCACCCCGACCTCCTCCTCGGGGTCCTCCAGCACCTCAGCGGTATCTTGAGGTGCTAGAGAGGCCGCAGAAGCGGACCGCTCAATCGCAGTGCTCTCCACGGCCTCCTCCTTAATACTCTCGGTAGAGAGTGTTTGAGAAGACAACAGGTCCTTTCTAGACGATCCGGGTTCTTTAATCAGCAACACCTTAACGTCTCGAAGCTTTTCGACGCTTGTGATCCTGGGACCCTTTAGGCTCTCCCGGTCACCACGGATGGGGCTTCGGGACCTCCCTTCGTTAACGTCGGATTCGCCGTCCGACAACCCCTCCGACTCGCTCGAAGAGGATACCGGCAGCGCCCTGTTTGTCTCTTTTTTGGTTTTCGATTTAATCATTTTTGGTTTTCTCCCGGGAGCAGTGCGGCTCCGTCCACCAGGGTGTACCCTCACCGGCCGAAAACATGACCCGCACCGGGCCCCGAGTTCCCCCGGGGGGTGGACATATGTCACTGGGGGAGAATGGGCATCTCCCCACTGGGCTCCGGGCCCCTACTCGGCCCTCCATTGCTGGAGGGCTTTTCAGGGCTCCCCCGCCTCCGACCTCGCGGGCACCACACTGCCGCTTGTCAAAGCTTGATTATCCCGGGAGGGCCCCACAGACGTTGCGGTGTGGGTCGCCGCTCCCCGGCCCCACCTTACCCGCCGTGGCGACCAGCATACCGCTCCCCCCCCCCCTATCCAGCGGAAAGGGCACTCCGGCCGACGACAGGCGACTTCGGAACGGGAAACGGTCGTCGCCTGCCGTCGAACCAATAAAAACAGCCCGGGCCCAAAAACTCGGAATATTTCCGAGCGGTCCCGGGGTCGGTCCAGCCCGCAGCCTCGGGGAGAGTTTCCCACGAGGCGCACGCCGGACCGTCCTCCGCCGCTCCGACCTTGCCCCGGAATAATTCCGAGCGGCCCGGAGACGGCCCAGCCTGCTGGGTCCGGAAATACCGAGGTCCCAGCGGCCCGTCTGCTCTGCCCGGGAGAGGCTGGACGCTCCGCTCCGGAACGAATCCCCTCGCGAGAGCGTCAACCTCTCCATACTACACACGCCCCCGGCCCCGCCTCGGAGACATCCGAGCGGCCCGGGGGCCATCCCGACCCGATGAACCGGGGAGTTTCCCGCGGTACACGCGCCGGGACATCCCACGCCGCCCCGTCCCCGCCTTGGAGGAAGTCCGGGCGGTCCGGAAACGGCCCAGCCCGTCGGGTTCGGTGATACCGAGGTCCCGCCGGCCCGTCCCACTCCGCGGGGTGCCGACTCCCCCCATGCCAGGATACGAGCCGCAAAGCGGCACCATCCCCCGACACGGAGGTCGCCGGCCCCCCTTCTTGCGACAGGCTCCCCGCGCGATGAGCCTAGGGCCCTGCGTTCGCCCTCGCGCTGAAGGCGAGCGCCCACGCTGCCTACCTACTACCGGAGGTGGCGTCCGCGAACGCAGAGACCAGCCCCGCTGTTACACGGCACCGGACTCCGCGCCGCGGACTCCACCCTTGGATTTTTTATAGAGGTTTACTCCTCGCGGCCTAGACAGTGAAGCCCAGGCCCCCCGTCCATCCCGTGTGTAATTTCAGCACGTGATGGATTACGGTATTCAGCTCGGGCGCCAGGGTCGCTGAAGTCCCTGAGTCTACCGCCTACGAGAGACCGCAGACCCCCTAGCGAGCTCGGGGAAACCGCAGGAACGCCGTTTCCTGTATCCGGCGTCGGTCCGCAGCCTCGGAAGGCCACGGATCGACACCGGACCCCTACGGGCCACCCCTGACAATTATGGCAGCAGACTGCCATCCAACTGACTAGTTGGCGTCCGCGACGCAGAGACCAGCACCGCTGTTACACGGCCCAGGACTCCGCGCCGCGGACGCCACCCTCGGATTTTTTATAGAGGTTTACTCCTCGCGGCCCGGGCGGTGAAGCCCAGGCCCCCGGTCCATCCCGTGCGTAATTTCAGCACATGATGGGTTATGGTATTCAGCTCGGGCGCCAGGGTCGCTGATGTCCCTGAGTCTACAGCCCACGAAGGACCGTAGACCCCCTAGCGAGCTCGGGAACCGCAGGAACGCCGTTTCCTGTATCCGGAGTCGGTCCGCAGCCCCGGAAAGCCACGGATCGACCCCGAACCCCTACGGGAATCTATCCTGGTATAGTTAAATGTGGCGGCGCCACTCACCGCCGAACCGACCAACGCCTCGGGCCCCACCTCGGACGACCTCCGACCGGACCCGGGGCCAGTCCAACCCGCAGCCTCGGGGGAAGCCCCCCAATAGGCATGCGTCGGACTGTCTTCCGCCGCTCCGGCCCCGACCCGGAAGAAATTCCGGGCGGCCCGGAGACGGCCCGGCCCGCTGGGTCCGGAGCACCGGTATCCTAGCGGCCCGTCCCATCCTCATGGGAGGGGGGGGACGACAGACGCTTCGCTACGGGACACGGAAGTCCTATCGCAGCAACGCCTGCCGCCCCCGAAGACAACGAACGAACGAACGCCCCCGGCCCCGCCTCGGCAACGTCCGAGCGGCTCGGGGGCCGTCCCGACCCGATGCACCTGGGAGAGTTTCCCGCGGTGCACGCGCCGGGACATCCCATGCCGTCTCGACTCTGCCCCGGACTCCAAAAGAATCCGGGCAGCTCAGAGACGGCCCAGCCCGGCGGGTTCAGTAGTACTGAAATCCCGCCGGCCCGTCTTCCTCGCACAAGGGTGCGGCTGCCACCGTGACAGGGCGCTCGCCACCTGCGACGTCCTCTTCAGACACGGTGGGTCCGCAGGCACCCCTATCAATCCCCTCCGTGTGAAGCGCCTCGGGGGGCGCGTCGGCCTTTAATAAGGCGGACGCCTACTTCTTTGGAGATCTCTTAGCCCTCCACCTCCCCTCGCCCGAAAGCGACCCGAGGTGGAGGGAGCCCCCTCACCACGTCAAGGTGGATCTCCGTCGAGGGGGCTCCTGCACCCCCTCACCGTATTTTTTCTAACCTAACCTATCCCTATTTTAGTTGTAATTTGGCCAAGGATATCCAATTGACCACGTTGCCATATTAGATTTAAAATTAAACTAAAATAGAATTAGGAATTAGGTTGGGTTAGAAAAAATACGGGAACGGGGTGCAAGAAAAGGTTTTCTGTGACACACGTAAAAATTTTTCCTAACTTATAACCCATAATTTTAAATCTAATATTATTACAAATTTCAACAAAAATAAGGGTAGGTTAGAAAAAATACGGGGAGAGGGCGCAGGGAGTGAGACGGAGCCCTTCCCCTGCCCATGCGTTCTCTGTACCACATTTTTATGTGTACATGTGAGTATATGTGAATATATCTGAGTGTATGTGTAGTTATCGCGTTTAATTTTCATAAACTTTTTATGATTATAACTTTTTAACAAAGGGTTAGCGACGGCTAAAACTTGTTGGATGTTACTCAAAGTTATGACCTTGACAACGTATGTCAAGGTCAAAATCATTGAGGCAGCCTCCCCTATTCGATATATTTACCAATATGACTTATCTGAAACAATTGTGAAATCGTTTAAGGGGAAAAGAAAAATTTTTCGACAGAAAACAGAACCATAATTAACAGAACAATAAATAAATTTGTAATAATTAATTTGATAATATATTAATATTACACTATGAACCTCTTGATGCATGTAACAATTATTATGTGTATAATTGTCAACGCGAGACAGCAGCTCACGAAGTAAGCACAGCGCGAGAACTTAGCATTTTAGATCAGCATTTTGGAAAAGCGTCGGGAAAGCGTCAACAATAAATTTCGAGAAACTGCGACTATCAATTTAACATGGATTTATTCAGATAGGATTTATTTTTATTTTTATTTATATTTTCCGTTTATTACTTTTAACTGTTTAATTTGTATTGTTATCTGTTACAAGTTTGAAAGTTATCATTTTAATATTACTTTCTCATTTATTTATTTGTTAGCAACCAATTCATTGTTTTTACGAAGCTCTTGTCTTTACACACGCTCTGTGAGATTGTTTATTATGTTGAGACGTTGAAAGAAGAATGTACATCGTGGTTTTGCACAATCTCTATTTGTTCAATAATTTGTTTTTATTTTTGATCTTTGTTTATTTCGATAAGTTCATATCTTAATTAGTGCGATTATTTTGTTGTTTTATAGATTGTAAATTTGTACTGAGGAAGACCGTTATTAAAGGTCGAAACGTTTGCTTGACATTGGATTTATGCTGTGATTTATTTATTTGCGTCTGACATCCTGCGTGGCTCTTGAGCTCATTATTTCCTAATTTTAATAAGATTATATTAGGAGTATAAATAAGTTTCCGCCGTTTTTTATCAAAAATTGGGCATTTATTGTGAAAGAACGGTACCTAATGTTTTATTCGAAGTATTGTCCACCGCTAGCCACTACTTTTTCCCATCTTTCTGGCAGCATACGGATACCGCGTCGGAAGAATGCTTCATCTTTTGAAGCTATCTACAAATCGACCCAATTTTTTGTATCTTCATATGATGTGAAGTGTTGCTCAGATAGGCCGCGCCATCGATCGAAACAGGTAGTAATCAGAAGGAGCAATATCTGGTGAATACGGCGGGTGGGATAAAACTTCCCAATTGAGTGTTTCCAGGTAGGTTTTGACCGGCGCCGCAACATGTGGACGAGCATTATCATGCAGAAGAATAACTTTGTCGTGTCTGGAGTGGGCACGTTTTTCCTTGAGTACTCGGCTCAATCTCATCAATTGTGTTCGGTAGAGAGCCCCAGTAATGGTTTCATTCGGTTTGAGCAACTCATAATACACGACACCAAGCTGATCCCACCAAATACAAAACATGAGCTTTTTTCCATGAATGTTCGGCTTGGATGTCGATGTTGAAGCATGGCCAGGTGGTCCCCATGATTTCTTCTTCTTTGGGTTATCGTAGTGGATCCATTTTTCATCACCAGTGACTATACGATGCAAAAGAACCCTTTCGTTTATGCCTGACAAGCAGCATTTCACATGTGAAAAATCGGCATTCAACGTTTCTCAGCTTCAGTTCATATGGAACCCAGTTTCCTTGTTTTTGAATCATTCCCAATGATTTTAAGCAATGTGAAATTGCTGGTTGAGTCATTCCTAATGTAAGTGCAAGTGCTTATTACGTTTGGCACGAATCTTCATCTAATAATGTTTCCAATTCCGCGTCTTCGTACACATTCGACCTTCCGCTACGTTCTTTGTCTTCGATGTCAAATTCACCGTTTTTAAACTTGTGAAACCACTCACGGCAACTTCTCTCACTTAAGGCAGCCTCACCATATGCTTCTACAAGCAATCGATGCGCCTCGGCTGCAGATTTCTTCAAATTAAAGAAGTAAATCAAAAGCTCCCGCAAATGACTCTTATTCGGCTCAAAACTCGACATTTTCGCATGAAAAAAGATATATGATGCTGATACAAAATCGCTAATATTTTAAGGTTATGTTGTTGCCAGATGTCCAACCTTACGATATAACGTTTTACAACAGACAATTTCAACCATAACATACTAGTGGCGCCATTTTTTGTGAAACGGCGGAAACTTATTTATACTCCTAATAAATTTTAACTTGATTTTCATTATTAATTATTAATCTTTAACTAAAAAACATTAGCAATAGATTCGTACAAGAATTATTAAAGTTAGAATTAAAAAATGCTTACAAACAACTTTATAGAAAAATCCTTTTTTGCATATCAATTTTGATTAAAAAGCAACCCGGTCAGCTAAGACGTTTCAAATTCTCCACGAAAAATAGACATTTAAATGAGCGATAACTAACAAGATGCATGATTGCAAGCAATACTTGGACATCAAATAATGTAATCTCAATCGCGAAAACCGTTATGAATTTGTACACTGAAGAGGACCAATTGTACAAGGTCGAAACCATAGACTAAGATAGACGGAGCCTTTTTACGAGAGGTAGCTATGATTAGCGGTAAAGGGGGACTACCAGCACTTTAGCTATTTTTGTAACGTTCGGTTATATTCGGGTTTACATAAAACTGGGATGCCAGTAGTACGTAACTACTGGAGCGATATTTGAAACTGTACAGTCTGATTGATAATTAAATAAGGAGTAAATGTAATAAAAGAATACATAAAATAAAATTTTATATTATATATATTTATATATATATATATATATATATATATATATATATATATATAAATTAATTTTTATTTGCCTTTAAATGTAATTTATTTATTTAATGTATGTCTATTACTTAAATTTTCGTGTTTTATATGAGTTAACCGTATTTAGCATATAATTCTAATGCATCGCAATAAATGATTTAAATAATTGATAAGGAAACATTGATCATTAATATGCTCCTTTAATTCAATAAATATATTTTTATTGTAAGATATATTTTCTATTACGTTTTATATAAAAGCATTCATATTGAAATTAGAGCTTTATTTGTTCTTATGTACATAAGTACTGCATTTTTAACTCTTTTGCATATATAAATCATTTCTTCTGATGGAAATATTAAAAAATCTTTACTTTTTAATGTATTAAATTCTGATTTGTTCCCAAATCTTTCGCGATTAACTTTTAAACACATAAATAGGTCTAGGAGACCTTCCGGAAAAAACTTTATTTTCGTGTTATTTTATTTTAAGCAATAAAGTTTGTTAATTGTAGCAGTCGATAAAGGAGACTTCAAACTTTTTTCCACCTAGCCCAAATCTTTTTTCTCATTCCGTCTTCACACAGTAAGCGATCAAAAATGTAAGGAAATTTTCAATATGTGTTTAAGGATTAAAACATCAATACATTCATACATTCAGTGTAAAATCTTTTTTAATTTTTTAACTATACATCCTCCTATATAAGTAATTATTTTGTTTTTATATTCTGTTGTACATAGGAATAATTGAGTGTGTAACAAATAGTTTGTTTCTACTGTATGCAAAACATCCAACCAATAGCTAATTGAATTTTTGTATGTTGTAGCATTAATGATATCCAATGAATTCTGTGATGATGAAATATGCAATATGGGTACATTCTCCAAGGATATGCAATTACTAAAATCTTTCTCGCGTATTTCTACATGTACAATTAATTTCTTTAAAGCAGATTTAAATTGTTTAACAGTTGGATTATTATTATGTCCACCATGGGATCTTATACTACCAAATATTAACTCTAAATGGTCTTGGCTGACTTTGTACATTGGTAAATAGTCCAAGAAATTGTTGTCAATACAAGTAAACTTATATAGATGTAACATACTTTCAATATTAATTAAAAAACCACGGAAACCTGTTTTTAGTTTAGACTGAGGTATGCTTTGCTGTCTGTTTTCTTGTAATAATGACAATTTTTTAATATAGTTAGCACACTCTTCGACTGTTTAAATCCATATTGTCTTTGGTTTTTAGAATTCAAAATATCAAATAAATCATTGAACATTGATTTAAACTTAAACTGTTGCGGAACAATGTTGAAATTGTAATAATTTTAATGCATTTTTACAAAATTCGAACAAAGTTGCAATTGATGCACTTAATAACTGTGATGCTAATTTAACTTTCATTATATTTTTATGAAATTCTATGTGCATACATTTAAGTTTATTTGCTAAATGTAAACCTTCGACTTGTAATTTATGCAATCCTTCAAAATACTTCCATTCAATTGTATTCTTGTTGTTATTATAAAGAATCTTCAGTTTAACCAATGTATTCCGTATCAATTTCAACATATGGCTCGGATTCAGATATATATAATCGTTAAAATCATTAGATAGATGTTTGAACCATGTCTGAAAATTTTCAGAAAGATTTAAATTGCATCCTAAACTCTGCAACATTGTTAAATTAGAGCGTAAACCATCACACGTGAGTGACACAATTAACATTCCAGCTTCTTGAAGTGCAATCATCAAATAGTTAAATTTTTCTTCTGTTCAGTATTTGTGCCGTTTATTAAATAATATGCAATTGGTAATTTCCAAGAGTCATTGATGCATACCACACAAAAAAACCAATGCTTCTCAGCCAGTCTTGTTAAGTCACATTCTATTAGGTGTAATAAAAAGAAATCCATTATGGAAATCGTCGAGTCCGACCGTCATGTAAGGACTGTTTCAATTGCCCAGAAGCTAAACATTGCGCAAAAAACCGTTTGGAACCAATTAAATAAGGCTGTATACAAAAAGAAACTCAATGTATGGGTGCCACACAAGTTAACGCAAAAAAACCTCATGGACCGAATTTCCATTTGCGAATCGCTGCAGAATTGCAACAAAATCGACCCATTTCTGAAGCGGATGGTTACTGATAATGAAAAATAGGTCACTTACGACAACGTCAAGCAAAAACGATCGTGGTTGAATCGCGATTAGCCGGCGCAAATGGTGGCCAGGATTGACGGTCAAGAAGGTTTTACTGTGTGTTTGGTGGGATTGACACGGAATCATCTACTATAAGCTGCTCCCCTACGGAAAACTCTTAATTCAAACCTGTACTATCAACAATTGGATCGTCTAAAAAAAGCAATCGCCCAGAAGCAACCAACTTTGGCCAATAGGAGAAAAATTGTGTTTCATCAGGACAACGACAGGCCATGTACATCAATAGTGATTCACCAAAAGCTCCGGGAGCTTGGTTGGGAGGTTCTTATGTATCCACCTTATAGGCCGGACCTTATAGGCCGGCACCAAGTGATTACCACCTGTTCCTATGGCGAATGATTTTGCTAGTGAAAAATTCGCCTCAAAAGAAGCTTATAAAAATCGACTATCCCAATTTTTTGACAATAAGGACGAGGGTTTCTATGAGAGAGGCATAATGAAATTACCTTCAAAATGGCAACAAGTTATCGAACAAAACGGTACATATTTGACCTAAATCGGATCATTCTAACTATGCTAAATAAAGCCTTCAATTTAATTCAAAAATAATGGATTTCTTTTTACTACACATAATACATTACTACCGCAGTCAAAGTAACCGACAAATTTATCTTTGCAGTAATCCACATGCTGATGTACAGCTATTTCGTCAAAAGTTAAAGTACCTATCAATTTATATGAAACAGAACATACATGCAATTTTATAGCCTCTAAAGCTTTAAAGTTAATACCAGGTTCTCCATCAACTAAACGATACAACTTTGAAATGATTTTAGGATAAGGTAAAGCATTATAGAATTTACAACGAACAAAATGGCTGCGTTCAGTAAGTGCAACAGTTGTACAACAGTTGACTAAAAAGTCGCTAAACGCGGTGTGATTGAGTTGAGTATTCAACGTGTTTACTGAGCGGACGCCATTTTTTCCATCATATTTTAAGTCCGATTCTTAAGCGCAACGTGTTGTAAGTAAAATTATAAGTAACATAACCTTTAAATATAAAGTAAGGTTGTGACTACGGGCCTAAGAAGAATGGTTGACTTATAATTTTAAGACAAGTTTTACGACTTAAAAAGATGCTATACTGACGGGAATTACCGACACATTATTCATTAATTTTTGAATTGGCTCTACAGATCACAAAATCCTTTTACAAAATAAAAGTACGCACCAAAATAAAGTACAAGCTGGTAAATTTTACAAGAAAATCAAACAAAAAGTTTAAAATTTATTTATTTTTGGCTCATGGATCTGTCAAGCAAAGTTAACTTTTGTCATTTACTGACGTTCTGTAGCTTGTATGTATAAAATAAGACCAGCTCAAACTTCAAAAAACTTTAACAACATTGACTGTGTGTCATTCCAGTCAAAAACTTAACAAAAAGGTTTAATACCTAAACAGCTGTACGTGTACAAATTTCGTTTAGCACACGTAAACAATGACAAGCAAAGCAGCTGTGCCCAACAATAGTTGATAGGTCTTTCCGCAGATGGCGGAATAATTGAAAAACAAAGACAGATTATGCATTAGACAGAGCGATAGCCTAGTTTCGTTCAAAAAATAATCTGCAATATCGACGTTGTGGAAGTTCTTAGATTACTATAGTATCCTCTTAAGTCTTTGTCTTTAAAAATGCACAATAACTGTCTTATGTCTCAAGTCTTAAACTAAAAGAAGTTTTTGTTCGTAACTTAAAACTTGAGATACAAAACAGTTATTGTGCGTTACTAAAAACAAAGATTTAAGTCTTAAAATTTGTTTTAAAATTATAAGTCAACCATTCTGCTTAGGCCCAAAACATTAACAGATGACATAAGTCACGTGAAAGTTTAAAAGCTTAATCGTTCAGCAATTAGTAACCGCTAATTCAACGGTTGTAACGTGTTGGAACTAGTTGGGATTTGCTGAACGCAGCCAATTATATGCTTTAGGTAAATAATAGTGTAAAGATAAAGCAAACTGACATAATTTAGAAAGATATTTCTTGACTATAGGTAAGTGTTTCTTTTTTCTTATATCACGTTTTATTAATTCTTTCACACCTTCATTTAAATATTGTAATATGTCACCTTCATCCTCTGTTATTAGGTTTTGTTTCTGTAATTCCTTTAACCCTTAAACACACCGATCCCGTAAAATACGTAAACACATTTTTGGGTCTGAGTGACTTTTTCAACTTTGAGAAGTTAACTTTGGTTCTAATCAACATTTTTCAACAATCTTTTTTTTCATATGAAAGTTCAGAATCTCAGAAATGTGACTGCATAATCGATAGTGTCAAAAAATAACTTATTGTTATGTTATAAAAGAAAAACTATTAAGTAAAAATAAAAACTTGTTCAAAAATACACTTTTCCTTTAAAAAATCGTATTACCGCAATAAAAAACTTTTAAAGATATTCAAATACGGCATTTTAAAGTTAAAAAATCATACTTTCCAAAAAAATTATGTTATTGTCATTCCTTTTAAAAAGTAGAATTATATAATAAGGAGAATATGAGGTATTTTTGGGTGTCTAAAAATCCACTTTTTTTTTAAATCATATCTTTGCAACAAAAAACTTTTAAAGACTTTACAATACGATGTTTTAAAGCTAAAGAGTCATACTTTCAAAAAAAAATTATATCATTGCCATTTCTATTAAAAAATGTATTCATGTAACAAGGCAAATATGAGGTATTTTTCATAACCTCAAAGTGTCTAAAATTGAAAATTGATGTGTTTCATAATATATTTCGGACCCTACGCAAAAATCCTCTCTTTCACGGCACTATAGTATTTTAACTATAAACAAAGTAACATTAACAAAGTAACGTTAACGGACCTGTTTGAACGTGTTTTGTCCACTTGTTTAACATAAGATTACTCACAAAAAAGTTTCATTCTCACACTATATGGGTTGCATTGACCCTAATAAAACTTTGCTGCCGTGCCGTTCAAATTCTAGTTGATCCAAAAAGTTGATCAACTATATCAATCGAAAGAGAAGATTTCAAACTTTTTTTACGTCTTGGTCCGAACCTCCTATCTTATTCCGTTTTCACACAGCAAGCGTTCGAAACTTCATATGGGGCCTCTCAGACCCACTTACGTGTTTAAGGGTTAAAATAACCATGCTGTACTACTACTTTTAACAAATAAAATGCAAGTGTATTAGTATTTTTATTTTTTTATTAAAATCAAAGTGGTAATATCTTTAATTTCTTTTTAAATAATATTCTAGTGGTACTATGTGTGTATTTCCATTGACTAACTTTCTGTTCTAACCTAAGTGGATGTATTTATATTAAAAAGAATTTCAATGGAATATATAACATCTATCTCATTTAAGTTTAAAAATTTTTTTTATTTCAATGAAACTTTCTCATTTCTAGTAGAGATTTGACCGATAATGTGACAACACAAATTGAAGCAATGTCTTTTATAGTCGTAGTTAGATCTTAGTACTTATATTTATTCGTGTAATTTTATATACTTCTTCAAATTCAACAAACTGCGCGTCGAATTACTTTTAGGTCATCACACAGCTATAATTGAACAAAAATTACTAACTTTTATTATATTAAACTTTTCTTAATACTTGATGCTAACTGGCATCTAAATATTAACTCCCCCTCCCCCCTAAAAACTGTAAAAAATTTTATTGCAAAAAAATAATTTTAATTTAATAAAAGATATTACTAATTCTTGTTCAATTATAACGGTTATGATCAAAAAGTAATTCGGCGCACAGTTTGTTAAATTTAAAGAAGTATATAAAATAACACAAATAAATATAAGCACTAAGATCTAGTTACAATCGTTAAAAGGCATTATTTCACTTTGTGTTTTCTTATTTGTTTCCCCTTTAATTTTTTGAGATAAAATGTTACATATTCCATTAAAACTTTTTTAAATTAAAAACATTCACTTGAGTTAGAACAAAAAGATTTTTCAATAAAAATACATAAATAGTACCACTTAAATTTTATTTAAAAAGAAATTAAAGGTACCACCACTTAAATTTTATTTAACAAAATTAAAGATACTATCATTTGCATTTTATTTGTTAAAAGTAGTACAGCAGTTATTTTAAAGAGCAATAAATTCTCTTTATAATTAACGCAATTTAAAGGTTTAATACGTACTTTGGGAAAACTACATTTAGGTTGGATTAAACTTAAAATATTTAAAAAGAAAATGGGAATTTTAAGGCCTAATAAGAATATATCGCGGTTGTTATGCATAAGTTAAAATTGTTCATTTTCTTCACAACAATGTTTCAACTCCACTTCGAGTCTTCCCCAACTACCATACTACGTTACAAAATATTTCCGTGCGCGGGGCATTCTCGGTTGAGCTATCCAGCGGTTTTAAAACCAAGGAGCAATGCTTCGCTGGTTAACTATCCCGCGACATTCTCATCAAAGGCGAAATGCGTTCACCGTGTTAAAATTGAGCTCAAGATGTAAGTAGGTTTGATTAAACTTTTACTCCACATGCCGAATTGCTCACCGAAAAGGATGTTTCGCGCGATGTTAAAATGACCAGTTACATTAATCAAACGTTATAAATTATTCAATATAACATATTCTCGCTATAGTGACTTGTCGACTCGGAGGACTAAACTGTACTGAGCTCGCAAAATACTTGTCAGTCTAAGTTTCCGACAAGCAATTATTTCTTGTAACTTATTATAATCAACAACCAAAACACAGTACTTCAACAATTAAACTTAAACATCATTAACCTCGATCTTAAATATTATTTAGTAATCCATTATGTAGGAATTCTGTGTCTGTTTGAAAATTTAATAAAAATTAAATTTTTTATAAAATTACAAAGCAACAGTTTAAATTCTTAGACACAGAATTCCTACTAGTGGATATTTAACACTACTAAATAATATTAAAGACCAAGGTTAACGACGTTCAAGTTTGATCGTTAAAGTATCTCGGCAGCGGCACGCTCTTTCGGCAGCGGGGCGCGAGGAGGAAATACGAATCCTCCGCGCCGAGGTCGAGGAGCTGCGGGGGCAGCTGGGAGTCGCGAGAAGAGCACTCGTGGTCGGATTGGGGTCCTCGGGTGCGTCCCGCGACGATGGGGGGGGGGGATCGTCCCGCCCCCCGCCAACTACGGCGTCTGTCCCTGCCCCCGACCCCTCTTCTTTCGAGGAGAGGGTGCTCGGGCTGCTGGGGCGGCTGTCGGGCTCGGTGGGGGAGTTGGAGAAGCGCCTTGCGCGGGTCGACGAGGGGGCTGTCACGGCCTCCTCCCTGGCCGGCGCCGGTGCGAAACGGGCAAGGGGGGGACGTCGGGAGGATCGGGCTCCCCGGGAGGAGCCTCCTGTCCCCGAGCCCCCAGCGGCCCTGCGGACTCGCCTGCTCCGGCTCCGTCGGCGGACGGACCGGAGTGGGCGACCGTGGTGGGCCGCAAGGAGAAAAGGAGGGCTGCAGTGGGGGGAGGGGCGCCGGCGAAGCTGCCGGCTCCCGCCCCTGCAGCCTCGAAGAGCGGCCGGGGCCATCCCCTTCCCCGGCCCAGCGTTACTGGTGCTGGTGCCTCGGCGGGGGCGGGCGCAGCATTGCCGCGCTCCCTCCACCGGGGTCGCAGCCCAGCAAGACGAAAAAGAAAAGCGAACCTAAGGGGGTCAACCTGGGCGGGGGGCGCCGCCGTCTCGGGCGGCGTCCGCTGCCCCGGGTGCGGTGGGGAGGCGGATCCCGAGGTCCTCCGTGGTTGCGATCACGGTGGAGCTGGGGTGTGCCTCCTACACCGACATCATGCGGAGGTCCAGGGCGGCGATCGACCTGAGAGACATCCTCCCTCAACCCGAACTGAGCCTCAAGTTTAGGGTGTCTCAGGCCGGGCGTGTCCTTTTGGAGATCCCCGGCTTGGAGAGCCGGCCGGCGGCGGAGCGCCTCGCGGCCGAGATGACGCGCGTGGCGGGGGATCCGGAGATCCGGATTGCCTGCCCTATACGTAGGGTGGGAGTTCGGGTGTCCGGGTTCCTAGACTCCACCGAGCCGGAGGAGGTGGCGGCAGCGATGGCAGGCGCCGGTGCCTGCAGCGTTGCCGAGATCAAGGTCGGCAGAGTTACTCGAGACCGCCGGGGCATGGGCTCTGTGATCGCACAGTGCCCGGTTGCGGCGGCTGCGAGGCTCGCCAAGGTGGGGCGAGTGGCTCTGGGCTGGGCAGCTGCACGCGTGGAGGCGCTTAAGGCGCCTCCTCAGCGTTGTTACTGCTGCCTGGCTCCGGGTCATATGCAGCATTGGTGTCCCGGCTACATAGACCGGGCCCGGTGCTGCTTCAACTGCGACGGGGAAGGTCACACACGGGCTCAGTGCGCGAATCAGCCGTACTGTCCCGAGTGTGCCTGCCGCAACAGGGCAGCCAACTACCGTCCGGGTGGTCCGGGCTGCCCCAAGATACCCCTCAAGGAGGGCTGGACGGCCTCCTCTCCCTTCCCCGGATTCGGGGAGGTCGGCGGAGATGGAGATGGAGCGGCCTCCGTCACCGCCGGACGCCGGCGCTGCTCACGGCACTCAGGTCGTAGGGGCGACGGACCGGCGGAGGTCGAGGCCGCCGAGGAGGGTGCGTCCCTAGCGGGCGGGGCCCCTGTCGATGGGGCCCCATCCGCGGGAGACGCTCGACTGCCGGAGTCCCCTTGGACTAGTCGGAGTCCGCGAAGGAGCCCCCTGCCGCCAAAAACTCGCGCGGTCGACGAGACCGGCGCCTCGGACGCTGTCAGCGTGACGAGTCACGCTTCTGGGGAGAACCTCCCCGTGGCCAGGGTGATACTCTCACCCCTCCCCCCAACTCCCGCAGAGGGAGCGGAGGGGGAGTAAAGCCTCGAGGGAGGAGAGGCCTAAGGGAGGCGCGCCTAGTGCGCCCTCCCCGGGGCCGCCCGTCCTCGGCAAGGGAAAGCGGCGATAAGTGCCGCCCCTCGGGTGCCCGCCCCCTAGCTGCCCCTAGCGCTCGGGGGATGCAATGGGACGGGGCTCAGGCTGATGGGGTCCGGTGCTAGGCGAGATGTTCTCTCCCCTGGCGCCCGGCCCGGCTACGTAGAGCGCCGTGGACGGGAGTAGGTGGGGCGGGCAGCTGCGACCGCTCGTCCCTAGGCGTGGGGCTTGCACCGGCGATATGTCGGGAGCGGTCCCATGGCCCTAAATGAGCGCGGGCGTGCGTGATGCCTTGCTTCGCACCTTCGGGGTTGGGCTAGGCCCTACCGGCCGACGTATCTCGGCTGGGCCAGCAAAGCCCGACTCCCAACTCGACGAACTGGCGCGTCGGGGAGCTCCATGCTCCGACCCCCTGTGGAGGGATGTTGGAGAATGCCTTTGCAATCCCGGTCCCTCCACACACTGGGGTGAGATGAGCTCGGTGGGTTTTTAGTGAGTAGGCGGGCCAGGCCTCGCCACTTTTCTGCTGCGCAAGCGGTCTGTGCCGGCGATGGGTACCGCGTCCCGAGTCCCACACTCCCGTGGTCTAGCCAACCCGGGGTGCCATGAGCATTTTCTCCCCGTTAAAAAAAAAAAAATGATCGTTAAAGTATCGATACTGTGTTTTGGTTATTAACCGTAATAAATTACAAGAGATAATTGCTTGTAGGAAGCTTAGGCTGACAAGTATTTTGCGAGCTCAGTTTAGTTCTGCGAGTCAACAAATCACTACAGCGAGAATATGTTAAATCGAATAATTTATAAAGTTTGATTAATGTGACTAGTAATTTTGACATCACGCATGGTCCTCTTCGATGAGTAATTCGGCGTGTGGAGAAGCAGTGTAATCAAGTCTACTTACATCTTGAGCTCAATTTTAACACAGTGAACGCATACCGCCTTTGATGAAAATGTCGCTAGATAATCAATCAGTGAAGCATTGCTCCTTGGTCTTAAAATCGGTGGATTGCTCAGCCGAGGAGTGTCTCGCACACAGAAATATTTTGTAACGTAATATGGTAACTGAGGAAAATTTGAAGTGAAATCGAAACGTTCTACATAAAAAAAATAAACTGTTTCAACTTACGCATTAACAACCGTAACATATTCTTATTAGCCCTTATATTTCCAATTTTTTGACAATTTGAGAGTATCATTCTGTTATATTTGATTAAGATATTTATTTTTAAGTAAATATCACTTGGGTTAGAATAGGCAGATTTTTCAATGATAATACAAAGATTGTACAACTTGGGTTTTGTAGAATTAAAGATACCACCACTTAAGTTTTATTTAAAAAATATAAAGATACTATCACTTGCACTTTATTTGTTAAAAATAGTACAGCAATTATTTCAAACAGCAACACATTCTCTTTATAATTGGCACAATTTAACAATTTCATAATTTTTTTGGACAGATACATTTAGATTAGATTAAATTTAAGACATTTATTTTTAAGTAAATATGGATTAGAATAAAAGATTTTTCAATGATAATACAGACAGTACCATTTAGGTTTTATATAAAAGTTAAAGAGAGTATCACGTGGGTTAAAATTAGGCGAAATTTGACGATTTCATCCGAATCTATGGATATCCGGATATCCGAGTATCCGGATAGTGATATTATCCGGATCCTATATCCAAATATTTCGGATAGAATATGAAGATCCGGATATCCGAATCAATCCATTATTTTTTTTATCTTATCTAAAAAGTTTACAATTGGTATAAAAATCCGGATCCGGATTTGAAAATTGTGTTACAAAGAGAACGAAAAGTACCAGCTTGACATTGCCAGTGACTGTTTATGTTGGCACTCACATATGATACAATGACTCTCGCCGCTCAAAGGTTGAGCTTGCGAACACACGGCTTTGAATTATTATTATCTGGCAGCGCTATTGGCATTTAGAAAATAAAAATTCACGTATCAGTGTTTGAGAAGTATACTATGTCAAAAAAGAGAAGTTGGGTATGGCAATATTGCACGGCTTCCGCAGAAAAGCTTGAAGCGACGTGCAATATATGTGATACTGTATTTTGGACGGGTGGATCAACTTCCTGTCTAAATAAGCACCTAAAATCTATCCACTTAATGAATGCTAATAAAGATTGTCGAAAGCGACGGTAAGTTCTTTATATCATATTATATATTTTATAGGTGATGTTTTCTCCACTGCTATTGCAATGTGAAGTGCAATATATAATATAATGTTTTCTTTTTTGTTTTATATTATTCCTGTAATTTTATTCATTGTTCATAAACGAAGGGAAGATGAAAGCAACACCAATAATAAAGATTCTGACTCTCAGGATTATAAGCAAAATGATACAACGAAAGTACCTGCTACAAGTTCATCGCGGGAGATAGTAAGACGTTCCACACCAGAAAAGATTGATCTAGCTCTAGCACGACTTATCGTTTCGAACCAACTACCCATCTCCTTCACTGAATCTGAGGGATTTCATAGTTTCATGGCTGTTGTTCATCCTTCATACAAGGTTATTATGTAAAAGATTTGATTAATTTATTAGTATTTGCCCTATTAGTATTTTGATTAATAATTGTTTTAATTCATTAATATTTTATAATGTAAATAAATGAAAAGCAATATAATCTTGCTCAAGCTCTAACGGCTATGTACTAAAATTTATATTATTTTATTCAATTAAAAAGAGCCTTATTATTATTTTGATTATTTGATTAATTTATTAATTAATTTATTTGATTAATTAGTTTATTAATTTATTCGATTTTATTTATCAAGATTTGATTTAGTTAATTAAATTAGATTTGATTAAGTAAAGAAGTACATATGAATAATATGTATGCACATGTTATAAACTTTAACAGTATAGTCGTTCTATTATTTATATATCCAGGCACCATGCTCTGAGACCCTTAAGAAAAGGCTGCATCTACTTTATGGTAGTGTGAAAGAGAAGATTAAGCTTGAGATATCCAAGGTCGCGTCTGTCACTGTATTTCTGACTTTTGGAGCTCAAGAACTCAGGATGCATATGTGACAGTAGTCTGTCAGTTCTTAATGAACAATTGGGAAGTAAAATCTTACTTTGACAACGGAAGAAGTCGAAGAACGTCATACGACCATTAATATTAGCGCTAGGATACTTGAAATTCTTTGTAAATGGGAAATTGATGGCAAAACTACAACTGTCGTTACAGACAATGCCATAAATATGATAAACGCTGTCAAAGCTCTACCAAAATTGACAATAAGTGAAGGGACAATGTGTGCAGCACATACCATGCAGCTTGCAATGTTAAAAGGATTGGAAATCGAAGAAATTGATAATTGTCAACCTTAGTTAAAATAGAAACAATTTTCAATACCAGATACCAAAATAATACCACTTGGATTTTGTAGAAAAAAATAAAAGATTGAGAAGTATACACACACACATACACACTTAACGCCTTTTTTTACTTTTTTTGAAAAGGTAATTTTGTGCTTTAAAATATACAGCATGAGGTAAAATCCGATAACAACAAAACTTTCATTAAATTAAAATTCATTACTTGTAATTTGAAAAATTATTCTGTCGATTCGTGATATAATGTGATCTAAAATGATTTCAGATTTTAAGAAAGATGAAATAAATTTCTTTCCTGCGTTTTTCACATTTTTTCTAAGTTTGCTCTGCTGTCATTCGTCATTATTTCATTGTCCCGTAATTAACGTAAAGACGGAAATATTTTAACCCTAATAATTTTGTACAATAATATTTAGAATTACAAATTACAATTACTTATTATACAATGTCAAATATAAATATTTAATTTAATTTTTTCATCTAACAAGAGAACGGTCACAGGTATCCAGTACCGATCTGATTCTTCTTAAAATATGTTGTTGCACGAAAATTTTAGAGACCCGTATTTTTTTATGTGGGCAAAATCTCATGTTTAAAGAATGAAACATTCCTTTAAAAAAAAACGGTATTTTTCTTTCGGGGCAAATATCGTCGAAAATATAAGAGATAGGAAAAATTTTTTTTACAAAAGTTGTACGGCTTAAAGAGTACTTTAAAGTTGTAAAGAAAACAAGTTTTTTTTCTTTAACAAAATATGTCCATTATCCAGCGTCTTTTTCAAATTAAAAAAATTTTTTTCAGCCAAATTAAAAGATATTTTTGTTCAAATCCAATCATATGTAATAAAAGTATCTTACAAAACACCATTTTTAAGAACTAATTATAAACGCCTCAGTATACACTATCCGTGTTCTTATGCATTCAATATGCGTAAGTAATTACTTCAAATTTAATTTTATATAATAATTATATTCTGGTATCCAAGCCGAATAAGGCCCATCTAACTTAATTTATTTTTTATAAATTCTATTTACAAAGATATTAAAATATACTAAATGAGAATAAAATGTTTATTTCAACCACTCGCCAAAATAAAACTATCTTCTATATAAAACATTTTTAGTAGATAAAAAAAAGTTTTTAAACTCTGACATTGAGCCTTATTAAATTCTTGTGCTTTTAAAAAGGCCTGAATTAAAAATAAATTGAAAAAATAACAAAGGAATTAAATATTATTTTCCAACTCACTATTAAAATGATTATTAATCACAAATACGAAATCTTTTAAGATCTATTTTATTAGTAAAATATCACAATTATTTTTAATTTTGTTTATAATTAATATTTTATCTTTAAGAAATTCTGGTTATTTTAGTACACATTTTAGCTTATGGAAAGTTAGCATTATTGAAAATCGTTATTCTCTGTTGCAAGCCACATACATAATAAACGAATGGCTATAACAATGACTATGACAATGGCTATAACAATAAATGCATAGGCTTTATTTAATAATACATTATTTATAAAAAAATGTACTTATTCCAAAAAATCGATATACAAGGTGTGGCAAAAATGTAATAAGACTGACATTTTTTACAACAATTTTATTTTATTTTTATACATCAATATTATCCCCCTCAAAGTAGTTCCCTTGGGCAACTATACATCGGTTGTTTCCAGTCTTTTTCGTAGCACTGCTGGAAAATCTCAACTGGAATCACCTTCAGCTCATCGATTACGCTCCTTTGGATGTTACCGATAGTACCATGATGATGTCTTTTTAAATAGTTTTTGATCTTGGGGAACAAAAAAAGTCACACGGATTAAGATCCGGCAAATAGGGGGACTGAGAACCACAGAAATCCATTTTTTCATCAAAACAAAAAAGAAAAAATAGATTTCGAAAAAGCGAAAAAAGGGATTTCTGTGATTTCCCAGCTCCCCTGTTCGCCGAATCTCAGTCCGTATAACTTTTTTTATTCCCCAAGATAAAAAAAAACCATTTAAAAGATCGTCATCTTGATACTATCAATAACCAAAGAAGCATAACCGAGGAGCTGATAGTGATTCTAGTTGAAATCTTCCAGCAATGCTACGAAGACTGGAAATAACGCTTCCGCCGATGTATGGCTGCCTAAGGAAACTACTTTGAGAGGAATAACATTGATGTATAAAAATAAAATAAAATTGTTGCAAAAAAATCAGTCTCATTACTTTTCTGCTACACCACGTACGAAGTGTGTTCAAAAAGTATCGCGAATTTTGAATTTTCGCGGGTTACGTATATTCGAATTTCGATCTTTTTGTGACGTTATGTTGGTACTCATGTCTCTCACTTATGCCGACAAGCTCGGCCATTTTGAATGTTCACTTAATTGTTGACAGCTGCTTTGCTTGCACGTGTTTTGGATCGTCTTCGATTGTTACCTATTCAAAAAAATGGATCAAAGAACCTGTATCAAATTTTGTGTGAAAAACGAAATTAAGTGCGCGGATGCATTCCGAATGTTGACTGTGGCATACGGAGAAGCTACCTTGGACCGAAGCAACGTTTATCGGTGGTACAAAATGTTCTCAGAAGGCCGAGAAGATGTGAACGACGAAGAGCGTGCCGGACGCCCGAGCACTTCAACAACAGACGAAAAAATTAATGAAGTGGAGAAAATGGTATTGGCCAATCGTCGAATCACCGTTAGAGAAGTTGCTGATGACCTAAACATATCGATTGGCTCGTGCCATTCGATTTTTATCAATGATTTGGGCATGAGACGGGTCGCCGCGAAATTCGTACCAAAATTGCTCAATTGCGACCAAAAACAGCATCGCATGAACATTGCTAATGAGATGTTGGACTCTGTCCGCGACGACCCAAATTTGCTCCAGAGGGTCATAACTGGTGACGAATCGTGGGTTTATGGTTATGACGTGGAAACCAAAGCTCAATCATCTCAATGGAAGCTGCCGCACGAACCAAGACCGAAAAAAGCGCGCCAAGTTCGGTCGAATGTGAAAGTTTTGCTGACAGTTTTCTTCGATTGCAGGGGCGTGGTGCATCATGAGTTCTTGCCACAGGGTAGAACGGTCAATAAGGAATATTACCTGCAAGTTATGCGCAATTTGCGCGAAGCAATCCGCCAGAAACGCCCGGATTTGTGGAAGAACAAAAATTGGCTTTTGCACCACGATAACGCCCCTGCTCACACATCGTTGCTTGTGCGCGACTTTTTGGCCAAAAACAACACACTAATGATGCCGCAGCCACCGTATTCCCCAGATCTGGCCCCCTGTGACTTTTTCTTGTTCCCTAAACTGAAGAGGCCCATGAAAGGACGACGTTACGCTACGCTTGACGAGATAAAGACGGCATCGAAGGAGGAGCTGAACAAGATAAAAAAAAATGATTTTTTGAAGTGCTTCGAAGATTGGAAAAACCGTTGGCACAAGTGTATAATATCTCATGGGGATTACTTTGAAGGGGACAAAATAGATATTCATGAATAAATAAATACTTTTTGAAAAAACACAAAATTCGCGATACTTTTTGAACACACCTCGTATATATTTATTTTTTGATATGGTTAGAAAATTGAATAATATTATATGTTGTAATAAATCATAAAATAATGTATACTTATTAAATTTACAACAATTTTTTATAAAAACGGCTGATTTACCCACTTTGTTACAAACTTTTGTTGCACTGAATAAACGTGTTGCTAACGGTATTAATTTTCTAGTCAGTCTTCATCTACTTCCTATTACATCATATCTTTTAAGAATATATTTCAAACATAAAGCGCATTTTTAAATGGTAAATTTAAAACTGGGCCTTATTTAGTACCGAGCCTTATTCGGCTCAAGTACCTTATAAAAGAATGGATTTGTAATAAAAGTGTTTTACACTTTTATTCATAGAAAAAAGTTAATTTGATAGAAATAATAGGATTAGTGTATACAGTACAAAATTACTTTTTCAAGAAAAAAGGTAAAAAAAGGCGCCAAGTGTGTGAGCGTACCCCTTAAATCTTCATTTTTTTCCAAAATCCAAATGGTACTATCTTTGTATCCTCATTGTAAGTATTTATTTTTTTTGGTACGATGAGGGAAATGCTCATGGCACGACAGGTTGGCTAGACCTGACAGTGTTGGACTCGAGTCAGGACGGTGCTAACCCGGCCACGTAATTTCAGCGACCAGGCTCGCCCTAACCCGCCTACCAACTAAAAACCTCACCGAGCCACCGAGCCCCAGATCGAAGGAAGGCCCCGGCCAGCAATACGCTATTTCATCAGTAGCCTTCCCTCGGGGGTCGGAGCGTGAGCCCCCCGACGCGCCAGTTCGTCAGGTTGGGAGAGGACGTGCCAGGGCGGCAGCCGAGATACGTCAGCTGCCGCTTGTCCACCACGGGGTAGCGCCGTAAAAAACACCGCACGCCCCCCCGCGCTCCTTTAGGGCAGGAGGCGAGCGCCGAACTTACCCGTTCCGCGCCAACCCCCTACCCAAGGTCCAGTGGTCCCGAGGGGACCGACCGGGCCTACCTCCTATCCTCGCGTGGCCGGCACGCCGGATGAGCGGAGACCCCTACTCATCGGGCGGCCCAACAGCCAGGTTCCTCGTCTCCTGGGCATTCCCGAGCGCAGGGGCAGCCAGAAACGAGGCCCAGGATCGCGTAATGACCCCCCCCCAGGGGAGTCACTTCGCGGGCCTGTCTCCGAGGACAGGCGACCCCGGGGGAGAAGGCGTCAACGCCTTCTCCGCCTGGGGTTTCAACGCCTTTCTGAGAGGGGTGCTCGAGTCCCGTCCCACTCGCTTTTCCCGTTGCGGGAGAGGGAGGGGCTCGAGCACCACCTTCACCTGGGGGAGGTGCGCGGCGCTCGGACTGTCGAGCGCCTCGCACCTCTTTTCAGTCGGCGGACTCGTCCGGAGCCCTGATGCTCCGGACGACTCCGACGAAATCTCTATCACTCCCGTGATGAAGGCCTCATCGGTAGAGGCCTCCGCCACGGGAGGGGTCTCCTCCATGTCGATATCGGCCACTGGCCCCCCCGCCATCCACGGCCTGAGCGCCGGGCGGGTTGGGAGGCAGAGGGGTCAGCCTCCGACCTTCTTCAGAGTCTTCACTCTCCTCCCGCTGCGGAGGAGGGGGAGCCCTCTTCCCCGGTCGAGCAGCCGGGGGAACCCGGGCGCACTTTTCACCGCCGGGGCGGTGGTTGGGCGCCTTGCCTTTGGAGGCACACTCCGGGCAGAATGGCCTGTTCGCGCACTCTGCCTGGGTGTGCCCCTCCCCCCCACAATTAAAGCAGCACCGAGCCCTGTCGACACCGCCAGGACACCGGTGCTACGTGTGCCCCTGAGCTAGGCAGCAGAAGCATCGCTGCGGCGGTGCCTTGAGCACCTCCACGCGAGCCGCCACCCAGCCCAGGGTCAGACTCCCCGCTCGAGCGAGCTTCGCAGCGGCGGCGACCGGGCACTGCACTATGACAGAGCCCAGCCCCCGCCGACTGCGTACCACACGACCCACCCTAAGGTCCGCCACGAAGTATGACCCGGAGTCGGCGACCGCCGTGGCCACCTCCTCCGAAGTCACCGAATCATCGAACCCGGAGATGCGGATCCCCACCCTCCGTAGAGGGCATGAGATCCGCACGTCCGGGCCCCCCGCGACGCGCCTCATCTCAGAGGCCAGCTTCTCCGCGGCTGGCCTGCCATCTTCGCCGGGGATCTCCAGGAGGAGACCCCCGGTCTAGGCTCGGCGAAGCCAGAGCCCACTTCCCCCCTGCGGCAATATGTCCCCAAGGACGATGGACTCGCGAGCCCGCCGCATAACTCCCGCGTAGGAAGCGTCGTCCCCAGTCACCGTCACCAGAATCGCCGATGACTTGGGGACGCGCCTCCCTATCTTCCTCGCCGTGAGAACTTTGCTGCGCGGCGGACCTTCCTGCTTCTTCTTTTCCCTCCTCGGCTCGGCCGCCGGGGGGGCGGCGGATGCCGCTACCCCCGATGGCCGACCCGAGGCTGTGCAGAACCCTGGGGGGAACAGCCACTGACCCCCGTGGGGCGAGTGCGGGGGGCTCTACGGTCCCCTTTTTCCACCCTCCTTCTTTTTCTGGTGCCGACGACCTCGACCCAGCTTCGATCGTTCGCAGGCGTATCGGGGCCGGGCGCTGCCGCCGGCACGGCGGGGGCGCAGGAGGCTCCTCCGGCGGAGCTCCCGCACTTCCCTTTCCCCCTTACCCTTCTTCTTCTTCTTCTTGCTGCTCCTGGCGTCGGTGGGGACGGCGGCCGGGACAGCCCCTGTCTCCACCCGCGCCAGGCGCCTCTCCAGGCCCTCCACCGTCGCCGTCAGCCGCTTCAACGTCCCCAGCACTCGCTCCACGAAAGGAGAAGAGCCAGGGGCAGAAGCGACCGACGGAGGCGGCGGAGGGGACGGAGACCTTCTTCTTGCTGCCGGCTGTGATGCAGCCGCAGACGAGGAGGGATCGCTCTGCAGCATGAGGGCCCTCTTGGCGAGCCCCAGCTGCCCCCTCAACTCGGCGACCTCGGCCCGGAGGGAGCGAACCTCTTACTCCCGGGCCGCGGTCGCCGTTTCCTCTTGTCCGTTATCTCGCCCGAGACGGCCCATGGCGCGGTACGCCAGCGTCATGAGCGCCTCCCGAGCGAGATGAGTATTCAATTTTATGCGTCCAGACAGGTTGCCCGACAGTGGGCAACCCGTGGACGCCTTGTTCCGCGCTCCCTCGACCTCCCGGAGCAACCCATCAGCCAGATCGGTGGTAGTACTCCGGGAGATCACCCCCAGATTGCGGTCGATATAGCGCCGCTGGTCCGGCGTGAAGAGGGTCGGGGGGATCCTGATACGCTGCCGAGGCCGCGTATC
Organism: Solenopsis invicta; assembly: GCF_016802725.1. NCBI lineage: Eukaryota > Metazoa > Arthropoda > Insecta > Hymenoptera > Formicidae > Solenopsis > Solenopsis invicta. Next base: position 492,067 of record NC_052677.1, on the reverse strand, counting down.
ATTCGCCCCCGTTCCCTCATCCTCCGACTCCGAGCTCCGGATGACATTGGCTCGGAGCCGGCGGGCCCTAAATTGCTCCAGTGGAACCCCACGGAGCCGGTCCTCTGTGTCCATCCCGTCGGACAATGGGGAGGGGGACCTGAAGGGTCCACTCCCGTCCAAACGGGGTCGGCCACGGGCGCGCCTACTTCTAACGTGAGTCGGAAGGTCGGTTCCGTCTCCCGGAACATCCGGGATACGGACACGGCTCTCCGACTCGTCTAAATTGATGACCGGCTCCAGGGGGTTCCCGGCCATCGGTTCCTCCTCCTCCTCTCGCCGATCCACATCCATGGGCCCAGCATCTAGCTGAGAGAGCCCGTGCCGCCTCCTACGAGGCGGGTCGGCAAGGTCCTCCCCGCTCGAGCCTCCCCCACGGACGCAAATCGGCGTCGATCCCTCCTTTACTATTTGTGGTGGCGCGAAGACCACCAATTCAAAAAATCGGGTCCCTATGGACCCGGTGGCGCTACTATCCTGCCGACCGCCGCCCGTCTTGCGACGACCGTCGGCCAGCAGGACCGAGTCTTCTCCCGCTGACTTGGCCAGGACCCCAGCCCAACGGGCCCTCTCGTCCGGCGTCAACTCACTAGGGGAGGCGTAGCCCTCCCTTTCACTATCTGAGGAGGAAGAGGACCCCCCCGTAAACTCCCCTCCCTTCCATTCGGAATCCTCTTCCTCGGACAGCTCTCCTTCGAGCTGCTCGAGGGTGAGGAACCGATCTATTGCGTCGCGGGCCCCGAGGCGCTCCCGCATCAGCAGGAGCGTCCCCCTGCGCGATTCCCGCGACGCATCAGGACAATTACGAACGTCAACCTCCACAGGAGCCCGTTCGTCGGCGGAGCCTGTGGGCACCCCGCACGACAGCCCGTCGGTTGATATCGACAAGGGGGCACCCGGGACACTAGTCCCCCCTTGCCGGCCCTGGGGTATCTGACCCCCCCTGCGCGATAAGTTTCCGTTGCCGTGATCCATGCTAATCATAAATGGGGTATTATTTCGCGAGGGGAACCCCACCCTCGCCCCGAGGGGTACTACAGGCCGGCGTTCGGGGACCGCCGACCCGAGGCGGACCTAATGGACGGCACAACATCACACGCGCCGACCAGGGAAGAACACAAAACGAAACCCGAGTACACGCGGCGAAGCGCACATCCGAGATAACCCACGATCGACGCGCGCCAGACAATGGATTGCGGCGGGCAACCGGGACCCCCGATCCCAGCAGGCACCGAGAACGATCCCCCGATCAGCGGCCTTGGCGAGAACCAGCGCCCACCACGACGATGCCCCCGCACTGACGAGGAACATCCCCGAGGAGAAACGCCAGCCGCACCGGTATACGGGTTGCTTCTAGGCCCGAAGGCCCGTTGCCGATGTACCCGAACTAGCCGGGGCCATCGACAACCAGCGGGTCAACACGCGGGATTAGCCACAAACTAGAAGATCACCCCAGGATTCCGCGAGGAGAAGGCGACCCGACCCCCCGCCGCGACGAACATCGTACATTGGACAAATCACACACCACCAAGGCGTCTGAGGCGCGAAACACAACACTCACGCCGCCTCCTTGATTTTTTATAGAGGTTGACTCCTCGCGGCCCGGGCGGTTAAGCCAAGGTCCCCGGTCCATCCCGCACGTAATTTCAGCGCGTGATGGATTACGGTGTGTCAGCTCGGGCGCCAGGGTCTATGAGATCCCTGAATCTGCGGACTACGAGAGACCGCAGACCCCTAGCGAGCTCGGAAAACCGCAGGAACGCCAATTCCTGTATCTGGAGTAGTTCCGCAGCCTCGGGAGGCCCCGAAACGACTCCAGACCTCTACGGGATATTGAAAATATTTCCTATTCTAACCCATGTGGTACTTTCTTTAATTTCTATACAAAACTTAAGTATGTAACGAACCGCCTTCCGACCCCCCCCCCCGACCACCAAACCGTCCGAACCGTCCGGCCGAACATCCGCCGGACGGCCGTTAAACGGCACATAGCGCCTAATAAATACACAAGTATCGGAGCAAACAAGCGATCGCTCCCGCGCTCTCATCTTCGCGCGCACGCGCTCTCGTTCCCGCGCCGTCCGTAGCCACGATATGCGCGCGTGATCCGGAGCGAGAGACCCGAGATCGAGTGGCGGGGATGCTGCCGCCGGACCGCTCCGCCGTAACGCGCCGCGCACCCCCCTCACCACAATCCTCGGGTATATAAGGCGACGTTCGCCGGAGGCAGGGACCTGATCCGCTTCTGACCGGTCCGCCGAACAGAAGTCTCCCCAGGTTGTCACTGAGATCGAGCGCCTCGGTCTCCGCTAAGTTACTTAGTGGACAGCCGCTCCCGAGTCCGATCCCGAGCTCCGCTTCCCGACTCGTCAACCTGGGCTCAAGTACACTTGGGCCCCGTCAAGTCACTTGACACGAAGGCGATTCTCCATCCACCCCGCCTCCCGAGTCCGACGCCACCTCACGTACGGGGGTACGGTGCTCCGTGCCTCCACCAAGCGCACTTGGCGTGAGGGGGTGTCCCCCGGCGAACATTCGCGGTCTTAACCGCCTCGCGACGGTCCGCGCTACGAAGCTAACGAAGAAAACACGAATCCGTGTACACGCCGCGCTCACCGCTCCCCGCGCCGCGCTACCACCGAGCGTCACGGCCACAAAAACAAGGCCGCCGAGATTCGCCGAAAAACACGCGACTAAATTCGCCGAACCGCGTGTCGCACAACAGGTGCACCTGTAAACAGATTCCCGCGTATACAGACTACGCCGAGCCGAATTGCCGTGTCACGTCCGTCCGCGCGCTTAACCGATATAACTCTGAATATATGTATCGCGTCCGTCCGAGCGTCTAGGAAATTTAAGTATGTATCGCGTCCGTCCGAGCGTCTAGGAGAAGTAAGTTTGTGCCGCGTCCGTCCGCGCGTCTGGTAAATCTGAGTTCTACAAATCTGTATCACGTCGTCCGCGCGCTCGAACACAAGGCTCTGTACCGCATCCGTACAACCGCCGATGCCAATGTAAAAACGTCGAGTCGAATAAACACGTTGATATTTTTCTACCTCTAAGAAAAACGTCTAATTCCTCCAAGCGACCTTTCACGCCCGATCCTGTACCGTCGACCGTCCGTGCGCGAAACACGGTCGTTACAAGTATTATCTCTGTATTATTGAAAAATTTTCTTATTTCAACCCAAGTCGTATTTACTTAAAAATAAATAGCTTAAATTCAATCCAACCTAAATATATTTTGTACTACTTTTAACAAATAAAATGCAAATGATAGTATTAGATCGTCATAAATAATTTCCTTTTTTTACCCTTTGCTAACTTTTTCTAATTTCTCCAGGTGGCGACAAATAGTTGATCGTGATGTATTCAACGTTCCTGCTATATCTCTTGTTGTTTGACGTGGATTTTATTCTAATATTGCCTTTAAAAGTTATCGTAAAGGTCAGAAGGACGTCCAGCCCAAAGTTCGTCCTTTAAAATTGTATCTCCAGAACAAAATGTGACAAACTTCTAACTGCCCAATCTGTTATTAGACTTTTTCTGATCATACTGCATATTTTTTCAGCTGTCGCCTTAGCAATATTGCCTTATTTAAATTCCCAAAGCATCACATGACAAATATGCACTTTTTCACTTTCCATTTAAGAGATTATGAACAACAGTTTAATGAAACGTGTACCACACAAAACAGTTGTCAAAAGACTAACTAAACCCTTATCCATTTAGCGAAAGCAAAAACTCTTTTATTTCGGTGACTTATAATGGGTAAATACGAACATTGACATCCTACCTAGTTGCGTCGAAAGTTATTTATAACTCAACCTAATATCTTTATTTTTTAAATAAAACCTAAGTAACGGTATCTTTAATTCCTTTAAATTAAATTGTAACGAACCGCCTTCCGACCCCCCCCCCCGGACCGCCTAACCGTTCAAACCGTCCGGACGAACATCCGCCGGACGGCAGTTAAACGGTGTATAGCGCCTAATAAATATTGTACTATCGGAGCGAACGAGCGATCGCTCTCGCGCTCTCATCTTCGCGCGCACGCGCTCTCGTCCCCGCGCTATCCGCAGCCACGCTATGCGCGCGTGGTCCGAAGCGAGAGACCCGAGATCGAGTGGCGGGGATGCTGCTGCCGGACCGCTCCGCCGTAACACACCGCGTATCCCCCTCGCCACGATTCTTGGGTATATAAGGCGACGTTCGCCGGAGGCAGAGACCTGATCCGCTTCTGGCCGATCCGCCGAATAGAAGCTTCCCCAGGTTGTTATCGAGATCGAGCGCCTCGGTCTCTGCTAAGCCACTTAGCTAGCAACCGCTTCCGCCTCCGATCCTAGATCCGTTTCCCGACTCGTCGACCTGGGCTCAAGAACAACTTGGGCCCTGTCAAGCCACTTGACACGAAGGCGATTTTCCATCCGACCCGCCTCCCGAGTCCGACGCCACCTCACGTACAGGGGTACGGTGCTCCGTGCCTCCACCAAGCGCACTTGGCGTGAGGGGGTGTCCTCCGGCGATCATTCACGGTACTAACCGCCTCGCGACGGGCCGCGCGACGAACCGACAACAATACACAGATCCGTGTACGCTCACCGCACCTCGCGTCGCGTCTCACCCGAGCGTCACGGCCACAATAACAAGGCCGCCGAGATTCGGGGAAAAACCCGCGACTAAGTTCCGCGAACCGCGTCTCACGCGACAGGTGGACCCGATGTAAATAGATTCCCGTGTTTGTAGATAGTTTCCCGTACCGCATATACCGAGTCGATAACTACATCTTTAAGTCCGACTTTCTGTATCACGTCCGTCCGCGCGCTTAGCCGATTTAAGTTCTGAATGTCTGTATCGCGTCCGTCCGCGCGCTTAGATTCGAATCTCTGTATCGCGTCCGTCCGCTCGTTTAGCTGGTTTTCGAAACCCGCGTCTTGACCACCGCTCGAGCGCAGCTCCGGATTTTCCCGAGCTTCGTACCGGTAGCCGTACTGCGTACCGGCAACCACCGATGTAAATACACCAAATTTCTGTGGAATAAACACACTGACATTTACCACCTTAAAAAACGTCTAATTCCTCCAAGCGACCTTTCGCGCCCGTTCCTGTACCGTCGACCGTCCGTACGCGAAGTACGGTCGTTACAAAATTCAAGTGAAACTATCTGTTTATTTTTATTGAAAAATTTTTCTGTTCTACCCTACGTTGATTTACTTAATTTTAAAAAAATTCAATATATAACATTTAATCTCAAAGAATTAGTAAAGAAACAGAAAGAAAAAAGTTTATTAAAATAAAAAATTTTTAAACTACAAACACTTATTAAATAAAAAAAACAATGAAAAGAATTGACATAAGAATGAATGCGATAAATAAAACACTTGTAAAATATACGTTATAAAGTAATTAGGTAGCAAAGTAAGTTAAAGGTTAAGTTTTTTTAACATTTAAGTAACATTGTAAATCATTATAATTTTCTAAGTTACTATTATATTTTACATTATACTTAGACTATATTTAGCCTAAGTATAATGTAAAATATAATAGTAACTTAGAAATATCTAGCAGTGACAAGTTTTTGTAGTTTAAAAATTTTTTATTTCAATAAAATTGTCTCATTTCCGTTTTATCTTTAATTCTTTGAAATTAAATATTATATATTCTATTAAAACTTTTTTTAAGTTAAATACATCCACTGAGTTATAACAGGAAAAATATTCAATGAAAATACACAGATAGTATCACTTCAGGGCCGGTTTAAGAATCCGCGAGGCCTGTAGCACTAATAATAATGAGACCGTTTTTCAAGGATGTAAATCCTTGAGAAGAAAGAAAAAATTACCTTGGATTACTATATCATTCTGAAATTAATCAAGTTTATCTTTACATTTGTTAGTGTAACAAAATAAATAAATCTAGAATTTTTTAATTTAGTATGCTTTTATTAATCTTTTGTTAATTTCGTAATTGTCACGAAGCGTTTACGAGACTTGGCAACAGAAAACTCATCAATTATCTTCGTTGTGTTCATTTCTCTCAGCAACTCACGTTCAATACTCATCAATGAGAGGTTGTTCAGTCTTTTTTGACTCATAGTGGCTCTTACTTCGTTCTTGATGCGTTTCAATTTTGAAAAAGAGCGTTCACCACTGCAGTTGGTAACCATAGTGAGGTAAGTTTTCAACGCAATTTTGACATTAGGAAAACAAGAGTCGAAAGAATTATCAACTATAAGACGATACAATTTCAATTCGTAAAAGTCTTGTTGATATTCAGAAAAAACGACAACGAAGTCAGTTTTTAAGAGTTCACTAAACTGGATCAATTCCTCTTCAAACTCGCTTTCTACATCTTCGGAGTATGTTTGGATTAATTTTGAAGCACCAGTCTTGATTTCTTCTGTGGAAAGTGTTGGTAAGCACCGAAAAAGTCCAAATATATCATTTAATTTCGTGTATGCCATCTGTCTTTTTGACAGAGCAGCAACCAAACTATCAATAATGACCAGAAAAGTTTCAATTCTGAAAGTGTCGGATGGCGGCATGGATTCTATGTTGTCTTTATTTGAGGTAAATCCTTGGAAATGATCAAATTGGCGATTTCGTTGTCGTCTCCGTGAAACTTCCACGTGGTACTGTTGACAACCAGTGAGAACTTTTCCCTTATCCTCAATAACAGTGAATGTTGGTCGGAGAGCTTTGACATATCCATGCAAAGATTCGTATAGTGCACAAGCAGTGTTCAGGTCTTGATTTGACGACTGCAATGAAACACTGGTCATCTGAAATCTTTGTAGAATTTGATCCCACAGTACGATCATGATTTCTGTCTCTAATTTTTTCATGGTTATCAAGAGTCCACTAGCCTGTTGTTTGCAGTCGGCTTTGATATCAGTATCCTCGGCAATGTCTTTCAACACATTCCGGATAACAGAATAGTTTTTATGAAGGGCTGAAGTCGCATCTGCTCGAGCAGACCATCTAGTGTCAGACATTCTTTTGGGCAAAGGAAGGCGAGGTTTACAATGTGACAATGCGTTTACGAGTAGTCCCCATCGATAAGTGGAAGCAGAAAAGAACGTATAGAGATTTTCAATAAAGGTGAAAAAACGGACGGCTTCTGAACAATTTTCTGCAGCGCATTTCCCAACCAAATTCAGGGAATGTGCAAAACAGGGAATGTACTCAGCAAACTGACACTTCTCCTTGATGCGAGCTTGAAGTCCATTGTACTTACCACTCATATTACTAGTATTATCTTAGCTCTGACCTCTGCAATCTTTGATATCAATCCCACTATCTTTTAAAAAGTCGAATAAGCTATCGGCGAGCTGTGCAGAACGATGGCCTTCCATTTCTAAAAACTTAATAAATCTTTTGATTGGTCCAGAAGGTAAAACAAATCGCACAATCAAAGTAAGTTGGTCAACGTTTGATGTATCTGGTGTTGAATCTAATGAGACTGAATAATATTTGCACATCTTAATTTCGCTGATTATTTTATCAAGCATTCTAGTCCCAATCAGATTAATAAATTCTTCGCATACATCTTTGGATAGATATGATGTGTTACCTTTTCCTTTGTTCCCGTGAGTGTTAATATGCTCGGATAGAAAGGGGTCAAATTTAGCCAGTAGCTCTAATAATCCAAGATAATTACCATTCTGCGGGGAACCAAAAGTTTCATCACTTCTACGAAACGGAAGACCTCGTTCTGCTAAAAACTTCACAACTTCTACTACTCGCTCAAGTACTTTTCGCCAGTACTGTTCATTTTCCATTTGATTGACAAGTGCCGAATCAACACGCTCACCCTTTTTCTTTCGAGTTAACAAGGTTACAATGGCTTTTTTGTGCAAAATACTTTCTTCATGTCGAGATAATCCAATGTTGGCATTCTTCCAGTCGTCAAAACCTTCTTCAGCAAATTTACATGGTGATTCAAGGTTCATAACTTTGCACGGAAAACAAAATAGGCAGCCTTGGCTTGGTGAATAGCACAGCCAACTCCTTTCTTGTTTAGCATTTGTAAGTTTGTGGATCCTGGTAAAATAAGACATCTGACAAAACCTCGTTTTATTTTCACTTTTATAGTACCTTTTTGAAAAAGTGAAATCATAATTAACATTTCGACAGTCCTGGCTTCCTTTTGCAATCCAATATTCTTTTGCAGATTTGTCTAATTTCGAAGGCCACTTTCCTAGATTAGTAGAAAATATTTTATTATTTACAATCTCGTAATCCACATCTTTTGATGCAGTTGTTATTGCCATATCTTTCTCTTCTGCTGAACCCGGTACCAGTGTGTCTGTTTGTTCTAAATTTTTTACTTCTGAAAGATTAACTTCAAGAGTCGTGCTCCTCTTAGCCTTAACTGAAATTTCAATAGCTGATGCGGAGACAGAGGGAGATCTACTTAAAGAATCAGGCGTATCGCTGTACTGCTTTTGGAAAAAAGTAGTCAACTTCGGAATTTTTGACACAGTCATTAATTCCTTTTTTAATTTTTCTTCTTTAGCTTTCCGTTTAGCACTACCCGAAGGATGGTGGCGCCCAATATCTCGCTCACGACTTGTCATTTTTGTTCTGAATACCTACATAATATATAGAAGAATAATTTCTAACAATCAATATACATATCCGCTGGACAGGGAAGTCTACTCAGTTTTTGAACTTTTTAATTACTCAACCATTTATTTTAAAATTTTACCAGTAATTACATTTATTTAAAAAAAATCACATTTGTAATAGACATGAGAATATAGTAACGTGTAAAAAATAATAAATCGACATTTATTACTAATAAAATTAAATATTATTACTACAATTGCCCAAATTATAAACATTGACATATTAAAAGTAATTATATAAAATTCTCTTTAAATATAAAATGAATAAATTGATATATTTTATTTAACCGATGTCAAAAGTTTTCCTCGATGGAATTTAAAAAATTGGCCATTTGTAAAAATTCCCCATCAGCGGAATACCCAAATACATCTATCTAACATAATAATTTTTTTAATTTCAATTTTTACCAATAAAAACATTAAGTTTTAATGACAGACTTTGTATTTATATTTGGATTATAATTATAAATTATAAATATTTATTAAATTATAAAAAAATAATTCACATTCTCCGAAACATTATCTTCTGAGAATTTTTAAGACATTCTAAGAACTTATTGAAAGATATTTTTATCATAATCATGGAAAATACTTTCAAAGAAAAGTGTAAACAATTTTGATTTTAACATTTTTGTACGAGTTGAAGAAAATTCTCTTTTAATTTTTCTAATATAAAAAACTCTAATTAATCTTTCTGCATCATTGTCTAATTTTGATTGAATCTAATATATACTAATATAATAAATTGAATAAATTGATGATAATAATAAACAATACTAATTATAATATAGCAAAAATAATAAAATGTTCTTACCTGTTATTCTTTATTAATTTATTTAATCGATCTCTATTCTTAAACTATGATCGGATTATTGAGGAGGATTTCAGACTGTGGTCTGCGATACACATTTGTTAATAATTGAACAAATCAAAGATTGATTGCAACTATGAAAACCAATGATACCAGATTCGAGATGCGAGTAACACGCAATCGTAGTGAAGGGGACAACGGACACAAGCGCAAACCACGTATGTGAGCTCAGTGCTTATAGAAGCGCATATAGGAGAAGATGGCATTTGTTTTCTTCGCGTTCAAATGTCTATTGGATGAGGTCAATATTAGGGTCATGCGGGGGGAGAGGGGGTTCTTTTTCAACCTGCAAATGTTTAAGGCAATGCTGGAGTGACAGTGGAACTCACTCGACATCGGTACTGTAGATTTTTCTTTGATGAAAAGTCGAGCGATTCGCGGTCGCGCGCGTGTACGTGAGGGACGAAGAGTAAGGGGACCAGTAGGCCTTTTGTAACTCTTTAGCGACAATTCGGTATTGTTACAGTGTCGTTGCGCAGCTTTTCTACCATATATAATATCTACGCAATGACGCTGTAACGATACCGAATTATCATTACAAAGTTAGAGAATAGGCCTACAGGCTAGCGCTCTTTGTCAAACGCACTCACTATATAAATAACTATATTTTTATCATTTTTTTCCGTTTTTTATATCAAATTTTGTACAGCGCACTCCGTTATTGTCTTAAGAGGATTTTTCAATCCATGCCTTCAATAAAATATTTTTCGATCCGCGTATACAGACGACTCCAGCATCGCCTTAATGTCTATCTATTTCCTTTTCCTAGTTTTTATTTGATCTTTTTTAAAGATTTTTAATTTTTAATTTTTTCATACTGACTTCATCATAAAAATTTAATTTTTTTTTAATTAAAAAAAATTTTTTTGCAATCCTGTCGCGAGGCCCCCAAAAGCGCAAGGCCCGTAGCACGTGCTACATGTGCTACTGGAATAAACCGGCCCTGTATCACTTAAATTTTATTTAAACAAAATTAAAGATATTATTTGGGTTTTATTAACCTTTAAACACGTAAGTTGGTCTGAGAAACCCCATATGAAGTTTTAAACGCTTGCTGTGTAAAGATGGAATGAGACAGGTGGTTTGGACCAAGACGTAAAAAATGTTTGAAATCTCTTTTTTCGAGAAATATGGTTGATCAACTTTTTTGGTCAACTAGAATTTGAACGGTACGGCAGCAGCGTTTTGTTAGGGTCAATGCGATCCATATAGTGTGTAAGTAAAACTTTTTCTTGTATTTCACATAAAAAAGCTGAACAAAATACGTTTGAACAAGTCGGTTCGCGGATGTTACTTGCATATACTCTGTCTAAAGTCGGAATACTATAAAATGCTGTAGAAAAAGGAGTTTTTCCAAAATATATCATAAAACACATCAATTTTCAATTTTAGACATGATTTAATCAAAAATACCTCATATTCATTTTGTTACATAAATAAATTTTTTAATAGAAATGACAATATTTTTTTTTTAATTTTTTTAGAAAGTATGAATTTTTAGCCTTAAAACGCCGTATTGTAAAGTCCTTAAAAGTTGGTTCGAAGAAACGGAGATGGTACCTTAGGCCATCGGGTTTATTGAAAACCAACCCACACTGACCGCTGCAATGTTTGCGAAACGTTGGCAAAGTGCCCAACACGCACGTAGCATCTATCCAGAAACCCTCTCGGTTAACGATATCAACGGCCACAAAAGCCTCGAAACTGAAAAGTCCTTAAAAGTTTTTTGTTGCAAAGATATAATTTTTTTTTTTTAATAGATTTTTAGGTACCCAAAAATACCTCATATTCTCCACGTTACATAATTATATTTTTTAAAAAGAATGACTTTGCCAAATTTTATTTTGAAAGTGTAACTCTTTAATTTTAAAACGCCGTATTTAAAAATCCTTGAAAGTTTTTTGTTGCAAAAATTATGATTTTTTGAAGAAAAACTGGATTTTTGACCAATTTCTCATTTTTGCTTAATAGTTTTTTCTTTATAACTTCACAATAAATTATTTTTCGGCAATGCCGATTGTGCAGTTACACTCCTGAAATTCTGAATTTTCATTAAAAACAAATTGTAGAAAAATATTGATTGTAATCAAAGTTATAGTTTCTCAAAATTGAAAAAATCTCCCAGACCACAAAATGTGTTTCCGTATTTTACAAGATCGGTGTGTTTAAGAGTTAAAAAACTAAAGATATTATCACTTGCATTTTATTTGTTAAAAATAGTACAGCAGTTATTTCAAAGAGTCATATATTCTCTTCATAATTGGTGCAATTTAAAGCTTCCATATATTTTTTGAAAAAATACATTTAAGTTGGATTAAATTACACAATTTTAAGATATTATTTATTTTCAAATAAATTAAAATTTGTACAGCAGTTATTTCAAAGAGCTAGTTGTTTTCTTTATAATTGGTGCAATTTAAAGATTTCATACATTTTTGGGGGAAAATACAATTAGGTTGAATTTAATTTAAAATATTTATTTTTAAGTAAATATCACTTGAGTTAAGAATAGGAAGGTTTTTCAATGAGAATACAGAGATAGAACCACTTAGGTTTTGTATAGAAATTAAAGAGTACATGGGTTAGAATAGAAAATATTTTCAATGAGGATACAAAGATAGTACTATTTGGGTTTTGTGAAAAAGAATACGTCTACATACTTGGGGCCTTTTTCACCTTTTTATAAAAAAAATAAATTTTGTATTAATATCACGCGTTTTGTAGGGTTTCAATTCGATGATATTTCACAGAGTTTTTAATCTCATTTATACTTTACATTTTACAGTGTTTTTTTTATTTTTATTTTTGTTATTACAAATCTATTCTTTTATAATATAATTATTGTATAAAATTGAATATTTGGAAAGTGAATAAAGAAATACTGTGTCGCATAGAAAAATACAATATTTTAAAAGTTAATTATGTTACTCAACAATATCTTTAAAAAATATGACACGATTCTAGTATGACATACGTGACTTCTAGATGATTATTTTTCTTATCAATACATAAATTCTCCAAACGTAACATTTTCAACAATCCATTATACTTTAGAAAAATATATTTTTAAAATAAATAAAAATGTGGGTTAAAATAGGAAATATAACATACAATGACATGATTAAATTAATTTACGTGTACATTCAAATTAAGCGAACAGACGTGACATTTTCAACAGTACATTATACTTTAGAAAAGTACGTTTATAAATAAATTATAATGTAAGATATAATATACATTGATGTGCTTAAATTAATTTACGTGTATATTTAAGATAAGTAAACAGTCAAGACAAATAGATAGTATAAATATATTCATATGGATATATTATGTTCAGTCAGTGCAGAGTTTTGTTATAATCATATCTGTGCAATTTGCTAAATTGCTTGTATATTAAAATACAAAGGAAAGTTTGATCTTTGGAAATGATTATTAATCCGCTTATGCTGTTAGACTTTTATTGGTGCCTATAAGTTCAATATATCTAACAGAAACACCAGTAATTAAGGCAGAAATAGAATTAAAAGAAAAGATACAAAAATTATTGCTGGATAACAATAATTTTCATTTTAATGATTTGGAAGTAACGGAAGAAATCTATCTCAATTATCAAAAACCTTATAAATTATAATACATAGTTACAAAATAATTGAAGATGACGAAGAAGCATTGAATAAAGATAATTTAAATTCTCAAATTTATTCTTAAATGTTCAATGTTCAAATAATAATGCAGATTTTGACAATTCTTATAGAAGACGAGCTGTTGATTATTGGCGGAATTGGAACACTAATGAAAAAAGTGACAATCATAAATAGTATCGTTCTCTAAAACCAGTGCAAAGTAAATTTAAAAGTTTTATCTAAACGTCAGTTAAGACGGTTGGATGAACAATTACAATCAGGTGAAAATCATAAAGAAAAATTGTCTTACATCTTCAAATTTACAAATGATAAATTTACTGCAGCTGTTGAATCAGGATTCATGATTCATAATATCGATTTAAAAAAGTAAGCTTTTATAAACGTCATTTTTCTTTAAATTATTCGGAAGAACATCTTTCTGTACTTTAATAATCCTACTCAATTTATTGAAACTAAAGAATGCCAATTTTACAAAAACAGATAAATTTAAAACTATATTACATATAGTTTAAATGATTTGGACCAAGAGTACAAGAAACCTTGTTTAATCCAACAAATGTTACTGTAAAAACATTGAAATCTGTTAAAATAACATCAGGTAATTAAATTTTTCATGTATAACAGATTTTTAAATACTGTTATACTATTGAAAAATAATTTCATAAATAAAATAATATAATAAAGTAGCAATCCTTAGTTATCAATTATTATCCCTATAATATTTTATATTTTATTTAACAATCTAACGATAGCTGTAAAGGAAGTTATTGAAATAAAATTTATATTTCTTACAGATTATTTTAAATTACTGTTAGAAAAAGCTCATTTCCCACACATTAGTTCTAATAATAGCGTTCTTTTTATCGATTCATGGACATTGTCCCAATATTATTTCAGATTTAACACCTCCGAGAAAACATATTACTATCAAGAGGCGCGGTCGCGTCTCGTGCCAATTCAAAAAAAAAGCGAGAAAGACCGAAGCCTCTTTTACGCGAGTCAGCGAGTTCAAGCATAACGAGATTATTAGATCTCAGCAACGGCTGAACCGATCAAGTTCAAAGTCGTCTCATTCGATAGCTTGGGAAAAATTGCATATATAAAAGTGTTTTTATTTTTTCTCTCCGTGCCGTACAAGCGGAGATATCGCGATGCAAATTCTAATCTCTACATTTTTCTGTAAGATACGTCTCCTTGGTCGTCGCCTTCAGGAATTCTCCCTTTCACATTTTCGACATAGTGTGGCGCTCGCTACTACACTGGGTGCTTTCCAACAAGAGACACAGGCGACACTGTGTAACACAGTGTCTACATTGGTGCTTTCCAACTATGACACAGAGAGACACAGAGCGACACTGCAAAACACAGCTTGATCTTAAGTTTGGCCGTGTCAGCCATCAATAGTGCCAACACATTGGGCAAAAAAATTATTTTTTCAAGTGTGGTACTGATACACTTTAGTCATGTTTAGTTTTGCTTAACCTACAAAAAATAGTTTAAATCTTTCGTTTATGTTTGTTTCTTTACATGCTACATCTTGAAGAATTAGCACGCTGGACCTATATTTTTACAATGTCTTCGTGTTCGAATTATGTACCGGACCCAGAACTCTTAGATGGTAATCAATATTCATAATTTTTATTCAAGGAATTGTATAAGACTAAGAAACAATGCATTCGTTGATTATCCATTATTCGGACGTATTTCATCGAATTAATTTGCAGGTTTATTCTTTTGTCGGCATTGTTAAGAAGTTATTCCTACGTTGGATAATGTAAAATTCCACGCTTGTTTCGATGGAAAAGAAATTCTTCTTGAAGGGGAAAAAGAGCTATACTCACCTGCAGTGAATGAGATTCCCTGTAAGTCATTTGAAATCAAAATATATTTATTCTATAAATATAAAACAAAGGCTTTGTCAAAATATTCGCTGACGTTTTAATAAATTAAGAAATAAAAATAGGTATTTAATATATATTGCAATTGCAGTCAAAGTGGAGAAAATAAGAAAAATATATTAACCCCATGTAGGCAGTCGATGTAAAACTTCTAAGCTGAGCCATAATTATTAATTGTAAAAACAGTCTTATGTAAACGTTGTTGTATAACAAATTTATATTATATAGTAAAGGTTGAGTTAGTATAAAGAAATAGAAATAATTTATCATTGAAGTCAGAGATCATTTTCCTTGGTTAATTGAAATAGCGGATTCATCGGAGTTGAATAATAAAATCTGGCATTAATTCCGTTCGTGTTCTTTGAAATTGATAAAAATAGAACATTTTTTTTTAAAGAATAACTTTTATGCTCGAAACATGCTAAAAGCAGAAACCTATACAATTCGATTTATTTAACATTGCCCTAAGTCTTTAACATTCGTCTACTATATTGGCCTCCATGTGCATCTCGGGTAATAAAAAAATATAGCCGGGAATGAAATAACCAGTCTTAGATATAATTTACTTTAATTTATTGCAGTGTATAGTGATGACTCTTCAGAAACAGGTTTCATGATACATTCTATCGGCATGGAAGAGAACATGAATGAAGAGCAGGATTTAAATTATGAAAAACAACCTACAGTAAAGAATAAGGAAGCAGGTAAAACCATTATGATTAACTCAAATAGAAAGTATTTTGCCATATGATGGAAATTTTATAAGCATATATGTATATATTTATGTATTGTTATATATTAAATGTATACAGCTGCGATTTGGACGAACGAAGCTACATTAGCGTTGCTGGCATTGTATGAGTCGAAAATGGGCATGTTGGATCATCCCAAAAAGAAAACGAAAATATGGATAGCTATCGCAGATGGTCTAAAAGATTTCCAAATTGAAGTAAGATTAAAAAATTTATTTTATGTATATATATATATATATATATATATATATATATATATATATAAAAATAAATGTGTGCGTGTGTGTGTGTGTGTGTGTGTGTGTGTGTGTGTGTGTGTGTGTGTGTGTGTGTGTGTGTGTGTGCGTGCGTGCGTGCGTGCGTGTGCGCAGCATATAATTCAAGCACGACATATTTATCTTTTCCAAGTCTACTTATAACCATCTGAAATAAATGTTCAGTTATCTTTAATTATATATAGTTCGTTTTTATTATAAATTGAGATCGCCAAGTGATACCAATATCGTTACAAAATTATGTATTAAAATTTCTTAATGTATGTAAATTTCTAAATGTATTTTAAAATAACAGCTATTTTTGAAAGAGTTTATTTTCAAAATGCGTACATTAGTTAATTGTTATAATTTTTAAATTGTTGTTACTTCATATTACAGATGTCACCACAGCAAGTAAGATGGAAAATGAACGCCTTAACAAAACGGTACAAAGAATGTGTCGATAGCAATAATAAGACTGGAAGAGGTACTACTGAATTTCAGTGGTTTGACCAACTCGACGAAATTTTGGGAAATAATAAAAATACTGCTAAGCCGGCTTACACTGTTTCATCAAAATTATGTTCCGTTTCTACATCCAAGAATAAAAAAAATAGCATGACTGCTACTAAGGAACCAACTGAAAATAGAGGAAAAAAAAGGAGCTACCTGAATCTCATTTTAAAATAAAAAATGTACAGAATAAAGTTGTTCAAGAGATATGCCCGTCTAATATAGCAGCAAATGAGCAGTTTACTGAAAGCGTAAAATCAACAATACAGGCAGAGACGTTAGAAAAGTTACGAGACGAAAAACGCTTAAAACACGGAACTGGTTCAAACCTCGCTAAAACTAAAATTGAACTCGGAAAACAGTGGCAGCAGCATCTGCAAGATAAAGCCAAAAAAGAAATTGAAAAAGAGAAACGGTATAAGGACATGATTAAAAAAAAAGACGAATTGTTACAATTAAGGAAAAGGCAAATTAAACTGAAAGAAGAAGAACTACAACAGAAAAAAACTATCGCGAATAATAAAATAAAGGATAAAGAAAAGAGACATGCTGAAATATTAAACCTTGAAAAGGAAAAGTGTAAACTTTTATGTGCATACCTCAAAAAAGACGCGGATAATACATCTTCAAACAAGTATTCCGAATCTGATTCATCAGATTGATTGAGAAGTATCCATTGAAGGAGTCTTGATACCTCAATTAGAAGTCTTTTTAAACATTTTTTAGAAACCTTTTCAAATAAACATTTCTTAATTATAGGTTAAAACCACCGGATTAAGTTCTTTTTGTGTTATTAAGAAATTATATTTCAAATATTTAAAAGATGTTTTAATTTAAAAAACCAAACTGTGTTAGCCAAAGAAAAAGTGTTGGAAATATTATATAAATTTCAATGTTAAATGCGTTTAATTATAATTTGCTTAGTTGTATTACAGAAAAGTACAAATAACATAATAAAATAATTAAGAATATTTTCTTTATTTAATTAATTTGATAGTGCATAATTTTCGCGATCAACATTTTCGTTGGAAAACCTTAAAGCAGTATTGTGCAATAAAGTAATATTACAAACCATTATTAGAATATTATTATTAGAATATTATTATTTACAATTCCATTTGTTCGATGGTACGCAATTTTTGTTCTAAAATTTTGTTATCAGTTGGGAAACAACTCTCGAAAAAGTTGCATTCTACGATCTACTTGTATTCCCCAGTCAATATTTTCATTTGGTTCATTATTATTAGCATTTACTGCATCATTATCATTATATTCTACAAAATCATATGCATCATTTTCATCAATGCAATAATTGTGCAGGATACAAGCGCAAACAACTGTATTTGTGATAAAAGGCATATGTCGGTATTCATTAAAAAATTTTATTCGGCGAAAACGTCCTTTTAAATATCCAAATGCACGTTCGATTACCATACGTGTGGAAGAATGCAAAAAGTTAAATTCCTTTTGCTGTGGTGTTAAGTGACCGTTGTCTCGAAACGGAGGAACAAGCCATGATAATGAGGCATATGCTGAATCGCCAAGTATAAATGTATTCTCAGGAAAAAGTGTTTCTTTATTATGCACTGCTGTTTGATATAAAGGCGATCTTCTTAACACACGAGCATCATGCAAAGAACCAGGTTCACCGTAGTAAATATTAGTAAACTTCATATTTGCATCCACAACTCCTTGCAAAGTAATAGAGAAATACTTTTTCCTGTTACTATAATCTTTTTCATTGATGGACGGTTTTTCTATTCTTATCGCTGTTCCATCAATTGCCCCAATTACATTGTTAATACCTTTTTTAACTCTAAAACCTTCACGTACAGCAATATAATCTTCCTGTGGCCATCTAATTGTATCATTCATCTTTGTTAGTAGCCAATTCTGCACTCTACGTAAAATCCGAAATACAGAAGAGATGGAAATATCAAATCTGTCAGATATTGTACGCAGGGGCTCAGTGTTTGACATAAACCACAAGAAAAGTAAGAAGCTTAGTTTGGCTGAAATTGGTTTCATCCCAAATGTCTGTTTCGGCATATGTTCGGACTGTTCAAATTTATCTAAAACATCATTACATTTGGTTATTATTTAATTTCATATTAATCATATTATCATACTTTCATATTAATCATATTATCATACTTTCATATTAATCATATTATCATACTTTCTTATTAATTTATATTAATATGAATATTTACTACGTTAAAGTCAAATTATCACTGAATGATTTTTTCTTTTGTTAATTTTACATCTTACCAATTAAATGTAATGCTGTGCATCTTGATAACCGCAAATGTTCTTTAAATTCTTGTTCAGTCCACGAATCGACAATTTCGATATAATTATTAATCCGATGTCTTCTATTTCCGCTTGTCAAATATTCCATTAAAGGAAAATATAACATATCAACATCTTCATCACTAGTCGAAAAGGAAATTGAGGTGTCAGTACTAATATTCATGCTTGATTCTTTTGAGCTATCGTCCGTAGAGCTGCTATCATTTGCATTTGGTGCAGTTTTGCACAAGACAAACAGTATTTCTATTTTAATTCTCTGATTCTAAAAATATTTAATTATTGATTTTATTTTAATATATAATAGTTATCCATATTAATACAATATTTTATTATGCTTTAATATATCACTATGTTGATTTAACTTGTACATGAAATACTACTCTACAACGAACGAAATACATTATTATTTTTGTAATTATTTTTAAAGTCACATAAGTTTGTGTACCGAATACATTTTTTCGATTCACGAGAGCATGGAAAGTCGTGTCTACATTTGGGATATGTAAAACTATGATTACACACACCTTTAATATAGATTACACTTATAAGAATTTATATTACTGATCTTTTAAAGCTGTAAAAATATTTATAATTTGGTTAAGACTTAAAAGATTTTCGCACAATTTTTAGGTTAACTTTAAAATTTCTGACTCAAACTGTTAATTGATAAAATTTTCACGATTTATCTAAAATGTATTTCTCCATTGCAAATTTTACAAGAAAAAACTTACCATATTCGAAAATATACTTTTGTTTGCGAAATAATAATCCGATTTAACGGGTCTTGATCTGGATTTTCTACAGCTAAGTTTCTAATTCAATTTGAATCTGTGTTTTTTACTAGGTCACAGTCTTTTACGCACTCTAGTGACCGTGTTTGGTAACTTATTTGTTCCAATTAGACTACGCAACTGTGTTACACTGTGACTCTCTGTGTGACACTGTGTTACACTGTGGCACTCTTGTTGGAAAGCACCCACTATCAGCATCTATGCGGTCACGTGATGCACCATGTGATGTGCAGCTTGAGATATCCAAGGTCGCGTCTGTCACTGTATTTCTGACTTTTGGAGCTCAAGAACTCAGGATGCATATGTGACAGTAGTCTGTCAGTTCTTAATGAACAATTGGGAAGTAAAATCTTACTTTGACAACGGAAGAAGTCGAAGAACGTCATACGACCATTAATATTAGCGCTAGGATACTTGAAATTCTTTGTAAATGGGAAATTGATGGCAAAACTACAACTGTCGTTACAGACAATGCCATAAATATGATAAACGCTGTCAAAGCTCTACCAAAATTGACAATAAGTGAAGGGACAATGTGTGCAGCACATACCATGCAGCTTGCAATGTTAAAAGGATTGGAAATCGAAGAAATTGATAATTGTCAACCTTAGTTAAAATAGAAACAATTTTCAATACCAGATACCAAAATAATACCACTTGGATTTTGTAGAAAAAAATAAAAGATTGAGAAGTATACACACACACATACACACTTAACGCCTTTTTTTACTTTTTTTGAAAAGGTAATTTTGTGCTTTAAAATATACAGCATGAGGTAAAATCCGATAACAACAAAACTTTCATTAAATTAAAATTCATTACTTGTAATTTGAAAAATTATTCTGTCGATTCGTGATATAATGTGATCTAAAATGATTTCAGATTTTAAGAAAGATGAAATAAATTTCTTTCCTGCGTTTTTCACATTTTTTCTAAGTTTGCTCTGCTGTCATTCGTCATTATTTCATTGTCCCGTAATTAACGTAAAGACGGAAATATTTTAACCCTAATAATTTTGTACAATAATATTTAGAATTACAAATTACAATTACTTATTATACAATGTCAAATATAAATATTTAATTTAATTTTTTCATCTAACAAGAGAACGGTCACAGGTATCCAGTACCGATCTGATTCTTCTTAAAATATGTTGTTGCACGAAAATTTTAGAGACCCGTATTTTTTTATGTGGGCAAAATCTCATGTTTAAAGAATGAAACATTCCTTTAAAAAAAAACGGTATTTTTCTTTCGGGGCAAATATCGTCGAAAATATAAGAGATAGGAAAAATTTTTTTTACAAAAGTTGTACGGCTTAAAGAGTACTTTAAAGTTGTAAAGAAAACAAGTTTTTTTTCTTTAACAAAATATGTCCATTATCCAGCGTCTTTTTCAAATTAAAAAAATTTTTTTCAGCCAAATTAAAAGATATTTTTGTTCAAATCCAATCATATGTAATAAAAGTATCTTACAAAACACCATTTTTAAGAACTAATTATAAACGCCTCAGTATACACTATCCGTGTTCTTATGCATTCAATATGCGTAAGTAATTACTTCAAATTTAATTTTATATAATAATTATATTCTGGTATCCAAGCCGAATAAGGCCCATCTAACTTAATTTATTTTTTATAAATTCTATTTACAAAGATATTAAAATATACTAAATGAGAATAAAATGTTTATTTCAACCACTCGCCAAAATAAAACTATCTTCTATATAAAACATTTTTAGTAGATAAAAAAAAGTTTTTAAACTCTGACATTGAGCCTTATTAAATTCTTGTGCTTTTAAAAAGGCCTGAATTAAAAATAAATTGAAAAAATAACAAAGGAATTAAATATTATTTTCCAACTCACTATTAAAATGATTATTAATCACAAATACGAAATCTTTTAAGATCTATTTTATTAGTAAAATATCACAATTATTTTTAATTTTGTTTATAATTAATATTTTATCTTTAAGAAATTCTGGTTATTTTAGTACACATTTTAGCTTATGGAAAGTTAGCATTATTGAAAATCGTTATTCTCTGTTGCAAGCCACATACATAATAAACGAATGGCTATAACAATGACTATGACAATGGCTATAACAATAAATGCATAGGCTTTATTTAATAATACATTATTTATAAAAAAATGTACTTATTCCAAAAAATCGATATACAAGGTGTGGCAAAAATGTAATAAGACTGACATTTTTTACAACAATTTTATTTTATTTTTATACATCAATATTATCCCCCTCAAAGTAGTTCCCTTGGGCAACTATACATCGGTTGTTTCCAGTCTTTTTCGTAGCACTGCTGGAAAATCTCAACTGGAATCACCTTCAGCTCATCGATTATGCTCCTTTGGATGTTACCGATAGTACCATGATGATGTCTTTTTAAATAGTTTTTGATCTTGGGGAACAAAAAAAGTCACACGGATTAAGATCCGGCAAATAGGGGGACTGAGAACCACAGAAATCCATTTTTTCATCAAAACAAAAAAGAAAAAATAGATTTCGAAAAAGAGAAAAAAGGGATTTCTGTGATTTCCCAGCTCCCCTGTTCGCCGAATCTCAGTCCGTATAACTTTTTTTATTCCCCAAGATAAAAAAAAACCATTTAAAAGATCGTCATCTTGATACTATCAATAACCAAAGAAGCATAACCGAGGAGCTGATAGTGATTCTAGTTGAAATCTTCCAGCAATGCTACGAAGACTGGAAATAACGCCTCCGCCGATGTATGGCTGCCTAAGGAAACTACTTTGAGAGGAATAACATTGATGTATAAAAATAAAATAAAATTGTTGCAAAAAAATCAGTCTCATTACTTTTCTGCTACACCACGTACGAGGTGTGTTCAAAAAGTATCGCGAATTTTGAATTTTCGCGGGTTACGTATATTCGAATTTCGATCTTTTTGTGGCGTTATGTTGGTACTCATGTCTCTCACTTATGCCGACAAGCTCGGCCATTTTGAATGTTCACTTAATTGTTGACAGCTGCTTTGCTTGCACGTGTTTTGGATCGTCTTCGATTTTTACCTATTCAAAAAAATGGATCAAAGAACCTGTATCAAATTTTGTGTGAAAAACGAAATTAAGTGCGCGGATGCATTCCGAATGTTGACTGTGGCATACGGAGAAGCTACCTTGGACCGAAGCAACGTTTATCGGTGGTACAAAATGTTCTCAGAAGGCCGAGAAGATGTGAACGACGAAGAGCGTGCCGGACGCCCGAGCACTTCAACAACAGACGAAAAAATTAATGAAGTGGAGAAAATGGTATTGGCCAATCGTCGAATCACCGTTAGAGAAGTTGCTGAGGACCTAAACATATCGATTGGCTCGTGCCATTCGATTTTTATCAATGATTTGGGCATGAGACGGGTCGCCGCGAAATTCGTACCAAAATTGCTCAATTGCGACCAAAAACAGCATCGCATGAACATTGCTAATGAGATGTTGGACTCTGTCCGCGATGACCCAAATTTGCTCCAGAGGGTCATAACTGGTGACGAATCGTGGGTTTATGGTTATGACGTGGAAACCAAAGCTCAATCATCTCAATGGAAGCTGCCGCACGAACCAAGACCGAAAAAAGCGCGCCAAGTTCGGTCGAATGTGAAAGTTTTGCTGACAGTTTTCTTCGATTGCAGGGTCGTGGTGCATCATGAGTTCTTGCCACGGGGTAGAACGGTCAATAAGGAATATTACCTGCAAGTTATGCGCAATTTGCGCGAAGCAATCCGCCAGAAACGCCCGGATTTGTGGAAGAACAAAAATTGGCTTTTGCACCACGATAACGCCCCTGCTCACACATCGTTGCTTGTGCGCGACTTTTTGCCCGAAAACAACACACTAATGATGCCGCAGCCACCGTATTCCCCAGATCTGGCCCTCTGTGACTTTGTCTTGTTCCCTAAACTGAAGAGGCCCATGAAAGGACGACGTTACGCTACGCTTGACGAGATAAAGACGGCATCGAAGGAGGAGCTGAACAAGATAAAAAGAAATGATTTTTTGAAGTGCTTCGAAGATTGGAAAAACCGTTGGCACAAGTGTATAATATCTCATGGGGATTACTTTGAAGGGGACAAAATAGATATTCATGAATAAATAAATAATTTTTGAAAAAACACAAAATTCGCGATACTTTTTGAACACACCTCGTATATATTGTAGGGACTGTCCCGATTGCGCACATAAACTATCGGACACAAGAGCATTTCCCAATCGGACACGGACCCGATCGGACACGGATCCTATTGCACACGGATCCGATCGGACACGGACTCGATCGGACACGGACCTAATCGGACACGGACCCGTTTGGACACAAACCCGATCGGACACAGTAATGATCGGACACACATCGTTTCAATCGGACACGGAACCGATTGCGCACGGACTCGATTGCCCACAGATCCGATTGCACACGGACCCGATTACTCACAGACCCGATTGCACACGGACTCGATTGCACACAGACCCGATTGCACACGACCCGATTGCGCACCGACCCTATTGCGCACCGACCCGATTGCCCACCGACTCGATTGCGCACGAACCCGATTGCGCACGAACCCGATTGCGCACGGACCCGATTGCACACGAATCCGATTCTACACGAAAAAAAATATTTTAAGAACAGAAATATCGTCTGACGAAAATACAGTTAAGAAATAATGTAAATATAAAATTTTGTGGTGTATGTACTTTAAGTATCCAAGATGATTCATGTGATGCTTTAGTGCGAATATCAGCTGTTTTGTTAATAAACGAAATATTTTTATCTCTTACAACAAAAGTAAGTTCAGAATGAATCGCAATGAAGCTTTGCACACATCATCCTGAATATTTAAAGTATATAAATGTTTACACAGAAAAATTGAAACCTTTATATGTTTTTAAACAACTTAATTTGCAATAACAAAGCAAAATAAATCGTAAAAAAGTATTATTAAAAAAAAATATTCGTCGTTTTTTACATAATGCAATATAATTTATTTAAAATATAAACGGATTAATACATTCATTTTATCATGAAATACATGTTTCAAACAATAATTGTTCGAAACTACACATTGCATTGACGGGAAAGCCATTACAACAATGACTTAATGACAGTTCTGTTCGAGTGGCATACATTTTTCCTGAATAATGTGACATACGCCTTCGAGGATGAAAAAAAGATCACAATAGCTTTTATTATGTTTATTCGACCTAATTAGCTTTATTTTGTGATCATGTTCATTTACAATTCATCAATCAAAATAGTTGGAAGATATGAAGAGTAGCATTCATATGTTGCAATGTATGTTATATTATTTACATCATTTACATGAAAGCAACAAATCGAATATAAATCAAATGTTTTCGTAAAATTCACATGTTTATTATGTGGTTCTAACATTTATTTCTTTAATAAAACCAAGGGACGTAACCTCATAACCTTACACCTGTCAAACTCCATGAAAAAGAGCGAGAGTGAATTATACATGAACATTAGGTGAAAGCTCTCAATGTTAATAACATTGTTATATTGCTTCTATCTAATGTTTATGTATAATTCACTCTCGCTCTTTTTCATGTAGTTTGACAGGTGTAAGGTTATGAAGGGCCTCACTCATATTGTAAGAGCTACACTTAACTTTATTAACTTTAATAAACAGGATTCAAAGTACTTACCATACTTATTAATTAATCTAGTTACAAATTTCTAAAACCAGAGAGAATACGCAGCGTTGAGACCTCTGAGACTCAACTTGTAAAATTACACATATTTTTATATCTTTATTCAATCATTTGACACTTGTTTCAAACATCAATTCATTCAAAATATACATTTACATTATGCTAGAGTTAAAAAAGTATGACTTAGAGGTAGACCTGAGAAAAAGCAAACCACATTTTTGGTGGAAAAAATATGCATTGGAGAAAGATAGAAAGATAAAAATAAATTTAATAAGGCTCATGCAATCTAATTAGCTATGTTTCATTATCATATTCATATGCACTTTGTCAATCATATCTTATGACACTTGAAAAATTTTATACGTAGCATTCGTAGGAGTATAATATAATATTGACTCTAGTTAATGCAAAATATATATTTTTAACTGCATATATTTATTAATAATACACTTATTCAACACGTTTTTGTACGAGACACACGAATTCGGCTGAAAAAAGTGCATAATATATAATCTTGTCTATACAAGAGACATATTATTTATTGTGGATGGGAGTCGAGGTTAATTATATTCACGTAAGCAGTTTTTGATTTGCTCGGTGTATATATATATATATATATATATATATATATATATATATATATATATATACACAGGGTGTTTCAGACCACCCGTACACCCCTTTTCTCTTCGCAGGATTAGGACCAATCAAAAATATGTTCAGACGAAAGTTGTAGGGTTTCAAAAGATCTATTCAATGATCTTATCAGTTTGACCTTGGATGGCGTCGCCAAGGTCAGATCGAAATCACATTAAGTTTTTTAAATGGAACACCCTATTTTTGATTCCAGAGTCTAATAGCTGGTGTCAAGACCTTTCCAAAACACTACAAGAAAGTTTATTTTCGTTGACTACTTTCCGAGTTGTGCGGCTTGAAAGTTACACTACCGCCAACACCATGTAAATAACAATATAAAATCACGCGTTACGCAGAAAGCCGTGCAGCCGACATAAAGAAAGTAAACACGCGAGCCGGGCCAACAAAAACAGATCATGAAAAATCGTGAAAGTTAGCTGTCGCGACCGTAGATAGTCACATACATACGAGTATGTATGTCATAATATTATGTAATTACATTATTACTTTAACGGTAGCACACGAGCAATAACGAGCGCGGCTTTCTGCGTAACGATGTCTAACTCGTGATTTTATACATATTGTTATTTGCATAGGATGTAGTAGAGATGTATTCACCACAACACTATTATGACTCAACTCAACACGAGTGACAATAACTCTCTCAAACTTGTCACCTACGTCTTCAATAACCGTCATATCAGTATCAATCGCGCAACAAAAATCCGACCCTCTTTATTAGTCTAGGTTTATTTAGCCATGTCCTATTCCAATGAAGAAGCATATGATATGCTGCTAATTTTAGGTGAGTGTCGAGGTACATTCATTGCAGCGGAAAGATTGTGGCGGGAACGTTATCCTGATCGGACTCCTCACTCGCGAAATGTTTTTTCACGTTTGGCTAAACGAATCAAAATTAAAGGTGTCGTTCAGCCTCAACATAATAAAGGTACACAAATTCGTCGTCCGATTATGGATGAAAGAACAGTGGAAATTCTTGCATCGACAGAATTGAACCCTTATGATTCTTTAAGACGACGAGAACAAGATTCTGGTGTTAGTAAAATCAGTGTTTGGCGCATTCTAAAAAATAACAAATTTCACCCTTACAGAATGTCTGTTCATCAAGCGTTGAATTATAACGATATTAGACAGAGACTTGTATTTTGCAACTTTATAAGACAGCAACCACTTGATTTCCACTTGAAAATTTTATTTTCTGACGAATGTAACTTAAAAGTGATGGATCTGTTAATACTTGGAACTCTCGTTATTGGGCACAAAATAATCCTCACTGGTTGAGAGAAGTAGATCATCAAACCATTTGGAAAGTCAATGTTTGGTATGGAATTATTGGAAGTCAAATCATAGGTCCTGTTTTCTTTGACGAAAATCTAAACGGTGATAGATATTCCGCCTTGATAATGACAGATCTTCCTGTCTTACTAGAAAATATTCCTCTGCAATTGCGCCTGAACATGTGGTTCCAACAAGATGCATGTCCGTCTCATACATCGAGAGTTGCTCGTGCGGCATTAAATACTATGTTCCCCGACAAGTGGATAGACAAATACGGTCCAATCAATTATCCACCCCGATCACCAGATCTCACCATCCTTGATTATTATTTCTGGGGAAGGATAAAAAACTTGGTCTATCATGAACGTCCGACTACGAGGGATAATATGATTCGTAGAATAAGTGAAGCAATTCGATCCTTACGTGCCGAGGAAATTCTTCGAGCAACCAATGATTTTCAAAATAGAGTTGATGCTTGCATCGCAGAGAATGGTGCTCACTTTGAATATTTAGTCGCTTAACAAAACATACACTCATTCATTCCCGAACGTGAGAGGCAAGGGGACTCACGTGAATCAAGCACCCCAAACGTGAGAAGCAAGGGGACTCACGTGAATCAAGCACCCCAAACGTGAGAGGCAAGGGGACTCACGTGAATCAAGCACCCCAAACGTGAGAGGCAAGGGGACTCACGTGAATCAAGCACCCCAATGGGATGAAATTCTCGTCACGTCCACGTCGTTCATTCTGGATAATGCTAAGCACGGGAAAATGCATACAGTCAATCTGGACATGATTGATCATCAAACATAATCAATCCAGTTAATAAACAAAAGCAGAGTACATAAAACTTTGACTCCCCTTTTCCTCCCCCATACACATACCCATGCACGTATGCACACACCCACACACAAGATTAAATCCGACTAAGTAACCACCACATGGTACATCTTGAGTAATGCTGATGCTGGCGGTAGTGTAACTTTCAAGCCGCACAACTCGGAAAGTAGTCAACGAAAATAAACATTCTTATAGTGTTTTGGAAAGGTCTTGACACCAGCTATTAGATTCTGGAATCAAAAATAGGGTGTTCCATTTAAAAAACTTAATGTGATTTCGATCTGACCTTGGCGACGCCATCCAAGGTCAAACTGATAAGATCATTGAATAGATCTTTTGAAACCCTACAACTTTCGTCTGAACATATTTTTGATTGGTCCTAATCCTGCGAAGAGAAAAGGGGTGTACGGGTGGTCTAAAACACCCTGTATATAGGTATATATATATGTATGTGTATATATATATATATATATGTATGTGTATATATATATATGTATAAATATATGTATGTATGTATGTATATATTGCGCGCGCGTGTGTGTGTGTGTACACACACACATTATAATCTTGCTTGTAAGTTGAAATCATGGCATCACAAAAAATAAATATATTGCTTAACACTACAAAAACGCGTGAATCAGTACAAAATTACCTTTTCAAAAAAAGGTAAAAAAAAGGTGCCAATTTATGTGTGTGCGCGCGCACCTTATCTATAATTTTTTTTAAAAACTCAAGTGGTACTATTTTTTAATTCAACCTAAATGTATTTTTTTCCAAAAAATGTATGAAATCTTTAAATTGCGCCAATTATAAAGAGAATATATTGCTGTTTGAAATAACTGTTGTACTACTTTTAACGAACAAAATGTAAGTGATAGTATATTTATTTTTTAAGTAAAACCCAAGTAGCGGTATCTTTAATTCTTTTTTAAATAAAATTCAAGTGATACTGTGTCTGTGTATTTTTATTGAAACATTTTTCTGTTCTAACCTAAGTGGATGTATTCAATTTAAAAAAGTTTCAATGAAATATGTAACATTTAATCTCAAAGAATTAAACAGAAATGAGAATGTTTTATTAAAATAAAGAATTTTTAAACTACAAAAAATTGGCGCTGTTAAATGTCTAACTAACATAATCTAAATAAAATGTTGTAAAACAGCAGCGCCAATTTTTGTAGTTTAAAAATTTTTTATTACAATAAAACATTCTCATTTCTGTTCAATTCTTTGAGATTAAATGTTACATATTTTATTGAAACTTTTTTAAATTAAGTACATCCACTTAGGTTAGAACAGAAAAATGTTTCAATAAAAATACACTGACACAGTATCACTTGAATTTTATTTAAAAAAGAATTAAAGATACCGCTACTTGGGTTTTACTTAAAAAATAAATATACTATCACTTGCATTTTATTCGTTAAAAGTAGTACAACAGTTATTTCAAACAGCAATATATTCTCTTTATAATTGGCGCAATTTAAAGATTTCATACATTTTTTGGAAAAAATACATTTAGGTTGAATTAAAAAATAGTACCACTTGAGTGACCACTTTTTAAAAAAAATTATAGATAAGGTGCGCGCGCACACACATAAATTGGCACCTTTTTTTTACCTTTTTTTGAAAAGGTAATTTTGTACTGATTATGATTATACCTAAAAGCACTACAAGAAAACACAACCATTAGATATTTACAAATTTAGAATTTGGAAAAATTTTGCTAAAAGATTTTTAAATATTGTTTTACTACTGAGAAGTAATATAAATTTGCATTAACAAAATAGTATATTAAAATTGCAATCTTTGATACACAAACAATTGTTATCACCATGATATCACAACTTATTTAAATATTCGTCGTTTAAAAGTGGATTCCTATATCTATTAGATTTTTATTTGTGTAAAAAAATAAACGTAAAGTCTATTGTTTAATATAACTTTTAGACTTAATATACATAACGTAATTTTAATCTGCACCTTATTTATCTTTGTAATATTGTAATAGAAAAAATTAATAATTGATTCAGATTCTACTGAAAGAAGAAAAAAACCAAGAAACGAAGGAAATAATACACTCGACAGAATTGCTGATGCTGTTTGCAAATCCAACAATGATTTGCTTTTACCCCCACCTCCAGTACCAGATGAAATAGATTCATTTTTGTCAAGTGTAGGACATCGTTTAAGACGAATGCCGCTTCGAGCGCAATTAGATGTAATGCAAGAAATATATGATATTACATGTAGAGCATTAATTAGTGAATATAAGTAAAAACACCATTTATTTTTTACTAAGTCACATAAAATTAAGAATTGTTTTGTTTTATGATTTATTTGATTTACGATTTTTATTTTATTTTATTGTTATACGTATACATACATATATGACTTTGTTTTGTTTTCATTGCAATTATTTTATTTTTAAGTATATTTCTAAACATATAAGGGACGAGATGCAATCAAACATTTCTGTTAGAAATAAAACAACTTTTATATTGAATACCAAATTTCAATGTTTATTTTATTTTAACATGTATTTAGCAGCGGTCATATTGCCACGATACAGCTCCTTCGTTATTAAAATATTTACAAAATTGTTCACGAATTTCCATAGCGTTACGAGAACAATTATTACTACCAGTTTTATTTATATTTATTAAGGCACTATTGTGTATATTTTCTCTCCAAGAACCAGGAATAAAACCCTCGGAATCTTCTCTATCAATCAGCGTCGGCGTTACATATTGATTTACATCTATGTCTTGTTTTCGTATCCAATTGTGAAGACACACAATTGCTTGAACAATCTCCACTGATTTTTCAATGTTACAAATAATAGGTTGTTTTAAAATTCTCCAGCGGCTTACTATAATACTAAAAGTGTTTTCTATTGTTCTTCTTGCACGACTAAGACGGTAATTATAAATTGTTCGTTGTTCGATTAAATTTTTTCCAGGGTAAGGCCGAAGTAAATAATTTGTTAACTGAAAAGCTTTATCACCAACAAGAACATAAGGTAATGATTCTCCATTTGATGTTAAAGGTCTTGGTTGTGGTAAATTCATTTCATTATTATAAAACTTTTGACCTATGAGAGAATCTTTAAAAATGCCACCATCACTACGTCGACCATAAGCGCCAATATCAACATATGTAAAACAATAGTTGGCATTACAAATTCCAAGTAAAACAATACTATGAGTATGCTTATAATTAAAATAAGAAGAGCCTGCATTATTAGGACACTGAAAAAAAATGTTTGTGTTATTTACTTTTGTGCAAACAAATACATTTAGGCCCGATTGCACCAATATTACTTTGACTTTAAACGAGATTTAACTATGTGTCTGTCTTTATTTATTTAGAAAAAAAGATGAAGATAGATACATGTTTAAATTCTCGCTTTAAAGCAAAAATAACATTGGTGCAACCGGATATTATGTATTGGAAATATATGTACATATATATAAAATATGTACCTGAATAAAAACATGTTTTCCATCGATTGCTCCAATACAATGATTAAAATTCCATTTAACTTCAAATTTGTGAGTAATATCCAACCAATCTTCTTCTTTTAAATAAGATACCCAGTAAACACAATTATAAAACAGTTATATTATAATAGCTTAATGAAACAGAAAGTAACGGCAATATAATGTGTGCGTTACATGTAACTTGCATGTTAGTTTTAATTTCTTACTCATACGAAATTGCAGTTATATAACATCCATATAACCAGGCGCGGATTTACGTATTTTGCCGCTTGGGGCTGAAAAGTAGCAGCCGCCCCTTGTACAGTGAAAATTAGAATTTTTATAAGAAATGCATAACGCAACCTGAACATGATGATTCCTAAGTGTAACAACTTTTAACTTAACAAGTTTAATGCCTATGTAAAATAAATTCCAAATGTAACAGCTTTTAATAGGTTAATATTAGGATATAACTTGTCAACTTGTATATACAGGGTGACCCAGAAAATCTGCCCATGCCCTCATGGGTTGATAGAGCAAGTAAAACTGAGAAGAAAAGTCCTTTACCATTTTTCGAAATTCGCAATAGTTAACGAGATAAAAATTAATTAAAGTCGGTGAATGAAGGCGTACTTTCCCTACCCGCCGCGCGCGGGATCGCCTAGCCGTCACCAAGCTAGGACCAGGCGGCGCGGCGAGGAGGGAGTAAAGCAGCAACTACCCGCGCGGGGGGGGACCGCCTGGCTGTCGCCGAGCCAAGAGCTTGGTAACGGCTAGGCGGTCCCGCGCTCGGTGGGTAGGGAAAGTACGCCTTCATTCGCCGACTTTAATTAATTTTTATCTCGTTAACTATTGCGAATTTCGAAAAATGGTAAAGGACTTTTCTTCTCAGTTTTACTTGCTTTATCAACCCATGAGGGCATGGGCAGATTTTCTGGGTCACTCTGTATAATATTGCAAAAAAAACCTACGCGCATTAGCTGGTATTGTAATTGATTATTTATTATATTAAATGAATTATTAAATACAACTCAGAGTGTGCCACGAGGCTGCACGATAGGACTTCACACTCCGGTTTTTTGTTTTTTTGTGTTTTCTTATTTTTTAATTTTTTTTTATTTTTTAAAGTTTATTTTTTTATTTGATTTTATTATAGTTTAATTTTTAATTAAAATGTTGATTTTGACAATAAAATACTTGTTAAATGAAGGTCCTTTAATTGTGAATTACTTCTTCAATTATTACTTATTTTATTACCTTTCTACGCGACTGAGCATTAGCAAATGAATCAATTATATCATCATAATTTATACGTTTTGCGATTTCTGACTCAATTGTAAGAACTGCTGAATAGTTGAGACGTTCATCACACATCGTAGATCGGAGATAATTTTTGACGCTCCGTAATACCGAGAAAGATCTTTCTGCTGAACAGTTTGTTACAGCTATGCATAAGAAGATTCTAAGTACGATATTAATGTAAGGATATACTTCTTGAAGGCCTTTATCGTAAATCATTTTGCAGATCTCTCGAATAGTGCTTGGAGGTTCATTTAAATTTTTTAAAAATCCAAAGAAATGGAGACATTCATTTTGAAACGATTCTGAATCTGGCAAGTCTTCTTTGTATTCATTACTTAATCTGGTAGCATTTTTAGCAATAGTTTTATTATCCATTGTAATTCCTTTAGTTAAAAAACCAAAACTCGTGCTTAACTTTTCATAGACTGCTTTTCGACGTTCTAACTCTGCAACTATTCTATCAATTATGACATAAAAAGTATTGATTTTAAAGTTTTCTCGCCCAATAAATTCGGTTTCAAAATTTCGTGATTCATCGTCTTGGAGTTTTCTTATCTTTTTTCTTTTCGATATATCTTCATACTCTGTAACAAATGATTTTTTAAGAGCAGCATTTTCGTAGGTATCAAAAGTTTTCCTAATACTTTCAACATAGTTTATTAGTGAACCATATAGTTCTGCTACAGTATAAAGATCAATGTCAGCTGCTTGGAGCTTCTTGTTAGAAAAATAAAATCTCTGTAATAAATTATCCCATACTGAAGAAAGAATAGCTGTTTCAAGACGTTGTAGTTGTCGGAGGATACCTGAAGCTTTACATCGAGTACAAGATTTTTCTGTTTCATCTTCCGCAATTGATGTAAGAGCCTCAATCACTTCATTCCAATCTTTATTAAGACTCTGACACGCGTCATAACGAGCTGACCATCGTGTTTGTGACAAGCCTTTTAGAGTTCTGTTTTCACGTTGTGTTAAATGTCTCTGTAATATTTCCCAGCGATAAGTAGAACTTGAAAAAAATACATACAAATTTTGAAGAAGAAAAAAAAGGCATTACTTTCTTTACAACAACTTGCTGCATGTTCTCCAACTAAATTCAAGGAATGAGCTGAGCAGGGAGAGTATACAGCATTTGGAGAAATTTCATTAATTCTAGCTTGTAATCCGGCATATTTTCCAGACATATTCATGGCATTATCATATGATTGACCTCTACAATTTGCAATATCGATATCAAAACCCACAAGCACAGTGACAACAGCATCAATAAGTTCGATTGATTTATGACCAGCATTCGGAACAAAACACAGAAACCTCTCTACAGGATGTCCATTTTCCAAAACATATCTCACAATCACTGCAAGTTGATCAGTATGAGATATGTCTGGACTTGAATCTACTATAATAGAAAAATACTTGGCACTCTTTAATTCTTTAATTATTTATTTTGTTACTTCTTCAGCCATTAACTTAACGAAATGTTCATATGTAGTAGAAGATAAATACGAAGTGTGGCCTTGACCTGGATTACCGTACTTAGCTATATGCTCTGCCAAAAAAGGATCGAATTCAGAAATAAGTTCAAGACACATTATAAAGTTACCACTGCTTGACGAACCAAACTTCTCGATATGACCTCTTAAAGGTAAACCTGCAGTTACCAAAGCACGGACAGTGGCTACAACCCGTTTTAAAACGTTGCGCCAGTACTTTTTCTCTGTGTCTATTTGACAAGAAAAATGTGTATCAATTTTTCCAAGAGTGTTTGATCTCATTTTCATTTCTAAAACATACGACTTGTGTTCAAAAGAATTCTCGTGATTTTTCAATGCATCATTGCCATGCTTCCAGTCGTCAAATCCTTCTTTTGCTATTTTTGTAGTTCCACCAAATAATTGACAAGGAACACAAAACACTGAACCAGAACTTTCTGATACTACATTAAATACGATCGCTTTACTATTTGGCCATTGACAAGTTGGGTTTTAAATAAAGATTCATTTAAATATCGATATTGCTTACCACAAAGTCTCTTTGAGCGGGAAAAATCAAAATTTTTATCATGAACATGATCTTGGTTAATTCCATGCTGCAAAACGTATTTACGTGTAGCATCGTTTATTACCCATAAAGCTGGATCCTTTACAATCACATTAGAATTAACTGCCAAATTATTACTTTGATTGATATTAGTAATAGAAGACGAAGTAGTTGGCTCTAGGGACTTTGAGGTGAAATTAGAATTAGGGTCTATGTTACAAGCTGTTGGTACAATTTTTTTGATATTATCCGAACCAGTAATGGGAAGGAGCTGTTTTGAAGAATCAGCAATGGAAATGGCTGGTTTTTCAAAGTTATTTAGTTGATTAACAACTTTCGGTTGATTAAAGAAACTATCAATTTTAAAAGTTTTTTCTACGATACTACGTTCTCTCTCAGCCTTATCCAACCTACGTTTCTTGTACTGACTTCCACTTAACCGTATTCGTCCGTCACTCATGTTTCTTATATAATATTTAAAAAAAAATTGAAGGCTGCGACAGCAATCTAATGCAAATTATAAAAAAGGAAGTAAAAGGAAAAAAACGTAAAAAACTGCGATTAATAACTAAAATTTATATATACTAATCAAGAAATTTATTTGATTTTAAAATACAAAAGATAAAACATAAAATATGAAACACAAATGGATATAATATTGTCGCACGCTAATTCTCACGTATCGTAAGTATCGTTGCCGATTGCCGGCCGCCGGGCCGATCTCATATATGTAATAATCGATGTCTAACTTCTCTTGCGAGATAGGGTTGTGGCGACCGGCGAGTTCTCTCTACACTATTCGTAGTCTATGGTCGAAGCCGGGTTCTGCCGAGCAGCGCTGCGTGAGCATTCGAACTCTGTATGTCGTCGAGTTACATGCATGTGCCCGTACACATGCCCGCGTGTCGGTATAATCAGTGCGTCTAGTTGTATTGCATCACTCTTGTAATTCTCGCTGTATAACTTCTATAAGTTGTAATAATACATTCGTCAATCTGGTTAACAGTACAACGCGTACCAAATTAATTACGACCTGACATATTTCCCGGGCTACAAAATAGCCCACATTGGTGACCCCGACGTGATAGGTCGTTTCGGTGCGTGCTTCGAGAAATTGTCTCGTCAAGGCCCGTGCGTAGTCCACCGGCTTCCCAGGGGACACGCGACGGCATTTTTCTCTGTTCCAGAACCTCTTCGCTCAGCATTCTTGGCGAACGACGCAGATTTTCCTGAAAAGGGAAGTGCCTTCGTGCCGGCCGGCAAAGCCGTTGGCGCAACGACACGCCATTGGGCGACATCGGTAGGGAGACACGTTATTCGACGAGAACGTCTCAGCCATCGCGTTTCAACGGGTGGCCTGTTCGACGGATTTCCATCCCCGGCGAGGCTATTCCTGACGCATCGGCTAGCTACCTCTTCTTCAGTGGCTCTGCGCAGCATATTGCGACTATTCGCAGCTCATCGCAGCCCGTTGCAGCTCTCAGTAACCGACGTGGCGTTACGCAATTTTTTGCCACGCATCATCCGACATTGAGGCGTCAGGACATCGCCGATCTTCGCGGCTCATCGCAGATCTCGACGGTGCATTCCGTCTCTTCAGGATCACCGAGACCTTCGTCCTCGTAATGTACTATCTCTCTTATTTGCCTGTGCCAGTGTACGCGTCCGCGTCAAGCTTTTGACCCGGCATTTCAAATCGAGAATCCTCGCGCGTAGCAACAGCGCTGTATCATGCTCGCACGCCATTGGTGCATTTCGAACAACGGCTACCGCACAACGACATTGTCACTTTCTTTCTCGTTTCGTACGCCTATTTATGGCAAATATTAAAATATCGCAGGCCGACTTTCTGTTAAGCGTCTAGCTACGTCGCTTTAGCATTCGCACAGGATATATGCATTTCTATCGTGGCGTCATTCGGGTCGTAACGTTACGCCCGTACCATTACTATTGTGTACCGACTTCTCACGTTCTTTTTTTTTGAAGTCATTTTGCTTCGAGGTTCCTCTGAACTCATCGAATAGCAACATTGTCGTGTTGCCGGCGACTTAACTCAACGTTACGCGTTAGTGTTAATTCAATGATTTAGCAGTCGTTTCGCGTCTCTGTCGCGTACGCTCTGTCTGTTCACATTTTAATCGTGCGCTGTCTTCAATAACTGTTCGCGCGGTTTGGCGCTAGTTGTTACGCCAATTTTTGCGTTCAGATAGTAACAGTCGTTTTCGTTACTCGACTCATACCATTGTCACTATGATTGACGAACCGCCGCGCGTTGAAGCTTATCGCGCTCCTAAGATCCCGCCGTTTTGGAAAAGCGAACCCGAGGCGTGGATTCTACAAGTAGAGGCGTCATTACGAGTCGCGGCAATTACCATTGACCGAACCAAGGCGGATTATCTCCTCACCGGCCTTGACAGCGAAGTGATCGCGCATATCGCGGATTTACTCAAAGCCGATCCTCCGATCGATAATTTATTTAATAGCCTCAAAGAGCGTATTCTATCCGTCTATGCGATTTCTCCTGAGTCGCGCTTGCGGACCCTATTGAAAGGTCAAGTCTTAGGGGATCAAAAACCCTCGCATTTATTAAACCGAATGAAAAACCTTAACAATGGACAATGCAGTCCACAAGTTCTTCGGTCTCTATTTATCGAGCAGCTTCCTGACTCTCATAGAGCGATCCTAGCGGCGATAAATGAGCAGGATCTACAAAAATGAGCGGAAATTGCGGATAGAATAATGGAAATTAACAATCCTAACACCTCCGTGGTACCTTTTGTCGCATCCGCGTCTAAACAAAAAGACATGGTATCCCCGTCAGATATTGACAAGAAATTGAACTCTATCTCAAAACAGCTCGCCGCATTAAACAAGGAGGTATTCAAATCGCTTCGCAGGCGATTTTCGTCTCGAGGCCGTTCTCCCGGTCCCCCGAGCGACGCTAAAAAAACTGACAAACAGTCAGGACTTTGCTTCATCCATCGTAAATATGGAGAAAAGCGACATCCTGTCGCAAGCCCTGTTCGTGGAAAAACAAAAACGCGACGGAAAACTACAACCCCCTCCTCGCACAGAGACGGTCGGGAGATATGGGGCGTCTCAAAGCCGTCTTCACATATATGATCGCATTACCGGTCGTCAATTCCTTGTAGACACGGGCGCGGAGATTTCTATTCTTCCCGCAATGCCTCGCGATAAAAAACAGCCGACCGAGCACAAATTATTCGCGGCTAATAACACAGTAATTGATACCTACGGCGAGCGTCGCCTTACACTAGACCTGGGTCTTCGGCGACCTATCGCGTGGAATTTCCGCGTTGCTGCCGTTTCCCACGCCATTATTGGCGCAGATTGTTTAAAGTTCTACCAACTAGTGGTAGACTTACACAAGCGCCGGTTCATTGACTCGAAAACCAAACTTTCCGCCGTCGGCGAAATTCGAGTGGTATCAAATACTAAAGTCTTTTCAGTAAATCGCGGATCTAAATTCGCAGACATCCTGTCAGAGTTTCCGGATATAACGGGGGTAGATCAAATGATTCCTTCAGGAACTCGTGATGTCGAGCATCATATCGCGACCTCAGGCCCGCCCGTTGCCGAACGTCCTCGTCGTTTAGCGCCTGACAAATTAACGGCGACAAAAGCCGAATTTAAACGGCTTATGAGTTTAGGCATTTGTAGGCCTTCAAATAGCTCCTGGGCTAGTCCACAGGCTCCATACACTTAGTCCGTAAAAAAAACGGCGAATGGCGTATTTGCGGTGATTATCGTCGTCTCAACGCGATAACTATTCCGGATAAGTATCCGATACCTCACCTGCACGATTTCACTGCCAATCTGGCAGGGAAAACCATTTTTTCTGTTCTAGATCTCTATAAAGCGTACCACCAAATCCCGGTGGCTAAAGAGGACGTACCCAAAACGGCCGTCATTACCCCTTTCGGCTTATTCGAATTTGTCTACATGACTTTCGGGTTACGTAACGCCGCTCAATCGTTTCAGCGTTACATACATCGCGCTCTTCAGGATCTAGATTTCGTTTTTGTATACATCGATGACATTCTTATTGCATCCTCCTCAGAGCAGGAGCATAAGAATCATCTGCGTATCGTCTTTCAAAGACTCAAAAAATACGGTTTATTCATTAACCCAACTAAATGCATTCTTGGTGCACAAGAGGTTACCTTCTTAGGCCACGTAGTTAGTCGGGACGGTATCAAGCCAATTCCCGAACGCGTTGCTGCCATACAAAATTGGCCTAAACCTCGTACAATTGCCGATCTCCGACGATTTTTAGGCGCCCTTAATTTTTATAGGTGCAGCATAAAACAGGCAGCTCGCATACAAGCTCTGCTTCATTCCTTTTTGACAAATTCGCGTAAAAATGATAAACGCGAAATTCCATGGACACCTGATGCCGAAGACGCGTTTGTTAAAGCAAAATCTAGCTTAGCTAACGCGGCCTTATTAGCTCATCCGTCCAATGATTCGGAAACGCGCATAGTTACGGATGCTTCTAACTTCTCGATGGGAGCTGTTCTCGAACAAAAGTTCTCGGATTCTTGGAGACCTTTGTCTTTCTTTTCCAAGAAGTTCACCCCATCCCAAAAAAACTACAGCGCATATGATCGCGAGTTAACCGCGATCTACGAATCCATTAAATTCTTTCGACACTTCCTTGAAGGTCGCAATTTCCATATCCTAACGGATCATAAACCTCTGGTTTATGCGTTTAAACAACGCTCTGATAAAGCCTCACCTAGTTACGACAATTGTCATTCATCGCTCAATTCTCTACAAATATTGGATATCTTCCAGGTCCCGATAATTTGGTTGCCGACAGTCTGTCACGCATTGAGGCACTCCGCCTACCGACCGAATTTGAGCTTAATGATCTCGCCTCTCGGCAGAAAGAAGACGAGGAGCTTAAACACTTGTTAGCTTCCGATAAGTCTGCTCTTAAACTTAAAATATTTGTTTGGGGTTCATCAAATTCCGAGCTCTACTGTGAATTATCAGGGAAAGCTATTCGCCCCTATATTCCAGTATCTCTTCGGAGGCAGGTATTTGATCTGTTTCATAACCCCGCGCATCCTAGCGCAAAAATCACTGATTGTATAATTCGTCAACGATATATTTGGCCTAACCTGCATCGCGATGTCGCCTTATGGGCAAATAACTGTATCGACTGTCAGCAATCAAAGGTATCCCGCCACATCAAACAGATACCTTCTTATTTTACCGCTCCTGATGGGCGTTTCGACCACGTCCATATGGACATTATTGGTCCCTTACCGTTAAATAACGGCTATAGATATTGTTTGACACTGATCGACAGATTTTCGCGTTGGCCGGAAGCAATTCCTTTAGCCGATATCTCGGCCAAAACAGTGGCTAAAGCTTTTCATAATCATTGGATCACACGGTTTGGCGCACCGCAAACTCTGACTACCGATCAGGAACTCAATTCGAGTCACAGCTTTTCGCGGCTTCACTCTCGCTCGTAGGCTGTAAACGCGTTCGCACAACTGCTTACCATCCCGCGTCAAATGGGATGATAAAGCGCTGGCACCGCTCGTTAAAGGCAGCATTAATGTGCCACGGTACGGAAAATTGGGTCAATACCCTCCCAACCGTTCTTCTCGGATTACGTACCCACGTTCGCTTAGACACCATGGCTTCTCCAGCCGAATTTGTATACGGCACCGTGCTCCACGTTCCTGGAGAATTTTTTCTACAGGATGATTTTATCCCTGATCCGCAGATTTTCATTAGCGATTTTCGCGAATTCATGCGCCAAATTAAACCCGTACCTGTAACTCATCATCACAAAAAACGTGCATTTTTCTTTAAGGAACTTAACGCGTGCTTTCACGTATTCTTTCGCACCGACGCGGTTAAAAAACCTCTTGAGCGACCATACTCTGGTCCCTTCAGGATCATTAAACGCGATTCCGATAAAGTATTTACGTTAGACGTCAATAACCGACCAATTAGCGTTTCCACGGAGCGTTTAAAACCGGCGCATTTTCTTCTGGAGGATATTAACAGGTCGTCTCCCCCAGACGTTCCTACTTCCTCGTCAATGAATTATGACGAACACCCTGTGTTGTCTGAATCGCGCCCTAAACAAGTTAAAACTTACCCGCCGCAAAAAAAGAAAGTACGTTTCGACCTTAGTAAATAACTATTACTTGGTATTCTTTGTAACTCATTTTGTATCCCTAGCGTTTCTCAGCGTTAGTTTTTAAGTCTATATTGTCAGCTACGCTCTTAAGTCTAGCATTAGTTTTCAATATTAGTAGGTTAATTTAATTTCCAACTATATTGTTAAACGTAGTTAGCATTTTCTTCGAAACACATGTAATTCTCCTTTCGTTTACACTCGCAGGGGAGTGTGTGGCGACCGGCGAGTTCCCCCTACGCTATTCGTAGTCTATGGTCGAAGCCGGGTTCTGCCGAGCAGCGCTGCGTGAGCATTCGAACTCTGTATGTCGTCGAGTTACATGCATGTGCCCACACACATGCCCGCGTGTCGGTATAATCAGTGCGTCTAGTTGTATTGCATCACTCTTGTAATTCTCGCTGTATAACTTCTATAAGTTGTAATGATACATTCGTCAATCTGGTTAACAGTACAACGCGTACCAAATTAATTACGACCTGACATATTTCCCGGGCTACAAAATAGCCCACAGGGTTTCGGTGGGCACGACACACCGCGGCGTACGATTGAACCTCAGCCGTATGCCGCCTCTGAAACGCGGTCCTGCGGCACGACGTGCCGCGGCATGACATGCTGCGGCGCGTCGTGTCTCTATATTTTGCCGCTTCTATATTTTGCCGCCCTGGACTATAGCCCATTAAGCCCCTATAGTAAATCCAGCCCTGCATATAACGTGTTACTAAAACGGTATATTAATTGAACCAAACATTTATATAACAATTTTATAAATTTATTTTAATGTAATATAAATGTAGTATAAGTTGTTACTTTGTTATATAATTATTATATGATAATAAAGTAACTGTTGTATTTGAATTTACTAATGCCTTATTTCAGCTTATAACACGTTGTTAAAAATACACACAACAATACAAACAGGCTTATAACACATTGTTAAAAATACACACAAAAATACAAATCATTGTTACATGTAATATATATTAGACATAGAAAAAAATAATTATATTTATTAAAACAGAATACAATAATCTAAACGTAATAAATGTTTAATTTACAAAAAAATATCTTCTGTGTCTTTTTTTTGTTAAAAAAGATTTAATTTGAATTATAATTTTAATTCATGTTCAAGATTAAATAACAATACAAAATATTATTTATATGTAAAAATATAAAATTTTATGTGGAACAGCATTCCACACACACACGTCACTAGAAAAAGAATCAGAACGAGTATTTGTCTCCAAATTACAACAAGCAACGATTTTCCTTAAAATCTCACTGAAGTGTGAGCTAGTGAGTCGGCCGCGGTGGCGTCTAGATATAACATCTGTGGCTGCATTCGACTCATGAGAAGGTCTCCAACGGCGCAGCCACCTAGCGGTGGTGCTAGCACTCACTTGTTGCGTGGAGTCTTATACACACGGCGGGATTGTATAGCGGCTGTGCACGC
This sequence comes from Solenopsis invicta, assembly GCF_016802725.1. NCBI lineage: Eukaryota > Metazoa > Arthropoda > Insecta > Hymenoptera > Formicidae > Solenopsis > Solenopsis invicta. Next base: position 449,429 of record NC_052677.1, on the reverse strand, counting down.
GCTCGTTTGTTTCGTCGTATGTTGGTTGGTGACCGAGCCGCAACATTATATACATATAATTTGTAATTTACCGACTTTCTGCGCGCGGATCAGCTCGTCGGATTCCCGGCGCGAGGCCGCGGAAATGGTTCGACGCGGAAGAAAGGAAGGTCGGCGGAACGGCTTTGAATAATTCGACGCGAGTTTTGAGTTCAAATGCAGCTTATACAATTATATTTCTTATCTACTATTTACACGGTTGCGCTATTTACATATATACATACAATACGGTGAGGTAGGCGCGTCTCGGCGTTAGCCCGCACGGGAGCGTATAGGCGCGATTCCGGGGGGATGCGGTCCCCGCGGTCTGCGTGTCGTGCTCCGGCGACGCGGTAGGCGTGGCTTACGGTACCGTTCGCGGTTCTGACCGGTGAGACGCGATCGCTTTGGGCGGATCGGATTCCCGCACGGTATCGCGGTTTCGCGACGGGGATCGTCGCAGGCAGGTTAGACGCGCGACACCCTGTCAAGTACCTTGACCCGGGACCCCGAACACGACGGTCGCGGTTTTGGTGGGTGTCGCGGGGAGAGGAGGGTAGCCTCTGGGTTACCGGAGGCCGGCTCGTGGACCGAGACTCGTGGTCCTCGGTTCGCGGAGGCTGGGGGCTATTGAAAGGAGTTGCGTCGGAGGCGGAGTACCCTCTCGCCGCGGCCAAGCACTCTTCGACCGGGTTTTCCGACTTCAGGAGCAGAATATCGCCGACGCAGCGGATCGTGATCGGGAAGCTGGTCGGTGGTAGAGTCAGTGTTTCTCGTCGCGGTGGCCCTATTTATACCGAGCGACTCCGCTCGCCTCCGTTACCTTTCTCGGCGCTTGACGGCGGAGTCGTCGGGGAAGGGAGGACCGCGTGTTCTCCGAGAGCGCGTGCGCGCCGACTCAGCGCGTGCGATGGCTCGGCGCGTTTCTTCTGGCGATGTCTATCGCCAGGCGGTATCGCGGTCTTGGATTGTTTAAAAGTGGGTGCCCACGGCACCCCCGGTTATGGCCCGGCGGCCTTTTCGGCTGATGTTTGCCGTGGCGATGCTTTTGCTATGGGGTGCATTGTCACAAATTAATGAATATTGTAAAATACCTGATTAATGATGGAATATATATAATCATATTTTTTAATAGAATTTAAAAAAAAGTAAAGTCTAAAGAAAAATTTGTTGAAAATTTAATATTTTAATTAACTTGAAAAACCTTTTACTGTGGTGTATAATAGTCTAATCAATATTAATGAATAAATTATTTTACAAACTAATGTACTGAGCAGTGAATATTGAACGACGTAAAAATGTATATTTTTTTCAAAAACTTCTAAATATACCTTAAAATATTTATTGTCCAGTGAATGATAAATGTGTATTGACAAAACTTTTTGTAAATATTTTCTTTAAAACAATTTTTTATGATAACAATTTTTTAAAATTAAAATCAATTTTTGTGATATCACTAGAATACTTCAATGTCATTATCACTGTGTAATATCACAGCAATATTTCTGTGATATCACAGAAATATTACGTGCTATGTGGAAAATAATGAATATAGCTATTTTACTAACATTTGTTTACTATTTACGCAGTAATAATATCAGGTACAAACTACATGTCAAAACAATTATAAATTATAATTAATACTAAAATTAATTGTTATGAACCAACTGAAATAAATTATAGTTAAATTATAATTTTAAAGCATTTTTTTCTTTCATGAATAAAAACAACACTATAATAACAGTATACAATTCAGTGTTTTCCAACTTTTATGTCACTTTACAGATTAAAGATTTTTACATTTATATCACTGAAACGGATGCCATTTCTCTAGCGAACATTTTTAACCTCATTTTCTACGCGATGTTGAAAACGATGTCAAATATGATCTAAATATATAATCCATGGATAAATGATACCAAATAATCGATATTTATCCGTGATAACATTGTATCACACAGTGTTTATGATTATAATATTTTATTACATTCCTGTTTTCTCTTATCAATGCACAAAATAGGCCGGAGAGGTATGCTGGGTTCGGAAATACACTGCACTGGTACACACTAAGGTTGCGATCAACTGGACACTACAAATGCTTCGAAGCATTTGATTAACCAATAACAACAAAGAATTTTACAAATTAACCAATTAAAGGATGTTAACTTGACTGCACTCTGATACACACCGACTACCGAGTACCTCAATTAATTAATTAATTATAATTGCCTTAATTAATGGCGGGAAGTGTCGGCAGAGAGGAACCTCTCTGGTATTGGAACCGACTGAAAATGGCATTCCCTAGTAGCACAAAATATTGGTTCAATATTAGGAAATAATGTAAACCTAATATTCTATATTGGGTGTGAATTGATTTTCAGTATTGGTCCAATATTGCAGAGTATGATATCGACTCTTATTTAACCAATCTTGAAGTTGGAATATTGGTCCAATATTGAAAAATCATGTCAACCCAATATTATCTATTGTATGTGAATTGATTTTCAATATTAGTCCAATATTGCAAAGTATGATATCGACCCTTATTTAACCAATATTGAAAAAATAAATAAATACGATATTATATATTGGTTGTGTATTGGGTTTTCAACATTGGTCCAATATTAGAAGGTTGACACTTTAACCAATATTAGTCAAATTTTTTTTTTAACCCAAGCTTTCCAAGTCGCGACTCCGGTGAACGTTGTTTGACCTGTGTGATCGCTGCAAACTGATCCCTTGTGATGACCTGTGAACACTTTGTGCTGATACGCGTATATAACTGGTAGATCAGGTCAATATACGTTATCGAAAAAATGGAATATGTATAATTAAAGTACATTATTTATATAAACAAATATAAAATTATAGTTTTTTTACTAATTTCACAAATGCGGAATAGTATCTGGAATAACTTTTCTGTTATTTATTTGAGTAAGAATGCAATTAGAAAATATATGTCAATATAATACAAATTAAATATAAAACATTTTTATAAAAAAAAATTTTTTTAACAATTAAAAAATATTGTTTGCTCATTGGAATATAGATTGAGGTTTCTTTATTTATGGACCTATTTCGTTTATTGATAATATTTACAATACAATTATTGACTCGTAACATTGGCAGCACATTAATATATCTTTTGTATCCAATATTCGCTTTAGATTTGGAAATCTTGACCATTAACACTTCCAATATAAGTGCAATATTGTACAATTGTTAACTTGTAACATTGGCAGCACATTATCGTTTCTTTAAAAAATAATATTCGCTTTTGATTGGCAAATATTGGCCAATGCACTTCTAATGTAAGTGCAATATTGTACAATTGTTGACTCGTAATATTGGCAGTACGTTACCATTTCTTCAATAAACAATATTCGCTTTACATTGGCAAATCTTGGCCAATGCACCTCCAATGTAAGAGCAATATTGTAAAATTGTTGATTTGTAATATTGGCAGTACATTACCATTTCTTTAATAAACAATATTCGATTTACATTGGCAAATCTTGGCCAATGCGCCTCCAATATAAATGCAATATTGTTTATTAATTGGCGAGCAATATTACAAGTACATGTGCAATTGATTCTATGATCAATATTGGCTCTTTATTGGAATATATTGGCCAATGTACTCCCAACATAACCAATGTTTCGCCAATGTTAACCAATGTAAAGCCAATGTACTGTCCTACTAGGGTTGCTATTAGGTTAGGTTAGGTTAGGTTAGGTTAATAAAATTTCGCGTATGTCAAATTATTTAATATCAAAATGTATGTAATATAACCGTTATTATATAACATGCAATATTGTAATTATATTGCTGTTCGTCTATTATAACACAATAATAACAGGCATCATAATAGTTTCATAATTTAATATTGCATGTATAAAGTAATATTATATAATTATAATATAAATAGAATGTAACATCTGTTATATTACATGTTACTCCTATATTATATAACATACATATTCTGTGTTTACTGGGTAGAAATACTTTCTTTATCAAACAATTCCATATAGCGTTATAAGTTTCTTCAATAATATTAGAGTCGTTAATCCAACAAGATATTGGTAAGATATGGAAGTCATTGAGTCACCAGATGTCAAAAATCTTTATAAAATAAATATCACACTTATAGAAATTTGCCAAATAAAAAATACAATAAATAAAAAATAAATTTTTTAAATAAATTTACAAAGAACCTTAATGTCATTGATAATCGTTCTCCAACAGATATCAGTTCTCTAATTACAGTCTGTTTAGTTATAAAAGGTGCAATTATGCACAATAACTTTTCAAACTGAGTTACACTCATACGAAAATAATTTCTAAATCTACTGTCTTCTAATGTGATAATGGGATATATTGCATGATAAAATCCATGTAGTTTACGTTCTCGAAATATTGATTCAACCCAATAACGTTTTTTAGAATAATTTCTTTTCTTCTTTTGCGTCTCATTAATAACAAGTGCTATTAAAACTTTTTTCCTCATTTGTTTTTTTAACAACTTTTGATTGCATTCATTCACCCAAATCTGATATTTTTCTGCATATGACATTTTTAATAACACTGATCACGATTTCTAACTGAAATACTTTAACGCTGACGCTATACCACTTTTCATGGATTTTAACTGACGCTGGCGTTAATATTAGTCACGTGATCTTTTCAACGCTGAAATCGAGCGTCGAGCGTCAGCATGAAAAGGCACCTTTAGTGTGCACTTAAAATGAAATATATATACAGGGTGTTTCAGACCACCCGTACACCCCTTTTCTCTTCGCAGGATTAGGACCAATCAAAAATATGTTCAGACGAAAGTTGTAGGGTTTCAAAAGATCTATTCAATGATCTTATCAGTTTGACCTTGGATGGCGTCGCCAAGGTCAGATCGAAATCACATTAAGTTTTTTAAATGAAACACCCTATTTTTGATTCCAGAATCTAATAGCTGGTGTCAAGACCTTTCCAAAACACTACAAGAAAGTTTATTTTCGTTGACTACTTTGTGTTGACTACGAGTTGTGCGGCTTGAAAGTTACACTACCGCCAACACCATGTAAATAACAATATAAAATCACGCGTTACGCAGAAAGCCGTGCAGCCGACACAAAGAAAGTAAACACGCGAGCCGGGCCAACAAAAACAGATCATGAAAAATCGTGAAAGTTAGCTGTCGCGACCGTAGATAGTCACATACATATGTATGTCATAATACTATGTAATTACATTATTACTTTAACGGTAGCACACGAGCAATAACGAGCGCGGCTTTCTGCGTAACGATGTCTAACTCGTGATTTTATACATATTGTTATTTGCATAGGATGTAGTAGAGATGTATTCACCACAACGCTATTGTGACTCAACTCAACACGAGTGACAATAACTCTCTCAAACTTGTCACCTACGTCTTCAATAACCGTTATATCAGTATCAATCGCGCAACAAAAATCCGACCCTCTTTATTAGTCTAGGTTTATTTAGACATGTCCTATTCCAATGAAGAAGCATATGATATGCTGCTAATTTTAGGTGAGTGTCGAGGTACATTCATTGCAGCGGAAAGATTATGGCGGGAACGTTATCCTGATCGGACTCCTCACTCGCGAAATGTTTTTTCACGTTTGGCTAAACGAATCAAAATTAAAGGTGTCGTTCAGCCTCAACATAACAAAGGTACACAAATTCGTCGTCCGATTATGGATGAAAGAACAGTGGAAATTCTTGCATCGACAGAATTGAACCCTTATGATTCTTTAAGACGACGAGAACAAGATTCTGGTGTTAGTAAAATCAGTGTTTGGCGCATTCTAAAAAATAACAAATTTCACCCTTACAGAATGTCTGTTCATCAAGCGTTGAATTATAACGATATTAGACAGAGACTTGTATTTTGCAACTTTATAAGACAGCAACCACTTGATTTCCACTTGAAAATTTTATTTTCTGACGAATGTACACTTAAAAGTGATGGATCTGTTAATACTTGGAACTCTCGTTATTGAGCACAAAATAATCCTCACTGGTTGAGAGAAGTAGATCATCAAACCATTTGGAAAGTCAATGTTTGGTGTGGAATTATTGGAAGTCAAATCATAGGTCCAGTTTTCTTTGACGAAAATCTAAACGGTGATAGATATTCCGCCTTGATAATGACAGATCTTCCTGTCTTACTAGAAAATATTCCTCTGCAATTGCGCCTGAACATGTGGTTCCAACAAGATGCATGTCCGTCTCATACATCGAGAGTTGCTCGTGCGGCATTAAGTACTATGTTCCCCGACAAGTGGATAGGCAAATACGGTCCAATTAATTATCCACCCCGATCACCAGATCTCACCGTCCTTGATTATTATTTCTGGGGAAGGATAAAAAACTTGGTCTATCATGAACGTCCGACTACGAGGGATAATATGATTCGTAGAATAAGTGAAGCAATTCGATCCTTACGTGCCGAGGAAATTCTTCGAGCAACCAATGATTTTCAAAATAGAGTTGATGCTTGCATCGCAGAGAATGGTGCTCACTTTGAACATTTAGTCGCTTAACAAAACATACACTCATTCATTCCCGAACGTGAGAGGCAAGGGGACTCACGTGAATCAAGCACCCCAAACGTGAGAGGCAAGGGGACTCACGTGAATCAAGCACCCCAAACGTGAGAGGCAAGGGGACTCACGTGAATCAAGCACCCCAATGGGATGCAATTCTCGTCACGTCCACGTCGTTCATTCTGGATAATGCTAAGCACGGGAAAATGCATACAGTCAATCTGGACATGATTGATCATCAAACATAATCAATCCAGTTAATAAACAAAAGCAGAGTACATAAAACTTTGACTCCCCTTTTCCTCCCCCATACACATACGCATGCACGTATGCACACACCCACACACAAGATTAAATCCGACTAAGTAACCACCACATGGTACATCTTGAGTAATGCTGATGCTGGCGGTAGTGTAACTTTCAAGCCGCACAACTCGGAAAGTAGTCAACGAAAATAAACATTCTTATAGTGTTTTGGAAAGGTCTTGACACCAGCTATTAGATTCTGGAATCAAAAATAGGGTGTTCCATTTAAAAAACTTAATGTGATTTCGATCTGACCTTGGCGACGCCATCCAAGGTCAAACTGATAAGATCATTGAATAGATCTTTTGAAACCCTACAACTTTTGTCTGAACATATTTTTGATTGGTCCTAATCCTGCGAAGAGAAAAGGGGTGTACGGGTGGTCTGAAACACCCTGTATATATATATATTTGAAAGTTAGTGAAAGCAAGAAAGAACGTTCCAGTGCAGTCTAGTGCAGGAATAGAAAACAAGCCTCTAGTGCCGAATTTTTGCCCGTTCGTGCAAGATTTCGGCACGAACTCCCAAAGATGGTGCCAATTCAGTGCAACATGGCTGCGCGGGACGCACGATTAGCAATTGCATTGCTAGATTTGCTTTCTTCATCATCTAGCAGTAATGAAAAAGAATTATTAGAAAATTTGCGGAAAATTTCGAAAATCGAAAATTTTGTTTAAATGTTGCATAACCTAACGGATAAAGATGTAAGTACATTTGTTTTCATTGTTTCTGCAGATTATATTGTATTACACGTGAAACAATAATATGTATTAGTATAAATATAGTATCGATACTACAAATAATTATATTATTAATAATTGTATTATTAATTTTATTATTATTACTACTACCACTATCACTACCACTACTACTACCTTACTTTACTACTACTACTACTACTACTACTACTACCACTACCACTACCACCACCACCGCCACTACCACCACCACCGCCACCGCCACCGCCACCGCCACCGCCACCACCACTACTATTATTATTATTATTATCATCATCATTATTATTACTATTATTATTATTATAATTATATTACATTATTATTATTATTTTTTTAAGTTGATAGAGTCTGTGGTACACTTACCCACTGGCGGATTCTAGGGGGGGGGGGGTTTTGGGGTTAAAACCCCCCCCTTGGAAATTAAATCTAAATTAAAAAAAATCGATTTTTTTAGATTCATTTAAAAAATCTAAAAAATAAAAAATCTAAATAAAAAAAATGATTTCAACATTAAAACTAAATATCGACGCGGAAAGCGGAGGCGGTCATGCCAGTTTCCAAATTCTATCACCACGCACACACTCGTACGGTGCGCTCGGCGCAGGCGCCGCCGCCGCGCCACTCTTTTCTTTCCTTGCCCACATAGAACTAAAACCTCCAATGGACGTCTAATGGACGTCTGCCGTGGAAGTTCGGACCTTCCAGTGGACGTCCCATGGACATCCAATGGACGGCCACTAGGCATCCACAGTTCCGCATTGCGCACGTCCATTGGACGTCCATTAGACGTTAACAACGGATGTCCATTAGACGTTACGTGGATCATTAATAAAGGGTTCATAGAGTCTTAGTAGATGACAAACCGACGTCACGTGGATTATTAGTAGAGGCTTTATGGAGTCTCAGCAGACGTTACTTAGATTATTAATGGACGTGTACCGTGGAGGTTCGGACCTTCAGTGGACATCTAATGGACGGTAAAAAAAATTTTTTTTTAAACAAATTTTATTATTTTTATAGCTTAATCTGTATTCACTGTTTCACATATAACATTTTAATTTACTAATTACAATTACGTATTATTTTATAAATTTTTGAAACGCATCGGCGCCGGCGGGATTCGAACCTAAGATCTTCGGAACGATAACCTAGTATCTTAACACTGAGCTAAACGTACACTTGTGAGATTGTTAATAAAAAGTTATATTTGAAGTAAAGCTGATTTGAACAAGAAAAAACTGGCGTCTTGGGTATCGCGCGAACACTCTTATTAACCTTTTGTTTATTTAGCCTTAGATATTTTTAATATAAATTATATAAATAATTAAAACTTGTTTCTGCCCATGGCCAAATCAGTCAAAAAACAACAATTAGAAATAGTATCAAAGCATGAAAAAACATTAATGACGTAAAAAGCCCGTTGCCAAAGTTAATTTTGCAATTAGTTGTTATAAACAAATTGTCAAAACTGACTGTAGAGGAGAACTGATTACGCCAATCGATTCACCAAAAAAAATTACTAAAAAACATATATGACGCTTTTTTAATTGTCATAGTTGTTATAATTGTTATAAACAAATTAGTTGCATAATTGTTTTGATAAAGAGATAATGATCAAATTCCGTAAAGAGAGCGCATGATATACGTAATATAACATTTTATCCTTGTTTAACTTCTAGTGATCAACAAGAATAACGTCATGCGCATTATACGCTTTACGGAATCTATCTGACTTCTATGATAAAAGTAAAATTTCATGAAGCTATAGAAATTTTATGGACGTCTAATGGACGTCCATCTGACTTCCATGATGGAAGTAAAATCCTATGAAGCTATAGAGGTTTAATGGACTTCTAATGGACGTCCATCTGACTTCTATGATGGAAATAAAATCCCATAGAGCTATGGAGGTTGGATGGAAGTCTAATGGAGATCTATCTGACTTCCATGATAGAAGTAAAATTCCATGGAGCTATGGAGGTTGGATGGATGTCTAATGGAGATCTATCTGACTTCCATGATGGAAATAAAATCCCATGGAGCTATGGAGGTTGAATGGATGTCTAATGGAGATCTATCTGACTTCCATGATAGAAGTAAAATTCCATGGAGCTATGGAGGTTGGATGGATGTCTAATCGAGATCTATCTGACTTCCATGATGGAAGTAAAATCCCATGGAGCTATGGAGGTTTTAAAAACTTCTAATGGACGTCTATCTGACTGCTATGATGGAAATAAAATCCCATGGAGCTATGGAGGTTGGATGGATGTCTAATGGAGATCTATTTGACTTCCATGATGGAAGTAAAATTCCATGGAGCTATGGAGGTTTCATGGATTTCTAATGGACGTCCATCTAACTTCCATGATGGAAGTAAAATCCCATGGAGCTATGGAGGTTTCATGGACTTCTAATAGACGTCCATCTGACTTCCACCATAGAGATAGACGTCCCATGGAGGTATGGAAGGGCGATGGACATCCACTGGAGGTCAATTTCTATGTGGGTGTATGCGTGGTGGGGGCAGAGTCTCGAATTGCGCGGAGGCGCTCGTGAAAGTCGTGAATCTCAAGCTCTCGGCTCAAGGGCCTGTTCTCCCACTCTGCGCGCTCGCCTCCTCCGTCTCTGTATCTGTATACGTCCCACAGTCCCCATATAGTTTATACGTGCGCCGCGTGCGCGTATATGCGTTGTTATGCGTTTAAAATAGTCGTGCACGACATGCAAAATTCAAGCGATTACGGACGACTCTTTCACACACACACACACATATATACATATATCTACACATCAACGTTCTCAGGCGTTGCCGGACGTTTGGGCCGTTTGGCAGCCTGCGTTAAACGCTTTATAGAAAATAAGAAAAATCGCATTCAGTTAAACAGAAAATAAATTCTTTGTGTTACGAAATTTATTTTTCGGCATCTATTTTTTTTGGCATTAGTCTTTTGAGAAGTATATTCGCTCATTTTCATTCGTATTCTAAGTAGCCGACTGGCTAAGTTGTGTAAGAAAAATGAAACGAAATACGACAATAGTCGATTTCTTTAAAAAAAAATCAAAGCCAAATGAAAGTTCAGTTTCGGAATCCCCTCCATCTTTACCCTCTTCCTCTTCCACTTCTAATTTTCCTACCCCTTCTCCGTCAACTTCAGCTTCCTGTTTGCCTCCTTCCTCTCCGTCAACTTCAATCTCTGTTCCTGTTCCGGAATTTTTTGAAAAGAACGATATAGTTATGTTTCTCGACAAAAAAATGAATATATTTCAAAAGGTAGACGCATTGAACAATCTTTATGTACCTAATCCAAATTTTGTTTTCCCAAAAAATCCACAGTTGCGTAATTCAAAATTTCAATACTCATGGCTTCATAAATTTAAATGGCTTTCTTATTCTAAGGCAAAAGATGCAGCATTTTGCAAATATTGTGTTATTTTTGGTCCTGAATTTGCTGGAAAAGGCAACCAAGAGCTGAAGCAATTAGTGAAACAGCCATTTTGCAATTGGAAAAAAAGCCTAGAGACCTTTAAAAGTCATGAAAATTTAGAATACCATAAGAAATCCTTGCTTGATTACGAATCTGCTTCTTTGATTACTACGAAGAAACAAGACATGATATCCGTTCAAATTAATAAACAAAGAAAAGAAGAAGCAGAAAGAAATCGAAAATATTTAAAACCGATAATAGAAACAATTCTATTATGTGGACGACAAGGTTTATCTTTAAGGGGTCATCGAGATGACGGTAGAATTGATCCACAGATAGACCCGGAACAGAATGACGGAAATTTTAGAGCGCTCTTAAGATTTAAAATTAGAGATGATAACGAATTATGTCACTTATTTCAGATTCAAAACAAAACTATTTTATACACTTCTAAAACCACACAAAATAAAATAATTGAAGTTTGTAATTCACTCATTTTGAAAAAATTGATTTCGCGAATAAAAGATAGCGGGTTTTTTTCAATTTTAGTGGATGAAACTACGGATATAGCTTCGAACGAACAAATGTCTTTATGTATTCGAATATTTAACAACCAAACGATGCATATTGAAGAACTTTTCTTACAATTCTACACTATTCACGACTTAACGGGAGAAGGATTAGCCAATAGCATTTTGAAAGCCGTGATGGAATTAGGTCTTGATCCAATGAAAATTCGAGGACAGGGATATGACGGTGCTGCTTCTATGAGTGGAAATTTTAATGGCGTTAAAGCACATATTTTGAAAAAATATCCTTTTGCAAAGTATGTGCACTGCACAGCACATGTTTTAAATTTAGCAATTTCTGACTCTTGTAAAACGAAAGAAATAAAACATTGCATGGGAATTATTAGCAAAATATGCTCCTTTTCTAATACTGCGAAACGAAACTTCCTATTACAAGAGGAAATCAAAGCTGATTTAAGTCGCGAATCTACACATTTTAAATTGAAACAACTTTGCGCAACAAGATGGTCAGAAAGGCATGATTCGGTCTCTATTTTTTTGGAACTTTTTGATTACATATTGAGCGCGTTGCACAAAATAAGTTCTACTTGGGACTCTTCTGAGACATCTTCTACCGCATTTTGCTTGTTGACATCTATGAAAAGCATGGAATTTATAATAGCTCTCCTAACAATTAATCGAGTTTTCGATTTTTCCAGTAATCTTTGTAAATATTTACAAAGTCCTAAGATCGATTTATGCGAGGCAATTTCATATGCAAAAATTGTAACTCAAAGAGTTAACGAAATTAGAGAAAATGTCGACGTTGAATTTGAAACTTTGTATGCAAAAGCTAGTGCATATGCAGAGAAATATGAAATTGAAATAAAAGTTCCAAGGCTTGCTATCCAAAGATCAATTAGTCCAATAACCTATTACAAATCCAATATATTTATAAATTTTCTCGACCATTTCATCATGGAAATGAATGAAAGATTTCTCATTCATGAACAACTTTTATCCAGTTTTCAATTTCTATTAGCACCTTCGCCTTTAGAGCGAAGCATAATTTGCATCTTTTAAAAAATATTCTTCAAACGTATGAAGCTGATTTGCAATGCAACATAGAAGGATTGATGAATGAGTATGAAATTTGGCATAAAAGAGTGGAAATGTTAAAACGCCCGTTAAAAAATGTAGAAGATGCGTTAAATAATTGTAATCCAATTATTTGCGAAAATATTTTTATTATTTTACGTATTTTTGCTACTTTACCCATGTCGACTTGCGAAAACGAGAGATCATTTTCGATGTTACGACGTCTGAAAACCTATTTGCGAAGCACAACTTCAGAGAATCGTTTAAATGGATTGGCGCTCATGAATCTTTATACAGATTTAATGCCGTCTGTTGAAGATGTTTTAGATGAAATAGCTAAAACGAACTTAAAAGTACTCATTTAAATAATACAGAAAAAAATAATAAAGAAAAAAATAAATAAAAACATAAAATAAAAAATACAACAATAAAAAATAATAACATATAATTAAACATATAATTAAAAATTTTAAAATTTAAAATTTAAAAAATTTAAAAACTTTTAAAAAATTTAAAAAAAAATTAAAAATTAAAAAAAAACAAAAAAATTTAAAAAGAAAGTAAAAATAGGATCAGAAGTTTCACCACGTCCTCGTCGTTGATCCTGGAGTAAAAGCTAAGCGTGAAACCTAGAAAAATGTCAAGTAATTTTGCCGAAAACCCCCCCCCCCTCATGACCGTCAGGATCCGCTAGTGCACTTACCAATTAATTTTATTTTAAATTAAATTATTACAGTTTAAAAGTCATTTCCGCGTTGCAAGAACAACCTACAAAATAATAGAATATAAATATTCCGGATTCTATACGTCAGGGGGTCGATCATGAAACTTTTTCCCTAGAGCGGAAACGTGAAAAGTGAAAATCTTTACCATTGAAGTTAATGGAGAAATTTTTCACTTTTCACGTTTCCGCCTTAGGGAAAAAGTTTCATGATTGACCCCCTGATTCTATACTGCTTTTTAAAATTTTTTGTATAAAATTAATTTAGCTCGATCAATTGATAAATTAAATATTTCATCATTGACTTTAAAGTCAATAGTCAGTGCCATAATAAATTTATAAAACCAACAAAATATCACAAGAAATCGCACTGAAAATAATGTGCGTGTTTAACTGGCAGTGCAAGAAACTCGCATTTTTGATGCACTTGGGCAGTGCTGCCTGCACTCGGTGAATTTCCAGTGTGCACTCATTGGCTGTGTTCCGATATAACTGCCAGTACTGGCAGTGATGAAAAATCCGTTCCGTTATTGGTACGCAGCGCACTGCGACAGCATCTAGGCTGTGTTCCGATATTAACTGCCAGTACTGAAAATGTATAGTATATGTGACGTGAACTATAAATTTTCAGTACTGCCAGTAAAAACGGAACACAGCCCTAGTAACATCAATGACGTCATGAATGGTAGCCATATTGCCACTGTGACTACTGCAGCTTCCAAGGTGAGGTAGCTACAGTGCAATATGGCTACTATGCTGTTCCGAAATACGATGCTATAGCAGTGCTGGCAGTAATGCAGTAATATTGGAACAGTTGTGACAGTGTACTGTCATGACGTCACATTTACTGCACTGCCAGTAAAAACGGAACACAGCCATTGTCAGTGCTGCCCAGTGAAAAACGCTATTAGAAAATCTGTTATTCCGTTTGTTTTCTGTTCCTGAACTCCCTGAATTAGTGTGCACTTAAAATGAAATAGATATATATTTGAAAGTTAGTGAAAGCAAGAAGAAACGTTCCAGTGCAGTCTAGTGCAGGAACAGAAAACAAGCCTATTGACGTCGTGCACGAGTTGAGAATACACCATGCATGCGTTGTGCAAGAACAACGCAAAATTTGAAGTTATAGATAGTGTTTTAATATAAACAATATTGAAAATTTATAATTTTGAGAAGACTGTGTGGTGGGAATAGGCATGAAATTTGTTCTTTCTATAGAGCTTTTTACTGGGAAAACTAGTGCGCACTGAGTGTGCATTTGCCGCTGGCAATTGAACGTTTTGGTTCGCACGATGACGGTGCTCACGGAAATGCCCAATTACCGAGTGCACACTTAGTACGCACTAGTTTTTCCAGCAAAAAAACGCTATTACTTCTTTGTTTTATGTACACCCAAGGACTTTGATTCTGTCCATGGGGAAATTTTCTAAACTGAGAAGTCGCTATCTTTCTACATACTTACAATTCATGATTAACGTAACGACCAATAAGCTTAAAGGGCCTCGCACATGAAATGCATAACATAACATAAGCACTACATAAGACTAACGGACCAATGAAAATGTTAGGTAAATCAATATGGCGACTTTATGCTGGATGCTCATTGGCCCATAGGTCTTATGTTATGCTTATCTTATGTTATGCGTTTCATGTGCGAGGTCTTTTAGTCGTTTCATTAATCATGAACTGCGAGTATGTAGAAAGTGGTGACTTCTCAGTTTAAAAAATTTCCCCATGGACAGAATCAAAGTCCTTGGGTGTACATAAAACAAAGAAGTAATAGCGTTTTTTTGCTGGAAAAACTAGTGCGTACTAAGTGTGCACTCGGTAATTGGACAGATTCAAAGTCGCTGGGTGTACATCCACGGAATTTGATGCTGTTCATGGGGAAATTTTCCAAACTAAAAAGTCGCTATCTTTCTACATACTTACAGTTCATGATTAATGAAATGACTAGAGCTTATTGGTCGTTACGTTAATCATGAACTGTAAGTATGTAAAAAAGATAACAACTTTTTAGTTTGGAAAATTTTCCCATGGACAGAGAATCAAAGTCCTTGAGTGTACACCCATGGAATTTGATTCTGTCCATGGGAAAATTTTTCAAACTGAGAAATAGCTATCTTTCTACATACTTACAGTTTATGATTAACGTAACGACCAATAAGCTCTAGTGGTTTCATTAATCATGAACTGCGAATATGTAGAAAGTGGTGACTTCTCAGTTTGGAAAATTTCCCCATGGACAGAATCAAAGTCCTTGGGTGTACAATAAAGCCCTCTAACTTTTTTTTATGTAAAGTTATTTGTTTACCGACAATAAAGCCTGCCGCAGACGATACGTTTTTTCTTACGGGATTGCTTACGTGCTCCTATACAAACAGTCTTACGTGCTCCCGTACTGGAAATAGATAGCTTACGGACTACGCTACTGGCTCGCGTACTGGATTTTCGTAATAGATCATGTCCTATTTTTCTTACATAATTCTGTACTGGTTTATTGTGAAAACCAATCAGGGCGCAGTCTGTATAGGTTATATTGGGTTATACCAGGTTATACTGTCGAAGTGTTGTCAAAGTTCAAACGTGAATTTACTTCGCTAACATGACGTCGTGCAGAAATGAAAAGACTTCAAAATAGTCCAAAGAAAATATTTTATGTTTAATAGAGGCCTACTAATAGGAACTATGTTTATAGGCGATAAATACACCAAATTACTATAATAAACACGGTAAAAGTGAGGCATTAAAGAATGTATTGACTGTTGACTCCATAAATGTCGGCGATATTTATTTCGTTGTTGCAATTTTTCAATAATTAAAAATAATGCAATAGCAATTTTACGACAACATACAATTGTTGCAATAATTTCATCCATCTCATCTATCTCATCCACATTTAAGCGTGCCGTTTCTATGAAACAAATTTCAATTGCTCAGCCCGTACAAAAACTCGTACCGTGTGAAGCCACGGCCAGTAGCACTGCCAGTACCATTGCCCGTACAGTAGCAAATAAGAAAATCCAGTTAGAAATCCAGTAAGAAAAAACGTATCGTCTGCGGCAGGCTTTACACCATGTGAAGCCAGTAGCACTGCCAGTATCATTACCCGTACGGTAGCAAGTAAAAAAATCCAGTTAAAAATCCAGTAAGGAAAAACGTATCGTCTGCGGCAGGCTTAAATTCCCAAACTTAGGGCCACTTTCACCGCTGATTAACTTAATCGCTGATTAGTCTATCGGAATTGACCAATCGCATTTGTCGTTTTTACTTAACGACAAATACTATTGGTCAATTCCGATAGACTAATCAGCGATCAAATTAATCGGCGTTGGTGCAAGTGGCCCTTAGGTATCATTTTAAGGCCTCAAGGGTGGTGTTGCCCCTAGAGAACCTCTAGAAGAGAGAATCGCCAAGGGCAGTCACGTGACCGACTCTGTGATTGGCTGGCGGAATGTGCAGATTTTGCATTGCAACCTCAATGCGTTGACAGGCTTTGTCAAAAGAAACCATCGGTGATTCCGCGTGTGTCGGCCAATGACGTCACAATAGTAAATTTTGCAAATTTCCGCCAGCCAATTACAGAGTCGGTCACGTGACCGGGAAAGTACCGATAACACACAGTACTATTGCACACAAGCCACTCACAACCACTCATAGCGCTTGAACAGAAGAATATCACTAGGCACCAGCCGCTGTGTTTGGCTGTGTGCAATAGTACTGTGCGCTACTTTCCCCACGTGACCCCCCTTGACGATTCTCTCTCCTAGGCTGCGTTCAGTTTCCCCACTGGATGCACCCAGATGTCGTTTTATCTTTGTTGTTTACCGAATGTTAAACAAGAATTGAATAATGTTTGGGTGCACCCGGGTGGGGAATCTGAACGCAGCCCTAGAGGTTCACTAGTTACCCTTTAAGGGCTTTGCACATGAAATGCATAACATAACATAAGCATAACATAAGACCAATGGACTAATGAGCATTCAGCATAAAGTCGTTATATTGGGTGCATCCAGATGCGCAACCGCTCACTGAAAGCGCAAGTAGGAATTAAAGATCATTGGCTGGATCCAAAGGTAAGAACCAAACGTCTTTAATTGCTACTTACGCTCTCAGTGAGCGATCGCGCATCTGGATGCACCCATTGATTTACATAATAGCGTTTTTTATTACAGTGGATTTTAACCCAGGTTTGTCGCCATTTGCCGGAATCATCCAATTAGAATGGACAATTGTCCGTTCTAATTGGACGATTCCGGCAAATGGCGATAAACCTGGGTTAAAACTTACTGCAGTCAAAAACGCTTTAAGATTTCCATTGGTCCAGAGGTCTTATGCTACGCTTATGCCCTGTTATGCATTTTATGTGCGACAAGCTTTAAGGCTGTAGACCTATTCTCTGGGTGTTTACGATAACTAATCGGATCTCGGATTGGATTGAACAATGGTACTCAACGTAGGTATAGAAAATTTCCCTAGGCTAATCGGATTGACGATTGCTGTCTCAAATGTAATCCGATTGATGACGAAAGCGTGGAGACCGAGAAGCATGCTTGAAAAGTAAGTCTTTTTATTTTTTTAAATAATAACACAAAAAATCAAAGATAAAGTTAAAAAGAATGATTTGAATTTAGATTTATTGTAATTTTTTTTTGTCTAAACATTGGATTTTGTTTAAATTTCTGTTTGTAAAAATTAATTAATCTATTCTAAAGTTTGTGGTTATATCGGAAACAAATTAAAATTAATAAAACAATTAATAATTGTTAGGTACATATTAAAGCATATAATATTTCAAGCATATCATATAGAATTCCTGTTTATTATAAACTTAGTAAAAATAACTTTGAAATTATTCAACTACATTACACAGTAATCAATATTAATTTATATGTTAAAAATCAATAATGTCTCTGAAAATGTTCTTTTTATTCTTTTCCAGATCGTAGATAAACTTCAACTCCAAGAATAAATAAAAATTACTGGAAAATGTATTTACATGAAAAGGACATTATTGAACAACATCAATTTGTGCTAACTTAAAATTTGTAAAATCTGCTATTTTTTGTTAGTTGTTCATTAGAGAGTAATAATATAAGAACATAATATATACATAAATAAAATTTAAATAATTGTATGCATACATGACTTTTATTGTAAAATGTACATATTTTTTATCTATACCAAAAAAAAAATTTTTTTTTGTGATAAAATCACACAAACAATACAAGCACGAAGATCTAGCTACGATCGTTGAAGGCAAAGATTATGTTAAAATTTACATAAAATTTTTATTTTTGTTATGAATGACTGATATGTACCATTGGTTACAATAAAAGTCATATACAATTATTTGAATTTTATTTATGTATATTCCGTTTTTACATTATTACTTTCTAATAAACAGCTAACAAAGAAAAGCAGATTTTACAAATTTTAAGTTAGCATAAATTGATATTGTTCAATAATGCCCTCTTCATATAAATCCATTTTCCAGTAATTTTTATTTATTCATGGAATTGAAGTTTATTTACAATCTGCAAAAGAATAAAAAGAACATTTTCAGAAACATTATTGATTTTTAACATATAAATTAATATTGATTAATGTGTAGTTGAATTAATATTGATTAATGTAGTTGAATGACTTCAAAGTTATTTTTACTAAGTTTACCCTTACAAAAAAGACGCACGGGCTAGAAATTGTAATCTTTGTGATTATTGTAATATTTTCCTGTGATCCATTCGTAATACAAAAAAACCACACAAGTTTATTGTAATATTAACACGTTATTGTAATATTTGTGTGTGGTTATTGCAGTATTTTTCTGTAGTCATTGTAATATAAGATTACAATTTCCAGTCCGTGCGTCTTTTGTAAGAGTAAACAGGAATTCCATATAATATGCTTGAAATATTATATGATACGCTTTAATTTATATCTAACAATTAATAATTGTTTAATTAATTTTGATTCGTTTCCGATATAACCACAAACTTAATAGGTTAATTAATTTTTACGAACAGAAATTTAAACAAAATCCGGTGTTTAGACAAAAAATATTGCAATAAATCTAAATTTAAATTTCTTTTAACTTTATCTTGGATCTTTCGTGTTATTATTTAAAAAAATAAAAAGATTTACTTTTCAAGCGTGCTTCTGTGTCTCCACGCTTTCGTCATCAATCGGATTACATTTGAGACAGCAATTGTCAATCCGATTAGTCTAGGGAAGTTTTCTATACTTAGGTTGAGTACCATTGTTCAATTCAATCCGAGATCCGATCAGTTATCGTAAACACCCTCTAACTTAATAACGACTATTCGGTATCGTTACAGAGTCGTTGCGCACGTAGGCCTAGTTTACACCGAGTACTTAATACACGTATAGTCGTGAGCTAAAAGGTTGCAACACATTTTCTTCGATGGTTTTTGGAATGTAAATTTGCTCATCGATAGGCGAACGTAATTGGTTGGATCCATAGGTAAGAACCAATGACGTTCGCCGTTCGATGAGCAAGTCTACATTTCAAAAACAATCGAAGAAAATGTGTTGCAGCCTTTCAGCTCACGACTGTACTAACTAGTAATTTTCTAATAAATTATCTTAATTTCAGCAATGAATTTAAAGAATAGTATACTAAGCTGCTACAATATGAATCGAGATAATTAGATACATGTATCATGTATACCAGATGTATGCATAAGTTTTTTCCGGTTTTTTGGTAAAAAAAAAAACACGTAATTTTCAAGGGAAATTAATTTTTTTTTATTCAAAATATTGGCCATCGGCTTTTACACATTTCGCCCATCTTTTAAGTAATTTATGAATGCCATGCTAGAAAAACTGCTTGTCTTTTGCGGCAAACCATTTGTCGAGCCATTTTCCAATTTCCTCGAAATTGTTGAAGTGCTGCTCTGCGAGCGCGTGCTCCATTGATGCGAAGAGGTGATAGTCAGATGGCGCCAGGTCTGAGGAGTATGGCGGGTGCGGAAGGATGTCCCAGCCATGGTGGAAGGGATAGCATGGTGTGTGCAGTTCGGCTAAACCACGCCCATTTTTGCTCTGCAAGGGTTATAGTTAATAAGACAGCCAACTGTGAAAAGTAAAATTATTTAGTGTCAGCCTGTTGGTATGCTGGATCTACCTTCTTTGTTTCACACATGTTAGTTTCTCTTTCTATCCTTGTATGTATATTTTCATGGCTCGATTTACATACGTCAGAAGGAAGGTGTGATTTGCATGTAAGTAATATTTTTTAATATTTTACAATTGAACAAGTTTGTTGTTATATCAAAATTAAATATTAAATTGGAAAAACTTAATAATAAGACAAGCAAATACAGTTATTTTTGTTCAGTTAAATTCTGAGCGTCCTCATTATTGTATAGATTTTTAGCAATAAAAAATAAATAGGTAAAAATTAAATAAGTAAATAAATAAATAAATAAAAAATAAAAAACAATAAAATTAAACCTAAAAAACATATAAAAATATAATAATACGAAAAATTTTGTAGTTATTAAAAAAATAAATATATATTAACAATAGACGCCATAAAGCAGATATGGATGGGGCGCGTGTATAGCAATATAGATATTTTTAGTTTATTTCTGAAAAATGTGTCTTCGAACTATAACTTCACCATACATGTTTGAATTTGTTGTTAAATATGCTATAAGTTTTGATATAAAGTAAATTTTAAATTTTTCAGAAATTTAGAAGAGAAGGAAAATTTCGAGAAAAATAACATTAAAAAAAATCTAAACAAAGTGTTATAAAATACATAGAAATATATAAAACTTTTATTTAAAACTTTTTTTTATATTTTTTACCATTTCGATGGTATTACTTAAGTATTAAGATTTTTTAATTCAGAAATTAAAAAATCAATTTATTTCAAGAGTGTGTTTTATCCTCTTGACAATCATATGGGCCCCTTGTTATACATATAAAAATACGTGTCCCACATTTTTATCTGTATTACAACATATTAAAAGCTTGTCAATTTCTTGCACACTCTTACGCTGTTTCCTATTTCTTTCACACGTGTTCTTACGATGAAAAGGAAATGGAGGAAACTAACCGAATGAACCGAATCTTCGGTCAAAAATTAGTGTAACACTTCACGTGCATAACTGTTCCCGATAGAAAGAGAAGCAGATACTTGAATAAGTGCATGAAACAAGGATAGATGACTCAGCATACCAACAGGCTGACGCTAAATAATTTTGCTTTTCACAGTTGGCTGTCTTATTAACTATAACCCACCGATAGACGAAGAGGGCAAATTTTTAGAGAGAGACACGCGCGAACTGCACACACCATGTTATCCTTCCACCATGGTCCCAGCCAAGAGATTTTAAGGTGTCTTTCACTGGTTTTGCTGTGTGAGACGGAGTCGTGTAACAAAATCACTTTGCCATATCTTCTGGCCCATTCCGGTCGTCTTTCGATTAATGCGTGGTTTAAATTAATCATTTGTTGGCGATAGCGTTGTGTATTAACAGCTTCGCTGGGCTTCAAGAGTTCATAATACACAATCACAATACCGCTCTGGTGCCACCAGACACAGCATGGTCTTCTTGCCGAAGCGAGACGCGCACGCGCGTGTGTGTGTATGTGTATGTGTGTGTGTGTGAGTGATAAAAATGAACAACCTTCAATAGAAATTCGTAAGAATAAAAATTATTAGTATTTTTAATGAAACATATATATATGTTTTCTCTGACACTGAGCATTATTTCCAGTGAGAACTGATAATAGAATTTTTATTTTTTTTTCTTTTTTCTTTTTTTTTTCTTTTTTTCAACGTTAAATATTGGTTGCACCCAAAATTGTCGTTTTTTTTCATTTTTTTATTTTTAATTGCAATGTTGTATAATACATAAGATTTTGAAATCTTGCAGTGTAGCTCCTGTTTTTTAAACGCACACATACATTTATTTAAAGAGTTTATTAATAAATTAATAATTAAATGTAACTTTTTCGACTTCATAATTAATAATTGTTTTTTTACAAAGTGTTAATTGACACGTGGTTCTTTGCCGTAATTGTTCGTATTGTGACCGGTATATGATGGAGTTATTCAACTTTGATGTACAGTCGTGTTCATTATAGTTGCGACACTTTTTCTTCGATGCGTTTCTGAACGCGCAACTATAACGAGAGCTGAGAACATGATTGGTTCTTACTTATGGATCCAATCAATTACGTTTGCCGCTCGATGAGCAAGGCTACATTCCAAAAACCATCAAAGTAAAAGTGTCGCAACTATAATGAACATAACTGTACAGTCGTGTTCATTATAGTTGCGACACTTTTTCTTAGATGCGTTCCTGAACGCGCAACTATAACGAGAGCTGAGAACATGATTGGTTCTTACTTATGGATCCAACCAATTACGTTTGCCGCTCGATGAGCAAGGCTACATTCCAAAAACCATCAAAGAAAAAGTGTCGCAACTATAATGAACATGACTGTACACCCAAGGACTTTGATTCTGTCCATGGGAAAATTTTCCAAAGTCAGAAGTCACCACTTTCTACATACTCGCAGTTCATGATTAATGAAACGACTAAAGCTTATTGGTTGTTACGTTAATTATGAACTGTAAGAAAGATAGCGACTTTTCAGTTTGAAAAATTTCCCCATTGACAGAGTTCTTGGGTGTACATGTATATGTGATTCCGATCCGCAGAAGTTTGAATCCCTATGTCCCATGCTGCGGAAAATGCGGAAGCGTAATCTGTGCGCGCCAATAATATACATTGATTTTGATAGATACAATGGAAAGATCTATGGAAAAAATATTGCGATTGGCAGATGACAATTACGCATCCGCGAGTTCCGCTTTATGGGACATAAGGAAATACAATTCAGCGGAACGTTCTTGACGGAATATTTGTAGGACCAATCACGAGCATTCCGCCAATTGCGCACGTTCCGCATCCATGGAACTCCAGCCTAAGGCCGATATTTATAGTCGATTCTTAGGGTGATTTTACATGAAGCGCGGAAACGCGGAAGACAAAAATAACTAGACTTACTAATAGCGTTTTCGATTGGGATGCACTGGCTGCACTCAGTGTCAGGCGCGTGTTCGATTGGCAGTGCCAATGCGCACTTGGCTAGTGTCACGTTTTCATTTGAACGCACGATACTCGCATAGTGCGCACCATGAAGGGCTGCGTTCAGATTCTCCACCCGGTGAGTGATCTCTGGGTGACTGGGTAAATGGGCGGAGCTAATGAAAAGCTCCGTAGTGGTTTATGGAATCTGAACGCACTCTCAAACATTGGGTGTGTTTAGCAAATAACGCTGAGAAATAGTAACAATATCTCAGATTCAGAATAAATTACATAATAAATTAAGATAAACGATAAAGATAATACATAAATATTTTACTATGAATATTCTTATCAATATAACTAAAGTAGATGAAAATTAAATGTTAGTAGAATAGGACGAATCAATTTAAACAATGAAAATAAATTTTTATTTTAACAAATTAGATGTAGATATATATTGCGCATATCATCTATTATGTATAGTCTATTCTATGTATAGGCTTGTTTTCTATTCCTGCACTAGACTGCACTGGAACGTTCCTTCTTGTTTTTACTAACTTTCAAATATATATCTATTTCACTTTAAGTGCACACTAATTCAGGGAGTTCAGGAACAGAAAATAAACAGTATATTTTATTAGTATCAGAAAATATTTAATAATACTAAAAATCTTTAACATACTAATCTCAAATATAAATATTTATATAACGGTTTTGTGAGACTGTAGACCAAGAAACCTTACATTAATAAAATAAAAGATTAATATTTATTAATCTGTAATTACATAAACAGAATAATAAACAAAACGTTTAAACTTTACTTGGTTATTAACGTTTTTCTTTATTCTATTTATACATTTTAATTTTTATTTACTATAATATTTTAAATTAAATTTATTTTTTTATTTTAAATTTGTTTTAAATATACGAGCTTTATCACAAATATATAGAAATTTTTATAGCGATACATTTTGGAACGCACCTTTACGTCACCCACCCGTTTCACCCGGCTCAAGGACCCATGTGGTTTTTCCACTCTCTCGGGATAGACAGAGTGATAAAGTGAACGACCCACCTAATGTCCGGTAGGGGCACTCTAAAGGAATCTGAACGCTCTTTAGGTGCCTGGGTGCACTCGGGTGGGGAATCTGAACGCAGCCAAGGAAGATTAAGGAGAGGGAACTACATAGGCTGGGGAGAAAAAAGTTGGTCACGAAAAATGTTCCGCGTACTGCCATGTTCGTCCGATGGAAGAACTAGGTCCATAGCGTCGCCATATTGAATGATATATATACGTACATACGTGTCACTTTGCATATTGAAAAGTTAATTGATATACAAGTACAGAAGTATAGCAATAACTTCTATAATTTTTATAATTTCAAAGATAGTATAGGTAAGTACATTTTATTTGTAAATTTATAAGAATACAGAATTACATGTAGCTTGTTTTAACTAAATTTTAACTAAAGTTTCAATTTTTATAACCTCTAAAATTGTTTGCACATTACTTGAATATAAATTAAGGGCAATATATTTTATATTAATAATCACAGTAGATATAATTTTGTAATACATCAGAAGTCTGTCAGAGTCTGTTAGATTTTTGCCAACAATCTGCTGTCTCAGATCACTACAGATTTTATTTCTATTGTCAATTTGCTCGGATCTTTTTCTCCACACATGCTCTGTCACATTTGTGATAGCAGCTTGACAACATTATTAAATATAATACAGGATTTACATTTTTCCTTTCTACAAAATATATGACAGGCTTTGCTCAAAATTAATTCGCGCACTATTGTCTAGCTTTAATATTTAACAGTATTTTTAATTTTGTAACTTTTTTCAATTTTTTTTTGTAAAATTTGTATTTCTAATTTCTAATGCAGATAAAATAAATTAGTAAATAAATGGCTTGTTGCGTGGATGGCTGCAACTCCAGACGAGATAAAAAAGGATTAGAAAGAAAAAGTTTTTTTACACCTCACACAGTAAGTATTCAATTTTAAGAAATATTTTGTTTTAATTTTTTGTACGTATTAACAAATACACATATATTTTATGTATATGTTAATTAAAACTTTAATTTCTTTTATAGAATGAAAAGTTTCTTTCTTGGTACGAGATAATGTCTGCTAGAAATAAAAAAATTAATAAGAATAGCAGATTTTGCGAATTGCATTTCAAATCAGAAGACATTATTAAAGAGGATGCATTTGTGCAAACAGATGGTACAATCATTTATGTACCAAGACAAAGACCAAAATTAAAAGAAGGAGCAGTTCCTTCAATTTTTTCAGAAGAACGGGTACCATATTTTAATCACATAGAACATGAAAAGCATGAAGGAAGATTAACCTTCCTTCATGATGAAAAGATTTCAAATGAATGTAACACCTCAGTTTTACATTCAGTCAAAAAACCAGATCCTATTAAATTTTCTGCTGAAGATATAAATATTGCAAAAGCTATCGAGGTCCCAACAAGCCATTGGTTTGTAAATATTGATGATGAGCATATGATGTGGACATGTTGGGCTAACGATTTTTCACACATTTTAAGACGTATTAGTGTTACCACAAATTTGGAAGTAAAGGTAAATATAATTAAATAAAATACCAAAATATATTTATAACGTAACATATATCCATTTATATTTGTAATTTATTTAAATGTTATTAATTTATTAAATAGGCATTTATTGGAGAAAAAGAAGTTTCTTTTAACAAAAAGATTCACAATATACAAGAAGTTAAACAAATTTTAAATAAAGTACAAACTATGTTTCCTTGTGCAAATATTAATAATGAAAACAGGTTTGGTATATAAAATTTTATTTTTATTAAAGTTATTGTTTATATTAAAAAATACTAAAATTTTATTACAATTTACTATAAAAGTAATTTTGTAGGAAGTTTTCTTGTTGAATTATAGTGTATTGAACATAAAATATTCTTTAGATAAAAGATATTAATTTCTATTACAGAGTTACAAATTGTCAAGGATTTGTAATTATAAACCGCTACAGAGGACAGAAAATGAGATGTTCAGCCTGCACAAAAGGATGGAAGATACTGTTAAGACAATCGCGTAATATAATACCAAATCAAAAAGTAAAAGAATATCATAATCAGAAAAAAATATCATTTAATAATACATATATATATATATATATATATATGTCATCAGGTTATCAAGTTGTTTAAACTTTAAAATTTATATATTACTGTATTCTATATATATATATATATATATATATGTATGTATATTTACACATATGTAATATATAAATTTTAAGCATATATATACACATATATATATATATTAAATGGATAAAGATAAATATAAATAAATAGATTAAGCATATATATATGTATATATATATATATATATATATATATATATAATATTTTGTGCTCAAATCATGTTAATTATGTGTGATCTTTAAAATGATATTAAATTGAAGTTATAGCATGACATTGTGAATTTTTATATAACATTTTTATAATTTATCAAGAACTTGTAATAATTCATTTAAATCCTCAATACTTGAAATTACAATAAATTTTGAAAGAAAATGAATCTTATCATCTATATAAATATTAATCTGTCCATTTTGCAAAAAAGCAATTCTTTTTCTTACATTATAATCACTTTCTACCTTTTGGAAACCAAAAAACATTTCATTTCCTTTTGAATAACTCCATTTTGTAGAAGGAAGTGTAGTCAACTCCAAATTATCTTGCAAGTATTTAAAACTATTGTGTCCATCTTTTTCAAGTTCCATTCTTTGTTAAAAGCTACAAAATAATGAAGCATATTATTTTCGAAGTAATATTAATATTTTTACTTATTAGTACTTTATTTTTGCTTATTTTATATGACTACCCAAATAGCAATTTGCCATTATTTTTGTCATCATCATTTTGAGACATGTTTCATATTATATAACAAATAACAAATTGTTATTTGAGTATTTATGGTGTGTAAATAAATATATAAGATATTAGTAATTACCTCTTTCTGTAGCAATATATATAATTTATATATATATATATATATATATATATATATATATATATATATATATATATATATTCTTTTCAATTTTCTAATTTCATTCAATATTTATTCATTGATTACGTAATATATATATTATATATATATATTTCACACTCTGGCGATATTTCCTCTCTGAAATAGATTTCATAACACTATTATAATAAATACTATGCAATTATATATTGTTTATAGAATTTTTATTTATTTTTATTTTATCTTTACTTATATATTACTTTAGCATACCTATCAACACATTACGTGTTACATTTAAAACATTTATACTATTATTTTTTTATTATATTACATTAAAAAATTTTCCACTTACATTGTAACATGTATTTATAACCTTTTAACCAAAAACTGTCAAAACTACTCCAGGACTAATGCCAGCAATTTTATCTTTATCTAACACTTGGTAAACAACAAGGATAAAATCAGTCCAAGATGGCGACGCTATGGTCCTAGTTCTTCCATTGGACAAACATGGCAGAACGTGGAACATTTTTCGTGACCACTTTCAATCTCTGCAGTTCCCTCTCCTTAATCTTCCTTCATGGTGCGCACTAAAGGGCCTCGCACATGAAACGCATAACATAACATAAGCATAACATAATTCGTATGTACTTGACCGAAGCAAAGTTCCGGATGAAGAAATGACTATTTTAAATCGTTTGTATTTCGTTTGAAGAGTTATGAAGTGCATTTGAAAAGGTTTGTGAGTCCTTCAATTAATTGTAATTAATTTTTTATTTTTACACCGTGTATTTGGCCGAAAAAATTAACCGGAGCTAAATTAAACAAAAATCTTGTATGGATTCGTTTGTATTTCGTTTGAAGACTTTTGAAGTGTCGTCAGAAACGTTTGTGAGTTATTCAGATAATTTTAATAAAATATTTTAAAGTCATGTAATTGACCGAAATATACGAGGTGTGTTCAAAAAGTATCGCGAATTTTGAATTTTCGCGGGTTACGTATATTCGAATTTCGATCTTTTTGTGGCGTTATGTTGGTACTCATGTCTCTCACTTATGCCGACAAGCTCGGCCATTTTGAATGTTCACTTAATTGTTGACAGCTGCTTTGCTTGCACGTGTTTTGGATCGTCTTCGATTTTTACCTATTCAAAAAAATGGATCAAAGAACCTGTATCAAATTTTGTGTGAAAAACGAAATTAAGTGCGCGGATGCATTCCGAATGTTGACTGTGGCATACGGAGAAGCTACCTTGGACCGAAGCATCGTTTATCGGTGGTACAAAATGTTCTCAGAAGGCCGAGAAGAACGACGAAGAGCGTGCCGGACGCTCGAGCACTTCAACAACAGACGAAAAAATTAATGAAGTGGAGAAAATGGTATTGGCCAATCGTCGAATCACCGTTAGAGAAGTTGCTGAGGACCTAAACATATCGATTGGCTCGTGCCATTTTTATCAATGATTTGGGCATGAGACGGGTCGCCGCGAAATTCGTACCAAACGCCCCTGCTCACACATCGTTGCTTGTGCGCGACTTTTTGGCCAAAAACAACACACTAATGATGCCGCAGCCACCGTATTCCCCAGATCTGGCCCCCTGTGACTTTTTCTTGTTCCCTAAACTGAAGAGGCCCATGAAAGGACGACGTTACGCTACGCTTGACGAGATAAAGACGGCATCGAAAGAGGAGCTGAACAAGATAAAAAAAAATGATTTTTTGAAGTGCTTCGAAGATTGGAAAAACCGTTGGCACAAGTGTATAATATCTCATGGGGATTACTTTGAAGGGGACAAAATAGATATTCATGAATAAATAAATAATTTTTGAAAAAACACAAAATTCGCGATACTTTTTGAACACACCTCGTAGATTCCAGGCGCTACTGGTCCTGAAGTACCAGAAGGCGCGTTCGGTGTAATCTCTAGTATTTCGATACTCCTGGTTCTTTCTTGACAGTAAGGATAAACAATGTGCAGTAAGTCACATATTTTCAAAATATCTGGGGGGGCTATTACGGTTTCTGAAACGAGGTGAAAATTACAAAAGTGAGCAAATTCATTAGTTGTTGATCAATAAAGTTATAGATATTCTAGTAAATTTGTTCACTTTTGTAATTTTCATCTCGTTTTAAGAACCGTGATAGCCCCCCTGAGAAGGTGCAATTGGTGTTGCAAAAGCGAATTGGTATTTAATCAACGAGATTCAGAGACGAAAGCACAAGCCCAGGATGATCCTTCCCGAGAAAGCAGTCTCCGTACTTCGTCTGGAACCAAGATTCATAACTCCAGCGATTAGAACCTGTTCGGATGCACTCAAATGCAAAGTACAATAGAATTAATTTTTTCAGAAAGATGAAAATGTATTTAATATTTACACATAAAATAACATTGGATCCAAGATCCTTGACGATAGTTGATGCATCTTTATTTATTTTTGCAAGTAATTTTTTTGGATGCTGTATTAATTTTATGTTCAACGCACTATATTTTATTGCAGGTTTGTCGTGCCATGAAATATTTTCTTCCTGAACAATGCAGTATGGTCAATGTTAAAGTGATCGGGTGTTTACTGTTTGTATGTGATGGCGACACACTATAGTTATACCGGTGATTCAAGAACAGATTGGAATATTCCATCTGCGACTTGCTCTCTTTGGCGAAAGGATATTTCTTGATGCATTCGACTTTATTTGATAATCTAACGAGTTTGTATGAAAATGTCTTAGAAGTATGGGAGAACATGCAGAGGAATGCCATTGAAATGCATGGTAATTTGTTATTTACATATTTTAATTACTGTTTAACAAGTAGTATACAGATAATTTCCACATTATTGAATCTTGCACTTAGCTAAACTGGTTTTTTTTTTAAGCAACTCATGATAAAATTATGCTGAGTCCTGCGGATAGTTGGTTACATGTAGACTCGACGCAATTAGAAACATATCTAAACCAATGGTAGAAAAACGTTAAGGATAAAGAATTTTATCAAGATCTTATGATTCTGCAATAAAAAATGCAGTCGTTTGTCAATTAAACCAGCGACGTTAATGGCGTGCATTTCTTAGGGTATGATTTCTATCTGTTAAAAGGGACTAGAGAGAGAGACAATTCTGACAAATATACTGATCATGATTTAGTCGTAAAGCAATGGAAAATAAATAATCGTTGATTTTATTTATAGAGAACAATCAATGGAGAACAACATGCAAGGACATGGGGAATGGCGCGCGAATAGACTTCGACGCGAATGTATTCGACAGTACGTTAAGCGGCATCCTCGACTTGGCATTCTGGGAGGAAGGGACAAGTACGTATTGAAATTTTTAATTTATTTTAATTCATACACAATTTTATAAATTATATGTATGTATAAGTACAGAGCGATTCTTAATTCGTGTCCCAACTTTTTTTGTGTATGAATTAAAATAAATTAAAAATTTCAATACGTACTTGTCCCTTCCTTCCGTTGTCTTTTCTTCTTTTTTGAAATGGCAAATGCTTAATGTATTTCAACGTGAATTAACTAATTATTTACTATGTAATGCCGTTAACTTTGTAAGACGTCGAACGATATAGCAACGGATTGGCTTCAACGCCTGATTTTAAATAGCGACCTTAAAATTCTCGGGGTAAATGTACGAAACAGTCGGCTAAAATTAACTAGAAGTCAATTTTTTTAATTAAATGGAAGATTTATTGATTATACAATTGTAACAATAGCTCTTTGCAGTAACAATATAATTTTACCTGTATTACAAATAGGTTTTTTTGTATGGTACAAGGTATTTTGCATAATGGGAATTTTATTATGTACAGTTTCAGATTAAAACATGGTTAGAATAAATCATGATTAGTATATTTATCATAATTGACTGTTCCCTTCTGACAGATATTCTACTCCAGAAATCATACCCTAAGAAATGCACTCCATCAACGTTGCTGGTTTGGCAACGTTGATGGAGTGCATTTTTGGAGGAAAACATCGCATTCTTTATC
Source organism: Solenopsis invicta (assembly GCF_016802725.1). Classification (NCBI taxonomy): domain Eukaryota; kingdom Metazoa; phylum Arthropoda; class Insecta; order Hymenoptera; family Formicidae; genus Solenopsis; species Solenopsis invicta. The sequence continues at coordinate 417,933 of NC_052677.1, read as the reverse complement.
GCAGAATCATAAGATCTTGATCAAATTTTTTATCCTTTGTCCTACCGTGGTTTAGATATGTTTCTAATTGCGTCGAGTCTACAAATGTAACCAACTATCCGCAGGACTCAGTATAATTTTATCTTGAGCTTAAAAAAAACCAGTCTAGCTAAGTGCAAGATTCAATAATGTGGAAATTATCTGTGTACTACTTGTTAAACAGTAATTAAAATATGTAAATAACAAATTACCATGCATTTCAATGGCATTCCTCTGTATGTTCTCCCATACTTCTAAGACATTTTCATACAAACTCGTTAGATTATCAAATAAAGTCGAATGCATCAAGAAATATCCTTTCGCCAAAGAGAGCAAGTCGCAGATGGAATATTCCAATCTGTTCTTGAATCACCGGTATAACTATAGTGTGTCGCCATCACATACAAACAGTAAACACCCGATCACTTTAACATTGACCATACTGCATTGTTCAGGAGGAAAATATCTCATGGCACGACAAACCTGCAATAAAATATAGTGCGTTGAACATAAAATCAATACAGCATCCAAAAAAATTACTTGCAAAAATAAATAAAGATGCATCAACTATCGTCAAGGATCTTGGATCCAATGTTATTTTATGTGTAAATATTAAATACATTTTCATCTTTCTGAAAAAATTAATTCTATTGTACTTTGCATTTGAGTGCATCCGAACAGGTTCTAATCGCTGGAGTTATGAATCTTGGTTCCAGACGAAGTACGGAGACTGCTTTCTCGGGAAGGATCATCCTGAGCTTGTGCTTCCGTCTCTGAATCTCGTTGATTAAATACCAATTCGCTTTTGCAACACCAATTGCACCTTCTCAGGGGGGCTATCACGGTTCTTAAAACGAGATGAAAATTACAAAAGTGAACAAATTTACTAGAATATCTATAACTTTATTGATCAACAACTAATGAATTTGCTCACTTTTGTAATTTTCACCTCGTTTCAGAAACCGTAATAGCCCCCCCAGATATTTTGAAAATATGTGACTTACTGCACATTGTTTATCCTTACTGTCAAGAAAGAACCAGGAGTATCGAAATACTAGAGATTACACCGAACGCGCCTTCTGGTACTTCAGGACCAGTAGCGCCTGGAATCTATATTTCGGTCAATTACATGACTTTAAAATATTTTATTAAAATTATCTGGATAACTCACAAACGTTTCTGACGACACTTCAAAAGTCTTCAAACGAAATACAAACGAATCCATACAAGATTTTTGTTTAATTTAGCTCTGGTTAATTTTTTCGGCCAAATACACGGTGTAAAAATAAAAAATTAATTACAATTAATTGAAGGACTCACAAACCTTTTCAAATGCACTTCATAACTCTTCAAACGAAATACAAACGATTTAAAATAGTCATTTCTTCATCCGGAACTTTGCTTCGGTCAAGTACATACGAATCATAACATAAGACTTATGGGCCAATGAGCATCCAGCATAAAGCCATATTTATTTACCTAACATTTTCATTGGTCCGTTAGTCTTCTGTTGTGCTTATGTTATGTTATGCATTTCATGTGCGAGACCCTTAAGTGGCACGAGATATTTTGACCGTGTCAGTTCAGTGCACTGGATGCATGCAAGCAATAACAAACAAATAGCGTTTTTCATTGAGAAAACTAGTGCGCACTGAATGTGCACTTGCTGCAGGTAATTGGGCGTTTCCGTTGGCACCGTCATCGCGCGAACTGAAACGTCCAATTGCCAGCGGCGAGTGCACACTCAGTGCGCACTAGTTTTCCCAATGAAAACGCTAAAAGTTTTAAATTTGAAAGAATGAGCAATCCGGATTTGGATCTTTTTAATATTTTGGAGACATTTTTGAAATCTTCTTCTAGTTCAAGCGAGGAAGAAGAAATAATTGCAATCTTCCGAACTAGAAGAATGATTCCAAAAACTGTAAATTATGTAGCATGTGTGAAAAAAATGGATACTGACACTGTAAGTGTTATATCTTTTATACAAGTACATCAATTTTATTTTAAAATATAATTTTTTAAAATATAATTTTTTAAAATATAATTAATTACTTGATGTAATATAATAGCATTTTTTTAATGATTATATACTATTTAATTACATATAGTAAAAATTTATTACTTACTGAGCACGAGATTACTTTTTCGAGGTTACTTTTTTCTTTTTCGCGTGATCTATTATAATTAACTCAAGTGACACTTGCACTGAAAATTTGGGCGTGTTCTTTTGCATTTGCACTATTCAGTGCAACTCATGGAACTTGTCCAGTGTTGGCGTGAACTTAGTGCGCACTGGTGCGCACTAACTTTTTCCCAATCAAAAACGCTATAAGATTCCCGCATTTCCGCGCGTTCTGTTCCGTCTGTTTTGGATGCTTTGTATTACATGAAGCATATTTCGAGCGGAAAAGCGGAATGGGAAATTATAAATTATTAATTTTTATCGGTGTTAATTAATTTAAATGATTGTATTCAATAAATAAGCTGAAAAGGTAAGTATAATTATTAAAAATTGTAATAAATTAAGTGAATATTATTTTAAAAAACGAATACAAATGTCTAGTTTTCACCATTTTGTTCCGCTTTTCCGCGCAAATCGTGCTCCATGTAATACAAGGAGGAAAAATTCGCGGAACGAACACTAAAATCCGTTGTCAATGCGGCTCCAACGACTGTAGTATTTTATCCGGAGCTGATTGAAGAAGAAAGTATATTTCTACATACTCCAATTATTTTGTTACGTCCAGAATTCTCGAAATAAGTCTCTCGGGTCGGTTGGCAGGTAGAGACTTAGGGAAATAATTCGAGCGACGTAGGAAGGACGGAACAGGCCTAATCTCTCGCACACATGTCTCCGGGCGAGTGCGACGAGTCGAATGCGTCAGGTGAGTCAGAATGTAGGTCAGGTGTCGAGATGACGACCTATGACTCTCATTCAGACTCTTGCATTCGTGTAGTCCTTATTTTGCGTAAATGAATTGAATCGCTTTTACGCGGGATCGGACTAAGTGCAATTTTATCGGAGCGGGAATTAGAGGTGATTGAAATAAAGAAAAATGATTGAAATTAAGAATTACAATTTATTTTAACATAATAAAAGAAATAACCAATTACAATGATAGGTGATGACTAAAATAATAATTATTAATTTGCAAATAACATGTTTGTTAGTAGAGAACATGTATAATAAAAAGAAGAAAAATCTAATGATCTTAATAAAAAATGTAATTATAACTTAAATTCTAATTGGATACATTGATGCTTAACGAGATATAAATGTGCGTGTGTGGGTGTATATTGTGATCAGGTGATTCTTAGCTATCCAGGTAGGTTTTGAAGCGAGTCGAAGATTTCTTCCAATTCATTGACTACTTTTCGATTCGTTTCGAAATTTTCGTTTACTATATTCTCTATTTGTTCGGGAGTAAATAATGAGTAGGAATGCGGGTTTTCTTGAGGAAACTCTAACGCGGGGGAGTATGGATCTTCCGGGGGTCTTCGGACAGGTGAATCGAGATTACGATGAAAAAAATCGGGGGAAGGTGTAGGAGGAAAGTCGGTAGCGGAAAAGGTTGAATCCCGAGGAGATGCTAAGGGCTCTGCAAAGGGATCGAAGGTAGAAGAAGGTGACCCTGGTGATTGTTTAGAATCTGTTTCTACAGTAGATCCAGGGGAGTAAGAGGGGGAGGGATAACGACAGGGGGAAAGAGACAATGATTCGGGGGACGGATTTGAGACTGGTAGAGATGAATCGGTCAGTTCGCCGAAAGTTCTTAAATTAATTAGAGCGCTAGGCAAAACAGAATTTTCTGCTCGGAGATGGTTTAATTTTCCGTAGAGCGATAACGATGCGCCAAGCTTCCGGAGCTTCTTATTTCGACGACTCCAACAGTTCTTAATAGCTTTTTGCGTTTTCCGCTCAGGGGCACGATTACGCACTAGAATGAATTTAAAAATTAAGGCTACGTTCTCTCTTTCTGGTAAAAGGAAATAAAATCTAGATCGTATCTACTCAAAAGAAAGGGAAAGAAAGAGTTTTAATTATGAAAAGAAGAGAATTCTTTGTTCCTGATGGAAATGAAGAGAGTTGCGGATTCAATCGAAAGAAAATTCGATTGTATCCTGCGGAAAGTAAAGAATTGCGGATTCAATCGAAAAAGAATTCGATTGTATCCTGCGGAAAGAAAAGAGAGTTGCGGATTCAATCGAAAGAGTATTCGATTGTATCCTGCAGGAAGTAAAAGATTTGCGGATTCAATCGAAAGAGAATTCGATTGTATCCTGCGGAAAGTAAAGAATTGCGGATTCAATCGAAAAAGAATTCGATTGTATCCTGCGGAAAGAAAAGAGAGTTGCGGATTCAATCGAAGGAGCATTCGATTGTATCCTGCGGAAAGTAAAGAATTGCGGATTCAATCGAAAGAGAATTCGACTGTATCCTGCAGGAAGTAAAAGAATTGCGGATTCAATCGAAGGAGAATTCGATTGTATCCTGCAGGAAGTAAGAGAATTGCGGATTCAATCGAAAGAGCATTCGATTGTATCCTGGGGAAAGTAAAGAGAGTGAGAGTAATAGAGGGAGGAAAGGAAGGGTGGTGCAATAATACTGAGTATATGAGTGTTTTGAAAAATATAATAAATATCTTATTAGAGAGAGAAGGTAGTCTTATGAAGAGTAAAAATAAAAATATAATAATAATGGACGGCTGAGACTTACTGTTGAGTGAAATTTTGAAGGTGCGAATGATTTGGTGGTTGGCGGAGCGGATTCAGGGGGTCGATTGTGTATCATATAACTAGAGTGAAAATGACAAAAGTGAACAAATTTACTAGAGTATTTATAATTTTATTGGTCAATACCTAGTGAATTCGCTCATTTTTGTAATTTTCACTCTAGTTACATGATACACAATCGACCCCCAGCTTACAACGGCGGACGGTTGGTCGACGGTTGGCACTCAGAGTGTTCGGTTCTCACAATGCCGCGTCAAATTTAAGTACGATAAATACGAATCCGAACGTCACAAACTCGGACATATAATGTCACGGAATGTGCGCCGGATCGAACTAGAGTGAATCGCGAACGAAAAATGAGCGATTGATCAGAATGAAAAAGGTGCGGTATGTGCTCGTAAGTGACTGTAAATGACTGTAAGTAAGTAAGTAAGTAAGTACTCGCGAGCTCCGAAGCTCCTTCCTTTTATACCTGATTCTGCCTATGGTTCCTATGGGATTTTAATCCGCAGGTGTACCCCCAAGGACTTTGATTCTGTCCATGGGGAAATCTTTCAAACTGAAAAGTCGCTATCTTTCTGCATACTTACAGTTCATGATTAACGTAACAACCAATAAGCTCTAGTAGTTTCATTAATCATGAACTGCGACTATGTAGAAAGTGGTGACTTCTCAGTTTGGAAAATTTCCCCATGGACAGAATCAAAGTCCTTGGGTGTACCGTCTCTTATTATTGCCCACGCCCTACCTATTAATTGCGCGACAAGTGTTTCGAGTCGGTGGGGTCAATCATCCGCGTTTCAAGGCCGAGTCGCTGGTTGGCCGTGTACCAGTAAGCGTGTTTGTAATAGAGTGAAAAAGCGCGGTCAGGATTGCTGATGCAATCCTCCTTATTCCTTGTGCAAGCATATTCCTATTTAAGTCTTTTTGTTTCCCATATAACTATTGAAAGCAAGATAAGAAATACCTTGGTTACTATGGTCAAATCGTCCCCGCCACGTTGTTACACTGGGGACGGGTACCATTAACGTTGAGAAGAAGAATCCGCGTTTCAACGCTTGCTTCCGCCCAAAATCGGCACGTGTCAAGGGTAGACCAACCGTATTAACTCGACCGGACAATTTTAGCGTATTCGCGCGGTTAAGATAGGTCACCTTTTCGCAATTTTTCGGTTGCTTGGCTGCATCGATTTCGAAAGAAAAGAATTGTTACTCCGCAGGACGTAACAACTTTAATGTTTTAATAGTGTATATATATGGACCTTAACATCATGTTGATGGATTATTATGAAGTATCTCATGCAAACAAGGGATGAATCGATAATTAAGATATGCAGAGATAACTAAGAAAAAAGTTATTCCAATGTTTTATTTGTACTTGCGTTACAAAAAACCAGAAAAGACCGTAATATATGAGTACGGCCTATTTTTACTGAGAGAAGAAGACTTCTGCAAGGTGATAGCGACAATTTACTTGTGGAAATGCGATTGAAACCGCAGTAGCCACATTTCGTTGCCTGTAAACAAAAATACAATTATTTTATTAATTCAGATATTGAGTACCAATTGTTAATGGATATGATTTTAAACATTTGTGCTGTTTAACTTTATTATAATATTTATTATGCTTATGTTACGTCCAGGGTTAAAGAAGGGTAGATGAGATATAGAGGGAGAAGGGAGGGACGTAACAATTCGAGAATGTGCACGTGCGGCACGGGAGAGCGCGTCGACAACCCGGGATATAGGTCAGTGGGGCCCGCAGCGGGGGGCCCCAATGGCAAGATATCCGGGATGCTCCGCGTCCCTTGGTCCTATTTTGAGGCAACAAACTTAATTGCTTTACCTCGGGATTGGACCTAGTGCTTATCTTGTAAGAGCAAGGGATGGTGGTCGTGGTTATGAAATTAGCACCAATTAATTATTGTACCTGGTTTATTTTAATCAGTAGTAAATGAGAATACAAATTTGTTTATTTTGAAAAATGATTTATATTCATAAAAAAACAACGGTTTAAACTAAAGGCTCTATAATTTTTAAGTTAACAATTACAATGTCGAATACAACTGGACTTGTGATATAATTATAATGTTAAACTAAGAGAAGGCTAAAATCAAATATGCTTCACGGCTGCTCGGGACTTGTACTTGTGGATTTTAGGGGTTTTATTGTTATTCACTAAAAAAAAGCAAAACTCCGTTTCTCTCTGTGTTTATTGAAAGGTTAGATTTTAAACCCTCCTTCGGGTTAACTCGAACAGCGTTCGAGTGAAACTAGAGAAAGAGATTGAAGTTTAAAAAGGTTCGAGTGAGTCTAGGAAGAAAGAAATTCTTACGAGTGAAACAGAAGTAATAAAGAGATTCTTCCGGATCTCCTCTTGTGAGTAAATCCCAAGAGGAAGGAAAAGTTAGTAATAAAAAGATTCTTCCGGATCTCCTCTTGTGAGTAAATCCCAAGAAGAAGGAAAATTAGTAAAAAAAGATTCTTCTGGATCTCCTCTTGTGAGTAAATCCCAAGAAGAAGGAAAAATTAGTAATAAAAAGATTCTTCCGGATCTCCTCTTGTGAGTAAATCCCAAGAAGAAGGAAAAATTAGTAATAAAAAGATTCTTCCGGATCTCCTCTTGTGAGTAAATCCCAAGAGGAAGGAAAAATTAGTAATAAAAAGATTCTTCCGGATCTCCTCTTGTGAGTAAATCCCAAGAGGAAGGAAAAGTTAGTAATAAAAAGATTCTTCCGGATCTCCTCTTGTGAGTAAATCCCAAGAAGAAGGAAAATTAGTAAAAAAAAGATTCTTCCGGATCTCCTCTTGTGAGTAAATCCCAAGAAGAAGGAAAAATTAGTAATAAAAAGATTCTTCCGGATCTCCTCTTGTGAGTAAATCCCAAAAAGGAGGAAAATTAGTAATAAAAGATTCTTCCGGATCTCCTCTTGTGAGTAAATCCCAAGAAGAAGGAAAAAATTAGTAATAAAAAGATTCTTCCGGATCTCCTCTTGTGAGTAAATCCCAAGAAGAAGGAAAAATTAGTAATAAAAAGATTCTTCCGGATCTCCTCTTGTGAGTAAATCCCAAGAAGAAGGAAAAATTAGTAATAAAAAGATTCTTCCGGATCTCCTCTTGTGAGTAAATCCCAAGAAGAAGGAAAAATTAGTAATAAAAAGATTCTTCCGGATCTCCTCTTGTGAGTAAATACCAAGAAGAAGGAAAATTAGTAAAAAAAAAGATTCTTCCGGATCTCCTCTTGTGAGTAAATCCCAAGAAGAAGGAAAATTAGTAAAAAAAAAGATTCTTCCGGATCTCCTCTTGTGAGTAAATCCCAAGAAGAAGGAAAATGTTGCAAAGAGAAAAGAAGAGAGAGAGAGAGAGAGAAAGAGAGAGAGATAGAGAGAGAGAGAGAGAGAGAGAGAGAGAGAGAGAGAGAGAGAGAGAGAGAGAGAGAGTATGAGAGGGGAGAGTAATAAGTTTAATGAATATATTATATTTATTACAAAAATCCTTCGCAAAGAGAGAAAAGGTGTTCAAAAAAAAAAATCAAGAGCGGAAATAAACTAGGTGATTAATTCTGGACTTACTACTTGCTGAATGTGTGAGTGTCGGTGATAGTGAATGGAATACTCTCGGAGCCGCAGGCCTCCAAACTGGGCCGCACTCAGCGGGAGATGACAGGTCCGGTCGGAGGGATTGCGCGTGCGATGGACAGTGGTCTGCAGGTCCCAACCAGGGACGTTTCGAATGGCACTTTTTTCTTTCGACCGAGACTTGCACTCCGTACGTGTTTAAAGGCCGCGATCCGAGAGTCAGAGAACTCGAGCATACAAGATGCCACGGAACTGCGACTCGGAATGATCAAGACTAGACTGCGCGCTTCGCTGGAAAACGCGCCTATTTATACAAATTTTCGTCTATGATTCCCTTTGTCCCATCGAGGGCCGTGTGCACCACTTTATTCATTAATACACCCACGTGCAATATTTACTTTTACGACTTTTTAATATTCCTCGGTAATTGTTATCCGAGGAAGCGGCAGGTTTGACAATTGAACTCTCAGAAGCATTAAATGTCAAAAAATTCTTTGATTTGTTGCTATGCGGGTGTCGGGCATCAGAACTCAAAGGGATGCACACGTGCGTCTTCCAGATCCCTGATTTTACTATCTTGAGTGTTTCCGGTATCGAGCAACGGTGTCACCTCAGATCTCCTCAATTGATGAATTTATAACTACTTAATTTCCGACATCCGGTTATTGCCGTGAGAGTCACCGAATTCTTAGGATCGGGGTGAGATCACCGTCGCTCGCCCGTTAATTAGAATATCCGCTGGTTGCGAAGGAAAGAATCGTTACTCCGCAGGACGTAACACCCCCCGGCTTAGACAAATGTTGGGGATGTACAACATTTGCAAAGAGATTTGATTCCTTTCCTTCGACAACTATTAATTCTTATATCGAAGAGGGAAGATCTATATCTAAATGGGCTCAGGTGTGCGTTGTGAGTTATATAGAAATAGGAAAGAAAAGGGCGACCTCCAGATCCCCTTCCCTTTTTTTCTTTCGTATTCCTGGTTATTTATTTGTTTAGTGTTATTTACTTAACTACCAGCGCCGCGTTTAGAATATAAAAATTCTTATTTTTGGTAAGGTTTTACATAATTCCCTGATAGATGCAAGGCATAAATATATATATTCTTATAAAAATATTTGCATAATATATAATAAAGGTTTCCCCTCCTTTTTTTTTTTTAATAATAATATTTTTTATAAGGATTTTTTTTTTTTTGCATTTCTTACATATTTATATATTTATCCCTTTATTCTTCTCTATATATGTGGGTGAAAACAGGAAGGACAAAGAATCTTTTCTATTTCCTTCGTGTTCCCAAACACTTATTTATTTATTAGCACTCGTTTAATTATCTAAACGTTTAAGGTACTTACACAAGGTTAGGGTTCTATATTATTTCAACGGAAGATATATATATATATAAATATGTGTTTTACAATTACACACTCTGTAAAGATAAATCAATAATTTTTTTTTTTTTTTTTTTTATTAATTTATATAATTTGTTGATAGAAATATATATATATATATATATATATATATATATATATACCTTTCATACATAATTTTCTTCTTCATTTTTTCACTTTTATTCTACTATATGCGTTTAATTATATATATGTATATTTATATATACGTATGCGTAACCTACGTCTGAATAATGACGGAAAGAAAAGGCAAATTTAAATCTCTTTTCTTTTCTTCGTGTGATATACCTATTGGTCTATCGAATACTTATTGGTCTATCGCTAGCTGCTTAATTGTTTATTGTTAGTTATCTTAGTATTTAAGATGCTTATACAGAATTAAGGTCCCTACGTTATTTTGAGTAGAATATATATATTAAAACGATTTTTTTTTCTTTTTATATATATATATACCGGGTGTCCCAGACCACCCGTCCCACCCGATTTTTTCGTAAACGCGACATTTTAAAGAAAAATGTTTCAGACAAAAATTGTAGGGTTTTAAAAGATCTATTTACTGATTTTATCAGTTTGACCTTGGATGGCGTCGCCAAGGTCAGATCAAAATAACATTAACTTTTTTAAATAGGACACCTCATTTTTGGTTCCAGAATCTAATAGCTGGTGTCAAGACCTTTCCAAAACACTATAAGAAAGTTTATTTTTGTTGAGTACTTTCCGAGTTGTGAGGCTTGAAATTTACGGTGTACTGTAACCTTCAAGCGTCATAACTCGGAAAGTCCTTAACCAAAATAAACTTATTTATAGTGTTTTGGAAAGCTCTCGAAATCGACTACAAGAAAATGCAATGAAAAATATAAGCAGAGGACACCGACTTCGCCCATGGTATCACGTCGAATAATGCTTTCTCTCTCGACCCAGCGTCGAGCGAGGAGGATGCACTATCGTAAAGCCCCCCACCACTTTCCGCCCGCACCCCGATCGTCGCCGCGCAGCCTAGACACACGTACAAGCGCGGCTCCGCGTGTGTGCGGCAGCCGAGCGCTAGCGTCGAGAGACACCATTTCTGCCGGTGCGTGTACCTATAGTCCTACGCGTAGAGTTTTGAAGATACCTAATTACCGAGATCTCTAACATTCGGTACAGCTCTATGATGCCGTTTATTCTTGATTTATTAATATTAATCTTCATTTAATGTTGATTATTGTAGCAATAAAGTAATTTTCACGAAAAAGCACCCTTACATACCACTCCTAAAAGTCATTGTTTAGAATTCATAATATTACGCAACTCGTCACCAATTCACGTTTTCTAATAAGCAACCCGGTCGTAAGCGTAATTTGTAGTTATGCCTTACCCGAACGAAGAAGCTGCGTTAATGATGTCAGTTTTGGGTAGAGCTGGAAGTTTTCGAGCAGCTGAAATAATGTGGCGAAATGAATATCCCGATCATACACCACATTCGCGCAAAGTTTTCAGTTGCTTACAACGTCGAATAATTGTAAAAGGTATTGTTCAGCCGGATCATAATAAGGGAAGGCAAATTCATCGATCAGTTCGTTCAGTAAGAGCACCTGATGTAATTGCATCTGCCTTTGTAACCCCGAATGATTCTTTAAAGCGACGAGCAAGAGATAGTGGAATAAGTCGAAGCACGATCAGTCGAATTTTTCGTGAAAATTCATTCCATCCATATCGAATGTCACTTCACCAGGCCATGACATTGAACGATCATAGACAAAGACTGATATTCTGTAATTGGATTACTCAACAATTACCTAATTTCCATAGAAGTATTTTATTTTGTGATGAGTGCACCTTTAAAAGTGACGGCGAAATAAACACACATAATTTTCGTTATTGGGCACAAGAGAATCCACATTGGTATCGAGAAATGGATCATCAACGTATCTGGAAAGTCAATGTTTGGTGCGGAATTGTTGATACGCATATCGTGGGACCATTTTTCTTTCAAGAGAATTTAAACCGTTTTTTATATGCCGATTTACTCGAAAACGAACTTCCACGTTTACTTGAAGATATTCCACTCCAATTACGTCTAAATATGTGGTTTCAACAGGATGGATGTCCCGCCCACACGTCTGTCATTGCTCGTCATCAACTGAACCGCATATTTCGCGGCCGATGGATAGGTAAACATGGTCCACATAATTGGCCACCACGATCACCGGACCTTACAATTTTAGATTATTATTTGTGGGGACGAATAAAAGACCTTGTATACCGCGAACGACCTACGACTGCAGAAGATATGAAAAACAGAATTCGACAAGTCATTCAGTCTCTAGATACTGACGAAATTCGTCGGGCGACGGATGATTTCCAAAGTAGGGTAACAGCCTGTATAAATGCACGTGGTGGACATTTTGAACATCGAGACTGAACAACATGCGTATGCACAAAGGTGACGGCAAGGGAAACCACCTTATGAAAGCACCCCGACAAAGGTGACGGCGAGGGGAACCACCTTAAAAAAGCACCCCGACAAAGGTGACGGCAAGGGGAACCACCTTATGAAAGCACCCCGACAAAGGTGACGGCAAGGGGAACCACCTTATGAAAGCACCCCGACAAAGGTGACGGCGAGGGGAACCACCTTAAAATAGCACCCTGATAAGGTGTAAGTACGATCTTGTTACCTACACGTGGTACACCTTAGGTAACGCTAATACCTACAGGCGGCACCGATTATTTCGTTTTTACATTTTAAAAATGTTACTTTGACTTATACCTTTATGCCCAAGATCGATCTCAAGGTCGAATTCAAGATCATCATCAGGTTGATCCCTCGAAATCATGCAAATTTTGTCTGAGCCATTTTTTTGTACAAGCACATCCCTACGTTTTAAAAGGGTGGGACGGGTGGTCTGAAACAGGTATATTTTTCATTGCATTTTCTTGTAGTCGATTTCGAGAGCTTTCCAAAACACTATAAATAAGTTTATTTTGGTTAAGGACTTTCCGAGTTATGACGCTTGAAGGTAACAGTACACCGTAACTTTCAAGCCTCACAACTCGGAAAGTACTCAACAAAAATAAACTTTCTTATAGTGTTTTGGAAAGGTCTTGACACCAGCTATTAGATTCTGGAACCAAAAATGAGGTGTCCTATTTAAAAAAGTTAATGTTATTTTGATCTGACCTTGGCGACGCCATCCAAGGTCAAACTGATAAAATCACTAAATAGATCTTTTAAAACCCTACAACTTTTGTCTGAAACATTTTTCTTTAAAATGTCGCGTTTACGAAAAAATCGGGTGGGACGGGTGGTCTGGGACACCCGGTATATATATATATTATTGTTTTATGAATATGTATGTTTATAATTATGCATATACTCTTCTCTTTATTCCTAATTGTAAAGACATGGAAGAAAAGGTAAATTTTTATTATTATTTTTTTTCTTCTATGCTTCTGATTGCTTATTTGTCCCCTATTAATTACCTAAACTACCGAGGTTACGCCTGCGGTGTTAGGTGTTATGTCATCTTTGGTAAAATATACGTTTATAGTTATCTTTGGCACAAGGTTTACCTATTTCTCTCTTTCTTTCTTGTACTGATATGTGGAACACTACTTGATCGCGGTTAACAGCAGGGGAGAATCATTCATCTGGTCTAACCGGGTCTATGATACCTTTGTTGACCAATAGAGGGGTACCCCCATCCCATTTTCAGGCCCACGATGTCTGCGTATTCGAATGTATTGAGGCACTCCTGACATTCTTCAATATCCCTGTATCTCAGCATTACCTGCAGGCAGCTGGTGCATTTATCCTGGTTGTGGAGAAAATCCATGTGAGCCAGGAGGTGTGCTGAGACAGCCGCGTATTTTCTTTGTTGGTCGAATGTCATCGCCAGGTAGCAACCTTCACATATTTTTTTATAACTGATGAATCGTTGATATATCGGGCGTCCTCTCAATGTAGTGACGCATCGGAGTTTTCCCATGAGTATGACAGTGCTCAGACAACGTGATGAAAATTTTTCTTCTTCTTCTCGTCCCTTTTTTCCCCAGCAGAAGTTGCGAATTGCAGACATCATTTGCGTATACGTATGCTGCAATCGATCAAGTAGTGAATAGATGTATACAGATAAAAGGAACAGAGGAAGATTTTTCCTCGTTTTACCTTATGCTCAAATACAGGTGACGATCAGTTCAGTAATTTTTTGAGATTCTTATTTTTCCCTTAGTATTATACGTAACACTACGCTTGCGTAATCTTAAGTTTCCCTTGAGGAAATGGCTACAGGTATGCCGTGGCCGGCATTTAGGAGTGTTCTGTCGGCGTGGTCGAATCGTTCTAGACAATCTTGACAAGATTTGGCCATTCTAACCATTACCATTATTTCGTGACATATAGCGCAACGGTTTTGATGCACGGCGTTTACATGGATTAGATGGTGCCTAAATAGACGAGTATATCTGAGTTTCACGACGGGTGTCAGAACTACGTAGCATTTGCTGCAAATTTTTGAATAATCATCAAGTTGTTGAAATACTCTCAAGTTTCCTAAGCTGGTAACACACCGGAGATCGCTCAGATATAGATAGTCTTCCCAGAACAACTCGGCCCAGTGGAGGCTGAAAGACTCCCGCATGTTACATGCTGTAATTGAAAATTCATCGATTGAGTTATATATTTAATTACTACTACATATATATATATACATATATATATATATTTTTTTTTTGTTTTATTATTATTATTATTCGGGGATAAGGTATTCGATGAATTTCCTTAATTGGGAGGTTCTTCCCCCTCCCTGAGTAGTTAGTTCTGTTGTACTATCTTTGACATAGTTGATGGACATTAATTTTTTGCTACTGTTCCTGATGGTATAAAGAAATATGTAGTTGCTTATAATGTTAACGCGGTATTAAAAATTTGTAGATGTCTCGCCCTCTCGATGGTTGCTGGAGTTCTCTCGATGATTGTTGTAGTCCTCAGGTGTGATTGCGATGGCTATTCCCCATCCTTGGTCTAAGCGTTTTTTGAAGGCACGTTGATATCCCGTAGTGCATCCTTTACAGCTGCTTGTCGGTCTGATGTTTATCATCCTTCCTTTGCAAATTGTGCATTTGTCTCTGTGCTCTACTGATCTCCTATGGACCAAGTTGTGCGGGAACAGCGGTGTATATTTTGATTTTTGATCAGCCGCCATTTTCTGGTAACAGTCGCTGCAGAACAGTTGTAAGTTGTCGGGGCTCATATAGATTGGTCGTCCTTCTAACAGGGTGATGCATCGAAGTTCCTCTCTCAGGTATTGATTATTTCGTGAATTGTGGCTTACGGTCTGGCTCCACGTGGTGATCCATGGATCTTCGCGACTCATTGGTACTTCGACCGCTGGGACGGATTGAATATCGTCGCAATGTTCACCATGTCCTAGCAATATCATTATTTCCTTTATTTTGATTTCACCTTTGTTTTCACCCCTTAATCGTAGTTCAACAAGGGCTACTTCATCCCTTAGAGTTCCCAATATGTTGATCCATCCTTCTTGCTTTTCGATTATTGCTTTGATTGCCTTTTTTGCTCTTGGTGACCATGGTCCTCCAGAGGTTGATTTTAGGTAAGCCAGTCCGCAAGGTACTCCTTGCCATGGTAGTGTTTTGAATCTATTTTCTAGCGTGTAGATTTCTGTGGGTCGTCTTCGGACGATGCGTCCCCAATCTAACAGGGCTACAGTTACTTTACCATTTTCTTCGATTCCATCTGTAATGATTCCTCTTTTCCATTTTTGTCCTTCTCGTGTAACTACTGGTTCTCCGCTTATTGCGTAATCAATTATAGGTTGTAACAACTGTGCCTTTCGGCTCGTCTTTTTATTTAAGTCTCTTTGCATTTTTTTAAAATCCTTCCGCATGTCCTTCAGATATATCCAGAATCGAGTGGGTGAGTCTACCTTTACCACTTCGACCGCTTGTGGGTTCTCAGTCAGCAGTCTTGGGTTAGTGCGTTCGATTTGCATATCTATAAGAGAATGGTAGCAGACCTTTTAGCCTTAAGAATGCACATATTAATTGCAAGATATGTATATACGTGTATATATTTTTATTATGTGAGTAAATATTGGTGAGTATTTTATAAGATAGTTACTTGATTATTATTAGATTATTGGTTTTCTACCTAACCAACTTTATTATTATTACATCTATGCTTTAGATCGAGGGGTATACTTTTTCCAAAATATTCTCGGTGTCCCGAGCATGCCCTAATTTCAAAAGAATGTCTTTGACGTCGAGCATTTCGCTCCCGCAGTCGTTTCTTGTTTCTAGTTTTACAAGCGCTGCTTCTTCTTCCACATCGCCCATGATGCTGATCCAACCTTCTCTTTGTTCAACTAGGAACTTTAAGAGCTCTCTGGCTCGTCGGGGCCATATCCTTTTTATTGGACAGGGCCCTACGTGAGCTATTGCGCAAGGAATTGCCCGCCATTCAAAGTCGCGAAATCTGTCCTCAAGCTGGTAAATGTCGCAGAAGAGCCGTTCGACGACGCGAGCCCAATCCCTGAGAAGAATAGTGGCTGTCCCATCTTCGTGGGTGTCAAGAATAATTCCGCGCTGCAATCTGTGCCTATCGTGGACAGCAACAATTTCGTCTGGTTTAATGTCTTCGGGTGGGTAGTGCAAAAATCGACTTCGCCGTGCCATTCTGCGGAGTTCCTCTAGTAGCTCTTCGAAGTCGTCAGCAGAGTTTTGCAGATGTACCCAGATTAGAGTGGGCGCGTCTGCTTTTATTATTTTCACTCTCAATGGGCTCCTTGTCAGAAGTCTTATGTTCGTGTGGCCAATATCCATAGTCATCTATAACAATAGAATGGGAACTGGGAAGTAAAGGATTGGTTTAGTTTTTTAATTCAAGGGTGTAGGTAGTGGCTTCCCGCGGGGGAAGCAAGGGATAGGTATGTCTTTCTTGCGTAGGATCGTCTTGTAGTTCAGAAAGTCTTACTTCTTGTAGTTCGGACTCAGCAGGAGCTGAGGGTGATGATTTTTTTAATTTGTATTTTTCCTTTCCTAAATGTAGCAGGAGTTGGGTGATAGAATCCCATATTGCTCCCACTAAATATACTGACCATCCGTACACGGTATGTAAGGCGTACCCGTGTACAAAGGTATCTATTATTAGTTTAACGACTCTTGCCGACATATAGATTCCAATTATGCCGGCGCTGACATTTCCAAAAATTAAGAACCGATTCCAAAAATTTTCCCATGCTGTCGCGGCTATTTTTTGTATGGAGGCTTCGTCCAAGAGGTTAGAAATAGATCCCCCATTTATAGAGCTTGATTGGCCCATCATTCCTCGAGCCACCGTATTGAGTAACGCGGGTCGTTCAGCAGGAAACATTATGTGATCTCGAAGTGTTTCGAGGTCATTATCTGTATATATTCCGCTCGTGGCGAGTGAGCCGGGACTAATATACTTCCATGTCGATTTTGTCATGGGTTTCATAATTATTGGAGGAAGTGATTCGACTGGTCTAGGTGTAAACTTATACCATGAATCTTCGAGAAGGTACATGGCAGGTGCAAGTGAGTTGCACGTAACTTCTGTTCCTTGGCGTAACAAAATGTGAGTTTTCGGAGTTAAAAACAGACTTTCATTATTTCGTAATACCGGCAGTTGATCGTAACATTTCTCAGTACGAGCGATCTTTACTTCAACGGGTACGCATTTCACTATGTGTATCACTTCTCCAGCTAGCAGGGCCATATATCCTGGCCCTTGCATTATGTGATAAGCGAAAGCGTCTGGGGCGTGAGTGGCGAGAGCCAATGCATTTTTTAATACTTTCTGTTCGAGAATACATTGTTGCTGGAGAACATCTCGATATAACTGGTTTACTTGGGTGCGCACATGTTTTTCTACGTACAAAAATTTAGAGTTTATATAGGTAAAAATATCGAGGTTTTGTGGGCGGTATTGTTTACCAAATATCGAATTTCCGAAGGTTGTTTCGTAAATCAATAGTTTCGGAAGTTCGGTTCTTATGAGTGTATACCCACAATGTGTATACTTTCCCCTCATTGTTAATGCGAAAATTGTTTCGTGAGATTTTACAGTGTAGACTATCTGGGATTCCTTCCCGGTATCATCTATTAACACGTCTGCGAATCCGTCATAGAGGGATGCGTAATTGGAGAGTGCACATTGATCCGCAGGAAGCGGGTCCCAGAATGTGTTTCCTCCTTCTAAATCTATACAATGAGTAGCCTTGAAATCGCAAGTCACTCCTGAGCGGAGCATTAAGCGATTAGAGTTTAGTTGGACTGTTGCTTCGTAATCTTGAAGTGTGATTTTAACAGTGGCGAGCACGATCACGTTAGGCCAACTCCCGAAAGTATCGGAATAACTACCTCCGTGACACCCTCCTTCATCTATGTGTCCTGCTAAAATCAACGGCCGGGAGATTGATTGATTAGCCTTTAATTCGGATATAACAGTGTTTCCATGTCGATAGACTCCGATCCATTGCATTCGCATACAGGATTCACGAGATGTTTCCTCTATGTACGAATATTTGCCATTAAGTACATCGCTGGTGTGGGAAAACATTCCGCATGTTTTCACTATTCTATCGATCTCGACCTTGCATTGCCTGACTCTTACGGTTTTAAATTCATTAATCTGTATGAGTTGTATGTAGGTTTTGGTTTGGTTCACGCGTTGAGGGGGTATATCGCATTCTTCGGTATTGAGTAGAGACATTGTAGTTATATTAGCCATTGGTGATCCACAATCGTAGCCTATTATTCCATTTGTTTTGCGCGTCCATGCTATTATCAACATTATAGCAATAAGCCGGGAATCCATCTGAAATTTGGATTATTGTTGTTACTATTTATTTAAATTGTTAGAGGCAGGTTTTATATAGGAAATTCTCAATCGGTTTGGATGCACAATTCGGCTATTTTTCTTTATTTTGATTTTTACATTATTTTTGTTCAGTATTTCTAAGACTTCGTGTGGCCCAGTGTAATGATCCCCAAATTTACCGGGTTTAGGCCCTTTTAATAAGAACACTTGATCCCCAGGCCTAAATGTTTGCGGATTGATTTTTTTATCATAATGTTTTTTGGATTTAATTTTTGCCTCAACTACATTTTCTCGGGCATTAGTTTGGATAGCATGGAGCTGAGTGGCTAAGTTTATTAAGTAATCGTCGTAGCTTGTTAGTTTATCCTCAGGCCCGAATAATTCGCCTGAGGGAATTCTTGTTATTTTACCAAAAACTAACTCATAAGGTGTATGCTTGGTGGCTTCATGGACACCAGTATTATAATTGAACATTGCCAATCCGATCCATCGATCCCATTCTTTTTGATTATTTGCGTACTGTTTCAAATATTCACCTAACGCGTGATGTGATCTTTCTAGAGATCCGTTGGATTGCGGGTGAAAGGCAGTTGTCCGAAACTTACGAATTCTGAACAGCTTTGCGATCTTTTTCATTAGTTCGCTAATAAAATTTCGTCCTTGATCTGTTAGTATCGCCTTAGGCGCTCCCAACACACAAATAAATCTATCAACAAAGGCTTCTGCGATTGTCTCAGATGTTTGATCTGGAAGGGGTATTCCCATGCAAAATTTAGTTAATTGATCTTGCAATGTTAAAATATATTCACTTCCTCTTTTAGTTCTTGGCAAAGGTCCTACAATATCCATAGCTACTTTATCGAAAGATGAACCAGGCGTGTCAGTAATTATCATGGGTTGTTTTGTTTTGACTCGCACCAACTTTTTTAATTGACATTGTAAGCATTGTTGTATGTATTGTTGGATATCGGACTTCAAATTTTCCCAATAATAATGGTGTTTTATTCTACTATACGTTTTCGTAACTCCACGGTGTCCGCCTGTGGGTGAGCAATGTATCTCCCCGATTATAATTGGCCGAAGATCCTTGGGGGGGTATTTAATTAACCCATTACATATTATTAATTTTGAAGTTGAGTTTATAAAGATTGATTGTAGTAAAGGCTTAATGCTACTCCATGGGACGTTGTTCACAAAGTCTGATTTTGCAATGCTTACTGTTTCCAGTTTTAAATTTTCAGTAATATTGCGTAGGTCTCTGATGACTGTTGTGATTTGAATTAAAGTCATAGTTGGTCCTTCGCGCTGTCTTTCGCTAATAGGCAAAGCTATATGATAATGTTTCTTATATTTTACTGCCTTAGCTTCACCCAGGGTTAGAGCTCCTAAATTTGGTATTTCATTTCGCTCGAATAATTTTTGCGAGCCCGTATCTAGTGGACTTCCATCAGTGTTGACAAAATATGCAATATTATCTTTTCGTAAAAATAATAATTCGCGAGAATCGATTGTGTTAGCCTTAATTATTCGATGTTCGATAATAATGGATTTTGATTTATGTTTCTTTCTCCTTACTTCCTTTTCTCTTTCTTCTTCTTGGCTCTCCTCTTCGTCATCCCTGTCGTTGTTACCTTTGTCCGGCGGATCGTTTCTTTCTTCTATTTGCTCTATTTCATCTATATGTTCATGCGAATCTTGAAGTGATATTTTCTGTTGGATATCTTTATTTTTGGTCTGGCTTCGAGTTTGCATTCCAGTAGAGCGAGGTGGTTCATGATTTAATACCTCCTCTGTGGTTTGTAATTGTTGCGATTCATTTTGTTCCTTGCACATGGAAGGTGTCAGATCGGAGTTTTCTTCAGGTAAATTCTCGTCGGGTATTAGATCTTCAATTTCCTCATTGTCCGAAAGGTAAAGTTTGAAATCGTCATCTTCTTCTCCTTCTTCATCTTCGTACTCTTCTAATATTTTAGAAATGATTTTCGCGTCTTCTGGGTCATCGGGGTTAAGAATTTTATTCCGAGTGATAACGTTGCAATCATCTTCTTCCATACTTACAGGGTTTCGAGACAAGGCATCCGCGTTTACATTGGTTTTTCCTGCTTTATATACAACGTCGTATTCGTATTCCGATAATTTTAATCTCCAGCGAAGTATCCTCATATTTGCATCTTGGGCGTTTTTAAACCAAAGCAGAGGTTTATGATCGGTTACCAATGTAAATTTTCGTCCGTATAAATAAGGTCGAAAATGTTTTACACAATATACGATAGCTAAAGCTTCTTTTTCGTAAGTGTCATATTTAACTTCGTTATCCGTTAGAGTTCTCGAAGCGTATGCTATTGGTCTATCTTTATTCACTTCACCCTGTGATAAGATACCTCCTACTGCTATACCAGATGCATCGGTGGTTAAAATGAATGGTTTGGAGAAGTCGGGATATTGAAGCACCGGTTCTTTGCATAAATTCTCTTTTAATGTTTCGAAGGAGTTTTCTTGATCCGATGTCCATTCAAAACGAACATCATTCTTTAATAGATTTGTTAATGGCTTGGCCAATTTTGAAAAATTTGATATGAATCGCCTATAATACCCTGCCAATCCTAGAAATTGTTTAATATTCTTCGGTGTCTTGGGTCTGGGGAACTGTCGGACGGCTTCCAGTTTCTTGGGATCAGGTTTAATGCCATTTCGGCTTATTATGTGCCCCAGATAGGTTACCTGTGTTTTTAAAAATTCGCATTTATCGGGTTGTAGTTTTAAGTTGGCTTTTCGGAGTCGATCTATTAACAGCTTGTATTTTCTTTCGTGTTCTTCCAATGAGGTAGCGTAAATAACAATGTCGTCCATATAAACAAACAATTCCTTGCCTTGTAATCCAGATAACACTAAATCCATGAGGCGTTGAAAGGTGGCTGGAGCGTTTTTTAAACCGAAGGGCATTCGTTCAAATTGTGGCCAAAGGGTGTCGTGAATGCAGTCTTGTGGCTATCAACAGGATCCATTTTAATCTGGTGAAATCCTGAGGCTAAATCACACACTGAAAAATATTGCGCTCCACCTAACTGATCAATGATATCAACAATATTGGGTAATGGGTAAGCGTCGCCAATGGTTTTTTCATTCAAAGCTCGGAAATCTAAAACCATTCTCCAACGTTTATTTCCCTTTGAGTCTTCCTCCTTGGGTACTATCCATATGGGTGTGTTGTAAGGTGACTGAGATAATTTTACTATGCCTCCTTCTAACAATTCCTGGACCTGTTTGTTTATTTCTTCTTTATGGATTTGTGGGAACCGATACTGCCTAGTATTAATGGGTCGATCATCTGTTGTCGGTATCTGATGTTGCAACACATGAGTTGCCGTTAAATTTTCTCCGGGAATGTAAAATCTATCTTGACTATAAGATATAAGATTCGTTACGCTCTTTCTTTCTTGCGTATTTAAGTGCTCTAATCGCAATAATTCTATAATTTCTGCGAGTCTGGTTTGTTCATTTGTTTTGGAGATTTTTAAGCATTCGTGAGATATTTCTTTTTGCATTCTTTGTTTCTCTGTGCTTGTCGGAGTTTGGTTATCCTCGGGTTTTCCAATTATTTGTTGAAATGAGGCCATATTTTCCGAGGATGATTCGCTTTCTTTAGAACAGCATAAACTATTTAATTCTTTTGCTGGTTTCTTGATGATAGAACGAGAGAGGTCATCACTTCTTTTAAGTGTTTCCCTTTTTGGAACATTTATTTTTTCAGGGAGAGTAAAAGAGCTCTTTTCTTCTGGCTCTCTTGGAATAGAAACCGCATCGCTCGAGGTTTGGTAACTTCCCTTTTCACGATCGGCAGGAGTGGGGAGCATTGGGGGAGGGGTTTGGAAATTTTCCCCTCTAATAAATTTGAGATCCTTGGACAAATCAAGGGAGGTTTGGTAACTTCCCTCCTCATGAATTTTTGGATCGAAAGGTATTTTGGAAGAGGTTTGGAAACTTCCCTCTCCATAATTTCGAGAATTAGAATTCTCACTTAATGTTTTGTTCTCCCTTTGAATCTTATGTTCGTTTTTCCTTTTAGTTTTTGTTGATCGTTTTTAGATTGATTATCTCTATTTTTTATTTCTTTATTTTTATTTTTACCATGCTCTCTCGTTTTTATTTTTGAGATTTCACTTTTATCATCAATCAATTTTATATCTCCGTAATGCGTATTATTTCTTCTTCCGTCATTAGTTTTCTCTTCTGCTTCTCCTTTATTAATTTCATCCTTTAAGTCGACAGTTTTTTCTGGTTTGTTCTCATCTTCTAACTTATAATCGTCGAATATATCATTCAAGGGTTTAAGATGCAATGTAGGTACTGAACGTCTACCTCTTCGTCCAAGGTACTTATAATGCTAAGGTATGCTTTGCCGTCGATATTTTCTGCTATGGTCTCTCTCGAATAAATCCCGTGAGCGATTTTTTGTTTAGGGATATACCCGATTTTTACTTCAGGGTTTTCTATTCTTACATAAAACAGTGACTCAGACCGGGGAGCTGCGGTAATAATTTCTGGAGAAAAGAAAGGAACATTAGTGCCTGATACATTTAAATAGCCTTTAGCATAGTCTATTTTCGAAAAGGTTTGTTTAAAGAAATCGTTGCCTAAAATACCGGACTGTGATATCGGAAAATTGCTTGACACAATGTGGAAGGTTATGTCCTTCTCAAAAAGGGGCAGAATAATTTCTCCGATAGTATAAACAGGGTACTCATTTATTCCGCTTAATTTCAAAATATTGTTATAATTGATAATTTTATTTTCGGGTACAAAGCGTTCTTTAATTATATTGGGTCCACTGCCTGTGTCTAATAAAAAGGTAGTCTGCGGAATTGACTCACAAAGTTTTACCTGGATGGTAGGTACACGACTATGCTTGTCGAGATTTATGGTTACCTGACGGGCGGTCAATGCATGGTTACTCGCCTGGTCTCTTGGGCTTCCGGCGGGTGTGAGATCCTTCCGGACCCCTGCTGCACACCCGACGTCGAGGGCCCGTTCGCATTTCCCGAACCGTTAGCTTTCCTTCGATTATTACTTGCAATTCGCAGTTCGCAATTCTCAAGGAGATGCCCCTGCTCTTTGCAATAACGGCACGTTACTGTATCCTTAGGCGCCACATTTGCCCTCGAGTTAGATCGACAATCTCTCGCGATATGCCCAAAATTATTGCAATTTTGACAGGTTGGTCTGGGTTTATTTTCTGTGTTACGCTGTTCATTCTGTTTTTTCCAGCAGTTATCAGCCGTATGCCCTAATCTATCGCACCATTGACAAATTACCGAAGGCTTATTTTGACTACCGGTTCTATTAGTTCGACAAGATTTGGCGTTATGACCGGGTTTGGTACACAATTGGCAAATAATATTAGTTTGTTGTATTAATTTGATGGATTGTCGATTCTGAGGATCGCGGAATCGACATTTGTCAGCAGAATGTCCGCGTTTTTTACAAATTTGGCAGATTAGAATTTCAGTTCCTAGATTAATTTTATCGAGATTCTGAACAGTTTGAGTCAACTTCCTACACTTAGAGGCAGAGTGTCCCTCTTTGTAGCAGATTTGACAGGTTTCGCGCGATTGATTGATAACTGATAGTTGCCCTGAGGTGTTGTTTTTACCCTGTCGTAAATCGGTTATTGAACGTAATTCTCTTTCTATTCGTAACGCGTCGGATACTGTCTCCTGAACACTTAAATTTCTCGCGATTCTTTGTTCGATTTCGGGTTTTAATCCTCTAATAAAGCATTTGCTCATATCCCTCTCTAATGACGCTTTAATATTTTGATCGGGGGGAGCATTTCCCCAAGACTTATACGCTTCCAATATCTGTTTGCCCAATAATTTCACTCTATTCGCGTAAGTAACTACATCTTCTTCATTTTTTTGATATATGCAACCTAATTCTCCTTGCAACTGGTATAAAGTTTTAGATGGGCCGTAAACTTGTTTCAAAAACGCGGTTAATTGAGCAATGCTATCAAAATTTTGGTCTTGAATCGTCCGACGAGCTTCGCCTACAATTCGCGTATAATACGCGCGAATTGAGATTCGGCCTCGCCGGGTAACATAGATTTTGCTTCTTCGCATCCTTCAATAAAATATGATAGCGGGATGTTTTGCCCATCGAAAAACGGGACGGCTTCTACAGCGTATTTTAAAGTATTTAAAGTTAGAGGATGTGTCATTTTTTTACGCTTTAGTTTACGCTTAAGGGTAAGTTCGGCGTCGCGCTCTTTCACGGTATTGTCTCCGGAATCGCCGGAACCGTCGGAATCGCCAGAATCGTCGGAATCACCGGAACCAGGTACAAGAGTCCTGTCGTTATCTTTTAATGAAGCTTCTGAATCGTAATAAGTAAAATTAATTGATTTAGGAATGATTCGAGGGGGTAGGGCAGGGGTTGATGTGTGTATTATCGTGTTCTTTGAACGTCCAGGAATACCCTGATTCTCGATAGCACCTTTGTAAGTACTTTCAACTTCTTCTTTATTCGATCCGGACCTCGTATTCATCCCTGCTTTTTAAGATTGCACTTGTCATCCCGGACGAGCCCCCAAAAATTCCTCATATGTTACGTCCAGGGTTAAAGAAGGGTAGATGAGATATAGAGGGAGAAGGGAGGGACGTAACAATTCGAGAATGTGCACGTGCGGCACGGGAGAGCGCGTCGACAACCCGGGATATAGGTCAGTGGGGCCCGCAGCGGGGGGCCCCAATGGCAAGATATCCGGGATGCTCCGCGTCCCTTGGTCCTATTTTGAGGCAACAAACTTAATTGCTTTACCTCGGGATTGGACCTAGTGCTTATCTTGTAAGAGCAAGGGATGGTGGTCGTGGTTATGAAATTAGCACCAATTAATTATTGTACCTGGTTTATTTTAATCAGTAGTAAATGAGAATACAAATTTGTTTATTTTGAAAAATGATTTATATTCATAAAAAAACAACGGTTTAAACTAAAGGCTCTATAATTTTTAAGTTAACAATTACAATGTCGAATACAACTGGACTTGTGATATAATTATAATGTTAAACTAAGAGAAGGCTAAAATCAAATATGCTTCACGGCTGCTCGGGACTTGTACTTGTGGATTTTAGGGGTTTTATTGTTATTCACTAAAAAAAAGCAAAACTCCGTTTCTCTCTGTGTTTATTGAAAGGTTAGATTTTAAACCCTCCTTCGGGTTAACTCGAACAGCGTTCGAGTGAAACTAGAGAAAGAGATTGAAGTTTAAAAAGGTTCGAGTGAGTCTAGGAAGAAAGAAATTCTTACGAGTGAAACAGAAGTAATAAGGAGATTCTTCCGGATCTCCTCTTGTGAGTAAATCCCAAGAGGAAGGAAAAGTTAGTAATAAAAAGATTCTTCCGGATCTCCTCTTGTGAGTAAATCCCAAGAAGAAGGAAAATTAGTAAAAAAAGATTCTTCCGGATCTCCTCTTGTGAGTAAATCCCAAGAAGAAGGAAAAATTAGTAATAAAAAGATTCTTCCGGATCTCCTCTTGTGAGTAAATCCCAAGAAGAAGGAAAAATTAGTAATAAAAAGATTCTTCCGGATCTCCTCTTGTGAGTAAATCCCAAGAGGAAGGAAAAATTAGTAATAAAAAGATTCTTCCGGATCTCCTCTTGTGAGTAAATCCCAAGAGGAAGGAAAAGTTAGTAATAAAAAGATTCTTCCGGATCTCCTCTTGTGAGTAAATCCCAAGAAGAAGGAAAATTAGTAAAAAAAGATTCTTCCGGATCTCCTCTTGTGAGTAAATCCCAAGAAGAAGGAAAAATTAGTAATAAAAAGATTCTTCCGGATCTCCTCTTGTGAGTAAATCCCAAGAAGGAGGAAAATTAGTAATAAAAGATTCTTCCGGATCTCCTCTTGTGAGTAAATCCCAAGAAGAAGGAAAAAATTAGTAATAAAAAGATTCTTCCGGATCTCCTCTTGTGAGTAAATCCCAAGAAGAAGGAAAAATTAGTAATAAAAAGATTCTTCCGGATCTCCTCTTGTGAGTAAATCCCAAGAAGAAGGAAAAATTAGTAATAAAAAGATTCTTCCGGATCTCCTCTTGTGAGTAAATCCCAAGAAGAAGGAAAAATTAGTAATAAAAAGATTCTTCCGGATCTCCTCTTGTGAGTAAATCCCAAGAAGAAGGAAAATTAGTAAAAAAAAAAGATTCTTCCGGATCTCCTCTTGTGAGTAAATCCCAAGAAGAAGGAAAATTAGTAAAAAAAAAAGATTCTTCCGGATCTCCTCTTGTGAGTAAATCCCAAGAAGAAGGAAAATGTTGCAAAGAGAAAAGAAGAGAGAGAGAGAGAGAGAGAGAGAGAGAGAGAGAGAGAGAGAGAGAGAGAGAGAGAGAGAGAGAGAGAGAGAGAGAGAGAGAGAGAGAGAGAGAGAGAGAGAGAGAGTATGAGAGGGGAGAGTAATAAGTTTAATGAATATATTATATTTATTACAAAAATCCTTCGCAAAGAGAGAAAAGGTGTTCAAAAAAAAAAAATCAAGAGCGGAAATAAACTAGGTGATTAATTCTGGAATTACTACTTGCTGAATGTGTGAGTGTCGGTGATAGTGAATGGAATACTCTCGGAGCCGCAGGCCTCCAAACTGGGCCGCACTCAGCGGGAGATGACAGGTCCGGTCGGAGGGATTGCGCGTGCGATGGACAGTGGTCTGCAGGTCCCAACCAGGGACGTTTCGAATGGCACTTTTTTCTTTCGACCGAGACTTGCACTCCGTACGTGTTTAAAGGCCGCGATCCGAGAGTCAGAGAACTCGAGCATACAAGATGCCACGGAACTGCGACTCGGAATGATCAAGACTAGACTGCGCGCTTCGCTGGAAAACGCGCCTATTTATACAAATTTTCGTCTATGATTCCCTTTGTCCCATCGAGGGCCGTGTGCACCACTTTATTCATTAATACACCCACGTGCAATATTTACTTTTACGACTTTTTAATATTCCTCGGTAATTGTTATCCGAGGAAGCGGCAGGTTTGACAATTGAACTCTCAGAAGCATTAAATGTCAAAAAATTCTTTGATTTGTTGCTATGCGGGTGTCGGGCATCAGAACTCAAAGGGATGCACACGTGCGTCTTCCAGATCCCTGATTTTACTATCTTGAGTGTTTCCGGTATCGAGCAACGGTGTCACCTCAGATCTCCTCAATTGATGAATTTATAACTACTTAATTTCCGACATCCGGTTATTGCCGTGAGAGTCACCGAATTCTTAGAATCGGGGTGAGATCACCGTCGCTCGCCCGTTAATTAGAATATCCGGTGGTTGCGAAGGAAAGAATCGTTACTCCGCAGGACGTAACACTTACTAAAGATAATCAACTTGGAGGTCAAAAACGTATGTCAAATGTATAATTGAACTTTGTTTATGTAAATTGACGTGTATTTGTATAATTAATATCAGCACAATTTTTTTATAAAAATTTACGTATTTAATCCGTATACAAAATCTAAGATTTAAGTTTAGATTTTACGTGTTAATTATGTCTATGTCAAAAGAAGTGAGAAATTACAAAGATTTTTTTATCAAAATAATAGCACTATTATGTTTATTGAGTATTAATAATTATTTAAATTATACTTACAGGGCCGTCCATTACAAACTCGAAATATTTTACACGTGCACATCGGCACACACCAGTGTGATTCCGTTGGATTCCACTTTTCCACTTAAACACGCGGAAAGAAACGACGAAACGCGGAATCTAGTTATTTCCGTGTTTCCGCGTTTCCGCGCTTCATGTAAAATTACCTTTATATTTAAGATCATCTTAAGCATCATCTTAAGATGCCATCAACCAATCAGAGAGTCTTATTAGCATCTTAAGACGTTACTTAAGACAATCTTGAAATAAGAATCGATTATGTATACCGGCCTAAGGATCTTGCACATGAAATGCATAACATAAGCACAACACAAGACCGATGCACCAATAAGCATCTAACATAAAGTCGCCATATTGATTTTTATAAGATTCCCATTGGTCCAGAAGCCTTATGCTACGTTTATGCTCTGTTATGCATTTTATGTGCAAGACTCTTTATAGGTTTTTTACAATAAGCTATTAAAGTTGGTTTATAATAGCCGTAGCTGTAAGAAATTGGCCAATTATAGTTGATTTATAGAAGAATATAATAGTCAACTATGATTGGTAAATTTCTTAGGGTTGGTTTATAATAGCCGTTACTGTAAGAAATTCACCAATCACAGTCGACTATTCTTCTATAAATCGACTATAATTACCCAATTTCTTACGGTTACGGCTATTATAAACCAACTTTAAGTTGGTATCATAAGTTATAAGCCATAAAAATTGACTAATCATAGTCAAATGTGAAGAGAATATTCGATTCTGATTGATCAATTTTTATGGCTTATGACTTATGATATGGACAAATAGCTTATTGTAGAAAGCCTATAGCCTGTTCTACAATAGCAGTAAACACAAGACCGTAAGGTTGTAACGTAAGAAATGAAAATTTTTCATTCGCTTACGAGCTCTTAAAACCATGCCTTACAACCTTACGGTCTTGTGTTTATGCTATTGTAGAACAGGCTTAAGTTGGTTTATGCAGGCAATAACTGCTAACTTAAGCTGGAACCGGTAAGAAATTAGCCAATCATAATCGATTTATAAAAGAGTATTCAACTATGATTGGTCAATTTCTTACTGAATCCGGCATAAGTTAGCGGTTATTGTCTACATAAACTAATCTTTATAGTTTTTCTACATTAAGCTATTAGTCGGTATCATAAGTCATAAGCTATAAAAATTGACCAATCACAGTCTAATATGAAGATAATATGCGACTGTGATTGATCAATTTTTATGGCTTATGACTTATGATACCAACTAATAATAGCTTAATGTAGAAAGCCTATTAGGCCTGTTGCACATGAAATGCATAATAGAGTATAAGCGTAGCATAAGATCTCTGGACCAATGGGAATCTTATGTAAATCAATATGGCGACTTTATGCTGGATACTCAAGGGCCTCGCACATGAAATGCATAACAGAGCATAAGCGTAACATAAGACCTCTGGACCAATGGGAATCTTATATCAATATGGCAACTTTATGTTGGATGCTCATTGGTGCATCGGTCTTATGTTGTGCTTGTGTTATGTTATGCATTTTATGTGCGAGGTTCTTCATTGGTCCATCGGTTTTATGTTGTATGTACAATCGTGAGCTAAAAGGTTGCAACACATTTTCTTCGATGGTTTTTGAAATGTAAACTTGTTCATTGAACGGCGAACGTAATTGAGTCTTACCTATGGATCCAACCAATTACGTTCGCCAATCGATAAGCAAGTCTACATTCCAAAAATCATCGAAGAAAATGTGTTGCAACCTTTTAGCTCATGACTGTACTTATGTTTTGCATTTCATGTGCGAGGCCCTATAACACACCTTCCATAACCGTAACCATAAGACGTATCGTAAGAATTAGCCAATTACAGTCGAGAATTCAGAAATAAGAATTTGAATTCTCGACTGTAATTGGCTAATTCTTACGGTACATCTTATGATTACGGTTATGGAAGGTGTGCGTTATAGACTTAAGGGTCTCGCACATGAAATGCATAACATAAAATAAACACAACATAAGACCGATGTACCAATGAACATCCAACATAAAGTCGCCATATTGATTTACATAAGATTCCCATTGGTCCAGAGGCCTTATGCTACGCTTATACTCTGTTATGCATTTCATGTGCGAGGCCCTTTAAGGGTGGTTTATGCAGACCATAACCGTTAACTTATGCCGGAATCTATAAGAAATTGACCAATCATAATCGATTATTCTTTTATAAGTCGATTATAATTGGTCAATTTTTTACAGATTCCGGCATAAGTTACCGGTTACGGCCTGTATAAACTAACCTTTAAGGTTGGTTTATGCAGAACATAACCACTAACTTATGCCGTAATCTGTAACAAATTGACCAATCATAGTCGATTATTCTTCTATAAACTAATTATGATTGGTCAATTTTTTATAGATTCCGGCATAAAGGTGCAATTTCACGCAGCGAGTAAAAGCTGGCGTTTTACCCCCACTCAATCGCAACGCAAAGCAACGTTAAAAAGCTAAACGCTATCCCTTTCATGTAGCGAATAAAAGCTGGCGTTTTACCCTTACTCCACCCAACGACCCAACTCCACCGCAACGCAAAGCAGCGTTAAAAGCGGCAATTGCTAAGTACATAATCTGACATAACCGCGAAAATGGAGTTGGAATATTATAATCAATATATCGAGTATGTAAAATATTATAAACGCACAGTAGCGGTTATAGTTGAAATTAGAAGACGTATAATTGCTGCAATTACTGCAATGTATTTGTTAAAAAAAGAAAAAGAAATAGATATAAAAAAAAAGTTTTGGGTAGCTCCGATTTTTGTAAATCGTAATGAGCACAGTTTTTTTTGCATCGAGCCGAAATTGTTACTAATGTATTTGCCGCTTTTAGTATAAAAATAATATGAATTTTTATCTATGTAACATTCATCCCTCCATACAAGAATGCCGATATATTTCTTCACTTTCTTGTATGGTACAAACAATTGTTTTGCACACACCACAAGTATATATGCTTGTTTTCTATTCCTGCACTAGACTGTACTGGAACGTTCCTTCTTGCTTTCGCTAACTTTGAAACATCTATCTATTTCATTTTAAGTGTACACTTATTTAGAGAGTTCAGGAACAGAAAACAAACGGTATGAGGGTATAACAGAAGTATAACAGAATTTCCTACAATATAAAAAATACAGTTATTAACACAATATAACAAATAAAGCTAACATAAATAAAAAACAAAAAGCAACCTAGCCTGAAAGTATGCTTACTATATGTATATAATATATATTAACTTCGTTTGTATTTTTAGATGATGTCGATTGATTTAACCTTTCAGTCATAATTTTTTTCTTATATATTCACTTTTGGAAAGTAATTAATTTGGAATGTAATATTTAAATTTCAGTCGTTTTGCTAAAAGTTGGACTGTGTCGAACTTTGAGCGTTTATCCTCTGAATTTGCCAAATTGATGAAAATTGGTGGAGAAGGGGTAAACGTCAGCGTTTAGTCGCTAAAAGTTGAACTGTGTCTAACTTTAAGCGTTTATTCGCTGGATTCGCCAAATTGATGGAGAGGGGGTAAAACGCCAGCTTTTATTCGCTGCGTGAACTTGCGCCTTTAAGTTAGCGGTTATAGCCTGCATAAACCAACCTTTAAGGGCCTCGCACATAAAATGCATAACATAACATAGGCTGTGTTCCGTTTTTACTGGCAGTACTGAAAATTTATAGTTCAC
Source organism: Solenopsis invicta (assembly GCF_016802725.1). Classification (NCBI taxonomy): domain Eukaryota; kingdom Metazoa; phylum Arthropoda; class Insecta; order Hymenoptera; family Formicidae; genus Solenopsis; species Solenopsis invicta. Next base: position 385,976 of record NC_052677.1, on the reverse strand, counting down.
GTCACATATACTATACATTTTCAGTACTGGCAGTTAATATCGGAACACAGCCATAAGCACAACATAAGACCGATGGGCCAATGAGCATTCAGCATAAAGTCGCCATATTAATTTACATAACATTTTCATTGGTCCGTCGGTTTTATGTTGTGCTTATGTTATGTTATGCATTTCATGTGCGAGGCTCTTTACTGAGGAAGTCGTGCGTCTGTTTTGTTTAGTCTATTTATTGTCCATTCGTGGAATGCAATGACCGGTGTGTATAAGTTTATACATACTATGAATTTATGAAGCTGTAAAACAGACCAGCAAGGCCAGATTTCGTTAAAAGTGATCGTAAGAGCAAATGAGACAAGCAAGGAAGTTAAAAATATTGTAAGAAGTGTTAAGTACTGCACTGAACTCTTAAGAGCAAAGAGAAATCGAAAGAAGAGACGAAGAATCTCGTGATTTTAGAATCTGGACGACGAAATGATGACAGGTATGGGCCGACGAATAGGCAATGTTGATTGCGAGTTTGTGCCTTTGACTCTACGCATAACAGAAGAATATTAAATATAATGCATAGGAATTAAAATTTTAGAATCAGTTTTTTCCTAGTTTACATCCAGCTGTCCAATCCTGATTCATTCGAGAGTGAAATAAAATTTGGATGTAAACAGGTTAATTATAATTTACTTTAATCCTTTTTTTTTAGCAGATTAGAGTGAACTATGATTGTACACATGAAAAAGTGTAGTAAATGCTTTGGATCGAAACATAATGAGTATTATCAACATATGGTCAACTAACAGTAACAAGATCAAAGTATAATATATAAGTTAATATATTTTTAGTAAACTATAAAAACAACCAAAATAAATAATATAACAGACAAGTTTGTTTATGTTAACAACAAATTGATGTAGAATAATAGGCTAAAATAATGAGCAATATTACAATTATAAAGAATCGTAAGTTTAATTTTAAATCAATGTTAACAAATATCAATCTCGAAACTTGTTTTGATTAAACTTGATCTTCCCCAACCAACACATACAAACGAGATAAATATTGAGGTACACATAAATCATTAACAGTGATCACATTTATTTGGAACATCTACCAGAATAAGTAGACTATAATTACACAGATACAAAGTTAATGGTATTATCCAGCTTGTCGTTGTTTTGGGTTAGAAACAACTGAGCTGAATAATATCATTAACTTTGTACCTGTGTAATTATTTAGTGTACTTATTTAGAATAACTAATAGCCATTTTAAATCAATGCGATTATTGCTAATGATTCTTGCATCTAATATGTGTATCTCAATATTTATCTTGTTAGTAGGCATTGATTGGGGAAGATTGAATTAGATCAGAACATGTTCTGAGATTGATATTTGTTAACAATGATTTAAAGTTAAATTTACGATTGTTTAAAATTGTAATATTGCTTGTTCTTTTGGCCTATTTTATATTAAAATAAATGATAATTATTATTTTTGAATAAAAGTAATACTATTTATTGTATAAATTTTTAAATCATGTTTATGATTTACTAGTTTAGCAACTTTGACATTTTGTTTTACTCTTGTTAAGATCAATCTAGTGTAAACATTTCTATAATTTAAATCACTTTAGATTGAATTGGGACTGAATGGCCAATGAACACTAAATAAATAATTATGTTGTATCTTATATGATTATTTTATATAACATTTATGTTTATAGCCATTTAATCCTGATTTATTTGTATTCATTGTACTTTTTATTTAAAAAAACTGATTCTAAAAGTTTAATTTCTATTTTTAATATAATACTCCTCTATTATTGTGCGAACAAGTTAATGTGCACACTTCTACATTCTACATTCACTTTTTTTATTTCTTTAACACATGAATTAACACTAGAGAGTCCAAGATAATCAATTTGGTTCTTCATAAAATTCAAACTGCTATTGAATTTTATGTCAAATGTCAAACTTTTCAAATTTGCTTTTATATGATATCCTTTTGTAACTTTTTATTATTTCTTATGTTTTTGATTGGTAACAAAATTTTTTAATTATATATTATAGTTTAATTTTTATTTAATTGTTTACTTAGAAGTCTTAGAAGAACCATTAGAGCTAATTTGGGTTTCTTATATTTGATGTTATATTCGCATATATTTTACTTTTCTATTTATAAGTTTTATGAATTTAAATGAATATCTTAATATGTATCTATCTATTTGTTTGCTTGAAAAACAATTTTGTATTCAGAGTATTTCATGTAGTACGTAACGTTGTATTTTATATTTTTTTTATTGCAAACTAAAAAAATTTTCGTAAATATACAGCAGAAAAGATTGTCACTTTTACCTTTATTTTTTGTATCTTAGCATATCTAAAGGACAATAAAATTGGTGAAATGTGATCTAAAATGCATATTTAATACTATCCATCACATATAAGGTATTATAAAAATAATGAAATTTCAAAAATGACGTTTGTTTAAACAGATTTTGAAAACTATACGAGACCCCCAATTATTTTATAAGAAAAAGTTGATCAGTGCCCCCACTTCTATAACATGTATCAAGATTAATGAAATCAATAAGGTGTAACATTTTCTCCATATTTATCAAATATTTAATCTAATGTAACAATAACAGTTTTTTTATTTAATAAATTAATTGCGTTATTAATATTAAAACATTAATTGTATTATTAATATTATACATTAATATCTGTTTAATTTTTTTCTATTTATCATTTATGAAAAAAATGTATTTGCAGCTAAATTGGCTCTTACAGTCCTTCTAGGTAAGATTAAATCTGATTCTTTTAATGTTAAGAAATATGTCTAATATGGCAAGTACAAAAAATATTGTATAGAAGATTAATGCATCATTTTCTAGAAGTCTGAACTAGGAAGACTTCTTAACTGTTAATTGCTAATTCCGACAAGTAATATATTATTGGAAAGCACGCACCGGGAGATAATCACAGATATATAAGTCTCCCGTTATCTCTCGATCGAACGTTGGTACAGTATTTACAAAGTGTAACAAAAAAGTTGGAACAGGATTATCTCGGAAAATATAAGTTTTATGAAAAAAATGTTTTAAATAACAGTTATAGAGTTTAAAAAGTTATATTTATTTATCTTATAAGTTTGACCTTGGATGGCAAATTAAAAAGTCAAAGTCAGATTACTTTTCTTTTTTAATGGAACACCTTATTTTTAATTCAACAATCTAATAGCTGTTGTCCAAAGCTTTTCAAAACACTATTGATGTTTATTTTTATTAGATTTTTTGAGGCGTGAAAGTTATATTATTGTCACTGGGGAGTTTCGTAAATATTATACCGAGGTGTTAACGACCTATATATCTGTGATCCTCTCCATGCGTGTTTTTGAATGATGTATTACTTGTCGGGATTGGCGACTAGCAGTTGGAAAGTTTTTCTAATAGCCGAAAATTACATTGCTTATCTCTTTTCTTTTTTATTAAAGCTTATGCAATATACTTTCTTACGTTTTTATTTTTCTTTTTAAAATTTGTATACATTTATTTCCATAGAATTATAAAAAAAAATAGTAAAGTATTTTGATGATGATATTTTTATCGGCGAAATTGTAGGCGGAAATTTACGTATATATTTAAAATTAAATAATAACTAATAATTAAATACTTTTTTGCAATAAATTTGTTACAGATTTTTTAGGGGGGTGGGGGGTTTAATATAGGTTCTAGTGAGCATCGAGTATTATTAAATTAACTTTAATTTAATAAAAGTGATATTACTAACTCTTCTTTGATTATAACTGTGTTATATGATCGAAAGTAACGGCGCGCAGTTTGGCTGAGTCTGAGAAAGTATATAAAATCATACGAATACATAAAAGCACTAAGGGAACCTCTCGAAGTGTCACACCTCGATTTTAATGAAACTTTACACACTTTTAGGTAACATAATTAGATGATTGTAGAAACTATCAGTTGCGGCGCATATTCGGTTTCAAGGGGCGAAATCATCCCTTATGTGTATAGCGGTTTTCAGCTTTTTTTGTTATCTCTCGGAAACTATTCGAGATATCAAAAAATGTTTTACACAAAAGATTTATAATAAAATTACCTCTTTATTCACGTTAATAATATTTTTTTAAAAATAATTATTTAAACAATTTTTTTAAAATAATTGTTTAAAGAATTATTCTAAAAAAATATTATTGACAAGAATAAATGGAGGTAATTTTATTGTGAAACTTTTGTATGAAACATTTTTTTATATTTTGAATGGTTTTCGAGATATAGCGGGAAAAGCTAAATCGCTTTACACATGAGGACTGATTTCACCCCTTAAAACCTATATTGGCAGCAACTCATATTTTCTAAAATCATCTAATTATGTATGTAAAGTTTTATTAAAATCAAGGTGTGACACTTCGTTTCTTGGCAATAAAGTTTTTAGAACTTTTTAAGAAAAGTATTAATTATTAAGAAAATGATAAAGTGCTATCATTTCCACACCATCTGCCATGAGGTAGATAAGCATGGCGCGCTTTTTTTATAGTGGTTTCCCCCGTAGGCCTAATCCACTCTGTATTCTATTCTCTATTTTTTAATGCACAAATTCTAAATACCATCCTCATTCTCTTGAAAGATATATTATTATTACATAAAAATTCACCCAACTTTTATATGACAAAATATCTTTTATGTTATAATGCTACAAAATAATAAATTTTTATTTTAAATATGCACGAATTTTGATATTTTCATGATATCAAGATGACTTATCGTGCCATATATTTCCTGCAATGTATGAGAACATTTTTTATTATAAACAGCGATGAATGCATTTATTATATTGATTATTTTATAACTAATTGTAAATCTCCATGCACAGTTATATAATTATGCCCATAATTTCTGCAATCGGACAATTGAAATTGCCTCTCTACATGCCCGTGGTATTGAAAGAAGCGAATGGAAGTTTCTGATCACATGTAGAAGAAACTTTGTTTAGACATGCAAATGTTTTTGTTGCAGCATCAAAATCTGGCAAATTAACTACACTACACTTTCAGTCTTGGTTTACAAATGTGTTTATATCCGTTACTGGAAGTTTTAGTGTGCTGTTGTTAGATTCTTGGAGCAGACATTGTCTTACCAATCTGCAAGAATTTATGCTAAAAAAAAGATAAAGATATACGGATTTTAACTATACCAAAGAAAACTACGGGAATGATTCAACCTCTTGATGTTTATGGATTTAGAATATGGAAAAACTTTGTGAGAACGTTCAGTGATCGCATTATGTTATTAATTTATGATATTAATTTACATTTGAGAAATAATATTATTAAATTGCAATCTTTAACGCATATACGAGGTGTGATCAAAAAGTAAGGTGACTTTTCATTTTTATAAAAAAATATTCATTTATTCATCCAAAATTATGTTATCCCCTTCAAAATAATCCCCCTCTAATACAATGCATTTGTGCCAGCGCTTTTTCCAGTTGTCAAAACATTTCTGAAATGCACTTTTGGGTATTGCTCCTTGAGCTCCTCCAGCGATGCAGCCTTAATCTCCTTAATCGTCGCAAATCTTCGTCCTTTCATAGGCCTTTTCAATTTTGGGAAGAGGAAAAAGTTGCAGAGGGCCAAGTCTGGTGAATACGGTGGTTGAGGCATGATGATAGTAATGTTTTTGGCCACAAAAGTACTCACTAGTAACGACGTGTGCGCAGGTGCATTATCATGGTGCAGAATCCATGAATTTTCTTTCCACACTTCCGGACGTTTTTTTCTTATTGATTCACGCAAACGCCGCATAACCTCAAGGTAATACTCCTTGTTTATCGTACGACCTTGTGGTAGGAATTCTTGATGCACAACGCCATGGTAATCAAAGAAAACTGTGAGCAAAACCTTCACATTCGAACGAACTTGGCGTGCTTTTTTCGGTCTTGGCTCTCCTGGGCTCTTCCACTGGGATGATTGGGCTTTGGTTTCAACGTCATAACCATATACCCATGTTTCGTCACCAGTTATAACCCTTTGCAGATCAGGATCATCATTGACGTCGTTCAACATGTCTTGGGCGATATTCATGCGACGCTGCTTCTGATCAAAATTAAGCAGTTTTGGAATGAATTTCGCTGACACGTGTCATACCCAAAACATCCGTTAAAATTGATTGGCATGAGCCGAACGATATGTTAAGATCATCAGCTATTTCTCTAATCGTGATTCGATGATTTTTCAACAAAATTTCTTTTACTTTCTGAACATTTTCGTCGGTTTTTGACGTGCTGGGGCGTCCAGAGCGAGGTTCATCGTTAACATTTTCTCGGCCCTCTTGGAATAACTTATACCATTTATAAACATTTTTTTTGCTTAAAGTTGACTCACCGTACGCCACTGTCAACATTTCAAGAGTTTTTGAACACTTAATACCATTTTTTACACAAAAATTAATACAAACTCTCTGCTCCATTATTTTCAACAGCAAAAAATCGCCGAGCACGCAAACACGAGTCTAACCTTTATGCCTCTTACATAAAAACAACACATACTATATAGTCAAAACTGTGAACATATGATCGTGACGAGTGTACCAACACAAAAAAAAAATTTTGAAATTAGAGTGTACAGAGCGCGCAAAATTCAAAAAGTCACCTTACTTTTTGATTACACCTCGTACAGCTATCTTCTCTGCGATTTTATAATCTTTGTAAATATGCTTGGTTTAAAAGTGGATACATCGAGGAACGGTTGTTACATTTCGAAAATCTAGTCGATTTTTGTTTCTTTGGAAAGGATATTCAAGAAATACCACTGTGCTCTATATGGGGTGCACCTGCTATAATACGACGTTTCTGATGCAAGAAATATTTTGTATGGAGCATTTTTTTGAAGAATATAATTGCCAACACTTTGTCATATAATCATCACGTTAGTATTAATAGCAAGATTTACAATTCGTTATAAAATAATATAACAAATGCATTCATCGCTGTTTATAATAAAAATGTTTTCATACATTACAAGAAATATATGGCATGATAAGTCATCTTGATAAAAATATCAAAATTCGTGCATATTTAAAATAAAAATTTATTATTTTGTAGCATTATAACATAAAAGATATTTTGTCATATAAAAGTTGAGTGAATTTTTGTAATAATAATATATCTTTCAAGAGTGTGAGGACGGCATTTGGAATTTATACATGAAAAAATGGAGTGCATTAAGCTTATGAGGGAAATCACTATAAAAAACGCTCTATGCTAATCTACCTCATGATAGATGATGTGAAAATAATAACACTTCATCATTTCTTTTATAATTGTTTTTTTAAAAACTTCTAAAAATTTTATTGCCAAGAAACGGTTTTAAGAGGTGAAATCAGTTCTCATGTGTAGAACGAGTTTTAGCTTTTTCGGCTATATCTCGAAAACCATTTAAAATCCAAAAGAATATTTTATATAAAAGATTCACAATAAAACTACTTTTATTTATTCAAGTCAATGATATTTTTTTTAAATAATTCTTTAAACAATTATTTTTTTAGGGGTACAATTATAGGCATGGTGGGCAGGGCAATCTTATTATCATATCCCACATTCCAATGGGATAATCTAAAAATGATCATTCAGATATTTCTGAATAATGATTACTGCATCGATTTTATTTTTAACGCCATAAATTCTAGATTTGACTACCTATTCAGGAAACAAAAGCGAGATAAAAGAATTTTCAACAACGAAAATTTGAGTAAATGTACTGACAGAAAGAAATGGTTTACAATCCCGTACATTTATTCAATTTCTAATAAATTTAAAAATATCACTGAGGATTTTGATACTAAAATTTTGTATTTTAGTCTAAATAAATTGGGGTCAATCATTAGAGGATACAAAGATAGTCTTCTTAAAAAGTCTCAAAACAACGTGGTCTATACGATTCTATGCAAAAATTTTGACGCTTTATATGTGGGGCAAACATGCATACAATTAAAAACTAGAATATCAGAGCATAAGAATCATATAAGATGGAAAACTAATACACAATCAGTCATCACAGAACACAGAATTAATAGTGAACACGATTTTGACTAGAAGAATGTTTAATCCTAGACGAAGAGCGCTTCTTGGGGAAACGTTAGATTTTAGAAATGTTATATATAAAGTGCCAATGGCAAACGGACACAGAGTACCTACATCATGCCTATACTTGTACCCTTGAAAGATTTTAATTTTTGACCCATTATTTGTAAACTTTTTTATCCCCGCTCAATTTTGTTTTCTGAGTTACTGTTGAGTAACTAACGCCAGAGAACAGTACAGCTCTGACCGTGATGTTGACAAGTAACACTGTTACAACGCTCTAATATATAATATGTAAATATTTTAAACAACTGTACTATTGTTAATTTAATTTATATCACTGTCAACGTTTTTAATCTACACTATTGAGTAAGTTTGTGTAGTTTTGTGAACCCTTTGCCTTGTTTCACATGGTGAGTGAGTAAAAATACTGCGTAATGCGAATTTACATCGAAAGCATATTGACCTGTTCATTACATCTTAGAAACCCAAGATATTTTTATACGGACTATCACTTGTTAGTGACGGACAGAAACAGAACACCTGATTACGCCATGTGACAGAGAAAAGTTTCACTTATTGTATTATCGCTGAGGATGACCTAAACTCACTTGAAACGTACGAAATCGAAAGTTAGTGGAAACTTAATAAATATTGGATTTTTTATACGCACTAATAACAACGTCTGACTTGTATTAGCCTTTTTTCTTTAATTTTTATACCTCGTGAGTTGTTTGTAATTTCTTTTTTTCAATTATTTTTTTATTTTAAAAAATAATTTTTTTTAAATGTTATTAACGAATGAATAGAGGTAATTGTAAATCTTTTGTATGAAACATTTATTGATATCTTGAATAGTTTTCAAGATATAACGGAAAAAGCTGAAAACCGCTATACACATGAAGGATGATTTTACTCCTTGAAACCATACATTGGCCGCAACTGATATTTTCTAAAATCATTTAATTACCTGAATGTATGTAAAGTTTTATCAAAATCAGGGTAACACTTTGAAAAGTTCTTTTGTTAGTGACATAGCATCAATAAGATATAATTGAAACGTTTGATATTATCTTGCTATTTAGAATGTTATATTGCAACTGTAATGTTTCAATATTATTTATTAACTTGTAATATATCAGTAATATTTCTGTAATATTTTACAGTAATATGTAATATTATTTCTAGTATATTGCAATATCATTGCAATATTGCAATAATATTTTGTGCTATGTGGATTATTAAATGACTCTTACATATCTTTAATATTTTTAGAAAATAGTTATAATATTTTTATTTATTTAAAAATATTATATAAATGTTATAACTAATTACAATCGAGATATTTTAAAGAAGAGAATCGCACAAGATATGGATCTTGTAAGATGTGCGTTAAATTACTAAAAGGTATAGATAAAAAATTTGTAATGCATTTTATTAAAATGAACTTATTACAGAATTTGTCTCGCCTAAATCATTTCAAGGAAGAAACTTAACGGGAACAGTACGTCTCGTACGTGATTTAGCTGCAGATATTTATGCAAATATACAACAGTGGAACAATCTTCATATTGAAGGACTTACTTACTTAAAAGATATAACACGGGAAAGCCATAATCAAAATTATTATGAAAATCTGCAAACTTTCTGTGATAAATTGGAAAATATTTGTGATAATCTGGTAATTTTTTCTTTTACTATACTATATTTAAATATTGTTCTTTCATTATTTCATATTTTTACAGCGTAACAGATGTAAGTTAACATTATTTTTGTTAGCTTTTTATACTGAGTACAGAAAATCAGCGCCTTTCTAGCACTTTTAAAATCCACTAGTGGAAACGTTTTATAAATGTATAAAACCAACGCAAGAAAAATGAAGTTTTATAGCGCGCAAAACTTATTAAAGCGCCTTTTACACATTAAAGCAAGTATTTTTAATTGTTTTTTAAAGCTAATTAAGTGTTTAAGCAATTTTCTAGTCTTAGAAATTGTTTTTAAAATACTGTGAATTGAAATCCATCAAAATATTTACATGTCAAAGAAGTGCCTAATTGACAGCGGTTTTAGGAGGTGTTCAACAGAGCTCTCAAAGCGCTTTGCACGTGCTAATGTACTAGGTGGGTTAACAGAACATTTAACACGTTGTAACTCATCAGTAAATAGTTGTTTATCCGCTAAGTTCTGCGGAAATTTTATTTACGTAATATTCTTGTATTGTTTTATAGAAACTCAACACGCCACGAGCTAACTTAAAAAATTTTTGCTTGTAGGTTAACATATTGTAATGGAAAATTTGCCTAATTTTAATTTAAGTCTAATTTAAAAATTTACTATATGTGATAAATTTTAGAAACATTTCTATTGTAACATTTAATATGTATCACAAAATTCTAGAAATATTTTTGTTACAATATTTTATATAACATTTTGCAGAATCCTTTCAGAAGTGTTGCGCTTAAAATATGAAAAGTTGAAAGCTTTTTAAAAGTTTTTTGTAACAATCCATGCTTCAAGTACTTATTAATATAAATAACTGGAAGTAACTTTATTTACAGGATGGCATAGTTAGAAATTTTGATCAAATTAAGCATCAGCTAATAGCTATATCGATCTTACAAAAAACTACAGATAAATTGTTTGTAACATGGCCGACAATAAAGTTTGGTAAGGAATAATCTAAATAGCCTTTGTCGAAAATATATTTTGTAAGTGTTTTTATAATAAATTTTGTATAAAAATATTTTCTAATAAAATATAATAATAGATTAACTACAGAAACCGAACAGAGAATCTGCTATTTGTGACTATTTTGTCCTCTAAAAAGTTTCGATGAAATTTCTATGAATTTGATGTTTCAGTAAAAAATCCCGCACATTTTATTTGAGAAAAAAAAACGCACGCACTTGTATCACGATTTTGTCACGAAAGGATCTTTACGCCGCCAATTATTCTCGGTGACCAGGAGTCACCTCGAATATGTTTTATATTAAAATTAAACTGATTGCCAAACTAAACAGTCTCTTTGTTTCCACACGAAGTATATAATCCGTTATCGAGCAGAATTCCTCTTTTTCGTAGTCTTACTTGTGCGTGAAATTACCAATCGGTGCTAAAAGAAACTAATATAAATTTAACTGTGATAATTAAGAGAAATAAAAATTAGTTGTAATTGTAAGAGAAATTAAAAGACTCAATCCTTTTTATTTTCCGCGTGAATTTCACTCTCCGAACACTCTTTGACAAATATAAAAGTATTAAAATTAAAAAGTAGTAGTTCTTTTTTTGCTGCACGCGATGGTGTTTTGTTTGCTACGCTAGACCGCTACCGGCGTAGTCGGTCTTGCTTTTTACGATGCGCGACACTCAGAGTGGAGGAAAACGTCACCGAGATTTGGACTCTAATAATCGAGCGACTATTGATTTACGTATCGATCGTCTACAGTATTTATACGATCTTTGCGGGGGGTTGATACCTCTCCACGTCTCTGTCCGCTAATCAGTTTGAGTAATACATGACGGTATTGGTGTATTTGGACACTGTATAATTAGACACCGTGCAAATAGATACAGTGCAAATAGGCACGAGTGCAATTAGACATCGTTCAGTTGCGCACCGCTCACTTGCACACCGCTCACTTGCGCATCGCTCAGTTAGACACAGAAAGATGCGCATCGTTCACTTGCACACTGTTCAATTACGCACCGAACAGTTAGACACAGAAAGATGTCTCCACATGGTACTGTACACATGGATTTTTCAACTTCCACGCAAAACAATTTTTTATTTAAAACTTACAAGGAGATGCTTTTAATTGCGAAATACGAAATCAGATGAGCCTTAGTTCATTTGAAAGGGGGAGGGGGGTCAAAGTTATGTGTCAGAGCGTTTGAGTTCATGGGCCTTTGTTTCAGAGAAATTTGCATGTGAAGTTTGGCATTTACCGCGCGGTCCGTTAAGTACTATTGTGCGCTAGGTTAAAGCGTGAAGCGCTGAGAAGACTAAAGTGCTTTAACCTAGCACGCAATAGTACTTAATGAACCGCACAGCGAATGCCAAACTTCACATGCAAATTTCTCTGAAACGAAGACCCATGAACTCAAACGCTCTAACATTTTTGATACTCTCAACTATGTAAGAGTCTAGGGTAATGACCGTTCCGTAACAGCGTATTTAGAGGGCGTTGTAGAGGGATTATAATTAGAGCAGAGTCTACCATCTTTTCGATTGATTGATTATGTATCCTTGTGTGAACTACCACGTTCCTTTATGTATTCTTGTGCTATTAACTTTAACCAAATATAAGTGTGGCTTTTATATGCATATCCTGTCTCTCACTTTCGACACATACCATCCTCACATGACGACGTTTCCCGTCAGATACAGCGGATAGCGGATAAGTACTTTATATATACTTTATGCCCAATAAACTATGCTTATCTGATTTCGTATTTTGCAATTGAAAACATCTTGTTAGATTCGGGTTGGGTTGAGTTAGGAAAGGAGAGGGGGGGAGGGGAAAAGCCTTTCCACCTTTCAAGCATTTACTTTTGGCACGATAATTTAATAAATATATTCATTTATCACTGAAATCACAAATATTGCTTGATATGTGTTTTAAATTTGTACAATTTTTGTATATATATGTGGCCACGGCGCATTTTTACGTTGCTACATCTCTATATGATAGGTATCCTAACCTCAATTGTCAACTTTAACGCTCGATATCTCGGTTTGCGGGGCAATCCAACACTTTTTTGCCAAATTTGTTTATTTTATGCAAAAACGCGTTGAATGAGCTTAATTTCGGGCACATTTTTTATGCGCAAATGAACAGTGTGTAAATGAACGGTGCACAACTGAACGGAGCGCAAGTGAGCGCTGCGCAACTAAACGGCGTGCAAGTGTACGGTGCGCAACTGAACGGTGTTTAATGGAATTGTGTCCAAAATATCGTGTCTATTTGCACCGTGTCTAATTGTACGGTGTCCAAGTATAATTCTCATACATAACACATGTTTCAATTAAGAACTTTTTAAAGCATTGTAAGGAAGTTATTTTTTATCAAGTACTTTCTAAGTTATGAGATGTGAAAGTTACAGTATAATGTAGATTAGATTAGATGAATCAGATTTGGGTCAGGTCGAGGCTCTTGAACAACCTAACGACCCGCCGGGGTTTTATTTCCCTGATTTGATCTGAGGTGATAATCACTTTTCTTAAGAATTTTTGTGTGAGATGGCCGATGGCCGGTTGCACGACAGTTGCACAAAATGTGCTCAGCTGTTTCGGATATCTTTATACAGAATCAACAGCCATTATCCTCAGCCTTGCCAATTATTGGTTGAGGTGATATCTAAATTGGCAGTAACCTTAGTTCCAGTATTTATGTTTCGTTATATTATATCCGCCATCTTGATTTTTTTAAATTAAGATTTCTAAAATCTGATATCAGATTTGTAATCAGCAATTTAAAGATCCCAGATACTGATTTTTAAAAAGATTCTACGAAAATTTGTGTTATAAAGCGGTTAATGTCATACTTTTTTAGTTGGTAGGTTGTTAATGTTACTTTCTTAGTTGCTAAGTGATTACTTGGATCTTCTATATCTCTGAAACCTGAAACTAATTGTATGCTCAACGTAAAATTTCTTTGTGATTAATGTCTCATAAGTTATTTAACATTAAATTAAATTTAAAAATTGAGAACTAAAAATGGGTATTTGTGCGGATTTTTTTTTTAATCAACATCCTAAAAGCAACCACATATAAAAAATTTAGCCAAATTGACAAAAACCGGTTTTTTTTTCCATACAAAATGTGCGAGGTTCTTTGATAAAATTTTAATGAATATTTAAAAAAATTTTAATTATATTTTGCTGAAAAGTTTTCTGTCTGTAATGAAAAAAAATCGTAATATTTTAATGAGAATTTATTTAAAATAAAAATTTTGTTGAAATGTCATTAAATAATTTCAAAGAAAAATTATTAACTATTTAATGAAAAAGTAAAGAAATTTTAGAGAAGCACAAATATTTATTATTAGGCACTAAGAGCTCTAACCTCCATCGTAATTGGCGCTTTTCTATTTATTCGTGTGACTTGTTTAATCTATAACAGTTTAGTAATTTAAAAAATTATTATTTAAGGAAATTTTATTGAAATTACAATAAATTTTTAATGAAATTTAGAATTATTTGGTTAATTAAAATTAAAATGTTTTAAAATAAACATAAAATTTAACATAATGTTACTGAAATTTTATCAAAACTTTATGAAAAAGTTTTCACCAAAAAAAGACTAAATTTGGCCTATTTCTTGGATCTCGAATTTCAAACTTTTTTTATGCCAAATAGTACGATATAATGGAACATTAATTCCAGAGAAATTTTAAGATGAGCATAAGCGCGGTTCCAGAAGTATAAAGGATTGAAAGTGATGGTTTCTCATAACACAGAGCGCCGTTTTTAGACTTCTTTTCTGTTGCTTGAATAAAAGTTATCATTTCTCATGTATTTTTGCGCTCTGAACATGAATCTGGTAAGCAAATTGCTTTATCACGTCAGATTTCTTAGAAAAGTATCAAAAATGATCATTTTTACCTCACCATGGCGTTGAAAAAGTCTATTTCTAATCTATCTAAAAATTTATCACTCACATTAAAAAAACACCCCAATCTGTGAGAGGCAAGGGGATACTTTCTAAGTATGAAAGCATCTTGATCCGTGAAAGGCGGTGTCACGTGTCACTTCAACTCCATCTGTCTCGGTGAATTCTCATACTAGACGAAAATTAAGATCATATTTCAATCAGGGATAAAAATCAATAAGAAACAATGATTTACTTTGTTATACACACACACGAACACACCCGCGCGCGCACGCACACACACACACACACACACACACACACACACACACACACACACACACACACACACAATACACGCGCGCGCGCGTGCGTGCGTGCGTGCGTGCGTGCGTATATTAGATAGATTTTTAGATAGAAAGAAAGATTTTTTTTTAACACCACGGTGAAGTAAAAACGATCATTTTTGAGACTTCTAAGAAATCTGACGTGGAGCAATAAGCTTACCGGAGCAATTTGCTTATCAGATTCGTGTTTAGCGCGCAAAAATACATAGGTAATGGTAACTTTTATTCAAGCAACAGAAAACAAGTCTAAATACAACGCTCTGTGTTATGAGAAACCATCATTTTTAACCTTTTATATCTCCAAAATTGCGCGTATGCTTATCTTAAAATTTTTCTGGGATTATATTTTATTATATAGTACTATTTGGCATAAAAAATAGTTTAAAATTTAAAGTCCAAGAAATGGGCCAAAAAACAGGTCTTTTTGATGTTACTTTTTAAGTAATATATTTTGTTATATTTAAATCATTAGCAAATGATGGATTTTGCTTTGATATTGGTAATTTGCTGTCAATTTATGTTTACTAATGTAATAAAACAATAACAGTATCGAGATAATGTCAATCTTTTGTAACATTCGGTTCGAATCTGTTGACGAACTATTATATTAGAACATTGATGACATTTTGATAACATTTAGTTATTAAAACTTATTTATATATAAAGTATCTTTTGCAACAAATGGGAGAAAATTTAAGAAGTAATAATAGATAATAAACCAAGATATAAAATCAGGTATATTAAAATTGCGATTAAGACTTTATTTTTAATCCTGAAATAAATTTTAGTTTTGGGAAGGTTCGGACCAAGACATAAAAAAAGTTTGAAATCTCCTCTTTCGATTGATATGGTTGATCAATTTTTTTGGTCAACTAGAATTTGGACGGCACGGTAGTAAAGTTTTATTAGGGTTAATGGGACCTATATAGTGTGTGAGTGAAACTTTTTTGTGAATAATCTTATGTAAAAAAAAAACTGAACAAAACACGTTCAAACAGATCCGTACGCATATGTTACTTTGTTTAAAGTTAAAATACTATAGTGTCGAAAAAGAGGATTTTGCGTAGAGTTTGAAATATATTATGAAACACATCAATTTTCAACTTTAGACACTTTGAGTTAATCAAAAATACCTCATATTCCCCTTGTTACGGAAGTATATCTTTCAATAGAAATGGCAGTGACATAATTTTTTTTTTTTTTTTTTTGAAAGTGTGATTCTTTAGCTTAAAAACGCTGCATTGTAAAGTTTTTAACAATTTTTTGTCGTAAAGATATAATTTTTTTAAAAAAAGTTTTTAGACACTCAAAAATACCTCATATTCTCCTTGTTTTATAATTATACTTTTTAAAAGGAATGACAATACCATAATTTTTTTTTTTAAGTATAACTCTTTAGCTTTAAAATGCTATATTTCAAAGTTCTTAAAAGTTTTTTTGTTGCGGAGATATGATTTTTTGAAGGAAAAGTGGATTTTTGACCAATTTCTCATTTTTGCTTAATGGTTTTTCTTTTACAACTTAACAACAAATCATTTTTTGGTAAAGCCGATTATGCAGTTATATTTATGAGATTTTAAATTTTTATATAAAAAAAAGTTTGTGGAAAAATGCTAATTAGAACAAAAGTTATAACTTCTTAAAGTTGAAAAAGTCTCCCAGACTCAAAAATGTGTTTACATATTTTACAGGATTGGTGTGTTTAAAGGTTAAAATAAAAGATTTATCATAAGGTAAAATTTTTTATTTTATTGGGATGCATTACTTTTGAAGAATGGTGTTCTATTTAAGAAATGGGAAGTCCTTAATTTGAATTCGGAAATTTTTTAAATTGTTTTTTTCCGTACTCGCATTAAATCGATTTTAGAAGATGTTCACGACTCTCCTTTTGGTGGGCATTTTGGAATTAATAAAACTTTAGATAAAATTTGTAAATGATTTTACTGGGCAACTTGTAAACAAGATGTAGAAAATTGGCATCGTTCTTGTAAAGTTTGTAATGAAAGGAGTAGGTCTTCTGGTAAAGGGAAATCATCTTTACAAGTTTATAATGTTGATTATCTCTTCGAGAGGATTTAAATGGACGTGCATAGTTCTTTTCTTACTTCTTTTGTTGGAAATCGATATCTGTTAGTTATTGTTGATTGTTTTACAAAATGGGTAAAAGCTTTTCTTTTAAAAAATTCTAGGGCTAAAACTGTAGGTGAAGTTTTGTCAACCAGATAATTTCTTGTCATAGAGTTTCTGTTGAATTGCATACCGATCAAGGAAGAAATTTTGATTCAAGAATTTTTTAGTTGACACATTTGTTAGGAATTAGGAAGACTAGGACTACTGCTTTGTACTCGCAGTCTGATGGGCAGGTTGAACGTCAGCAATAATTCTTAATTATTTGGCAAAATTTATTTTTGCGAATCAAAAAGATTGGGATAATTGGATTCCTATGTATTTGTTAGCTTATTATTCGGCAAGACATGAAGTGTTTCACTGGTGTTTCTCCTGTGGAATTGTATTTTCCTCGAGATCTTTGCCTACTTATCGATCTATTACGAGGGAGTCCTCCAAGGGAAAGTAACGGAAATTTTAATGAGGGATACGTACAGAAATTGAAAGAAAAATTACACGAAATTCATTGTGATGTAGACGGCGTATGAATTTGCAGTCTTCACGAATTAAATATTGTTGTGATCAAAAAGCTAGGCTGATTAATTTTGACATGGCCAGGATGTCTGATTCTTTAATCCTCGGAGAGAGAGGAAAAACTCCAAAATTGCAAAATAATTTGGAAGGTCTATTTAGAATAGTGAAGAAATTAAGTAAAATTTTTTTTTAAATTCGTACATTAGATAGGCATAGATGTAAAGTGATACATGCGGATAGGTTAACTTCTTTCGTAGAGAAAAATATAACTTAAATTATTAGGAAAAGAATACGGAGCATTTGTTCTGTTTGTAGAGGAAAGAGAAAGAAGCAGATTATCAGCAGAATTTTTGGGAGAGAAGGCCGCGAATGTAGAAATATTTTAAGGATTTTGTTTAGAAGACCGCTTTGCCTCGGTTTTTGTGATTCGAGGTTTTCCCGTGGGCCTTAGGGCAAATACCAAGACACTTGAGGTTCTTTTTAGGCGTTGGTCCTCCAAAGTTATTTCCCCACCCTTGTCCGAATATTCCAAATAAGAATCAACAGAGCATTCTTCGGGAAGAAAGAAGCCGTTTTTCACTAGATTGTCGGAACGACAATCGACAATCAACGATAATCTGAAGAAGCAGGGGGTTAATGTTACGCTCGATGTAGTCAGTCCGGCGCGTGAATGGCTGGAAGAATTGATGTGGGACGATTGATGATTGTTTTTTGTTGATATGTAGATATGTTCACGTCTTAATTCTGATTTTTTACTTTCATGTTCTGATGAATAAAGCCGTTACTTTTTATTCAACGAGTTGTTTAATTTCTCGCGCGTGAATGCTTCTAGATGTACGCGCACGCGCGCGTGCGTGTGCGTGTGTGTGTGTCAACTCGGTCTCGCACGCGCGCGAGAGACCGAGTTGACCTTTTCGGACATTACATTTTGAAGTTCAATCTTGCAGGAAGTTGTATTGTCGAGGTTGCTGAGCGAAATGATTACGGTATGTATACAGGGTGTTCAAAAAGTTCTGGGACGGCCAAATATTTCGAAAACTGAGGATTTTAGGAAAAAGTGTTTCAGATAAAAGTTGTAGGGTTTCAAAAGATCTATTTACTGATATTAGTTTGACCTTGGATGACGTCGCCAAGGTCAGATCATACAGTACACTGTAGCTTTCAAACCTCACAACTCGGAAAGTACTTAATGAAAAATAACTTCTTTACAGTGTTTTGAAAAGTTCTCAAAATTGACTACAAGAAAATGCAATAAAAGATATAGAATATTTGGGAAATACCGATACCCCTTAATTAGGGAACTACTGATACTCTAACATTCTATATCTTTTATTGCATTTCTTTGTAGTCGATTTTGAAAACTTTTTAAGACATTATAAAGCAATTATTTTTAATTAAGTACTTTTCAAATTACGCGGCTTGAATGTGTACTGTAACTTTCAAACCTCCTAACTGGGAAAGTACTTAACGAAAATGAACTTATTTATAGCGTTTTGGAAAGCTCTTGAAACCAGCTATTAGATTCTGTAATCAAAAATAAGATGTTTCATTTAAAAAAGTGATGTACGGATAGCGTACGAAATACAGCCTAGGTCCGATGGATGCCGGGAAGGGATGAGGACCCACGAAATTGTTGGCCAAAGGCCAAATAAATGTTCGGTATCGATATAGAGAAGTTTGATTCCGTTCGCGCGGTCACTTTTGCAAAAAGGAATTTGAATCGATCGCGTTTCTCTCGCTTCTGAGGCGTCGGGCTCTCGAACGATAGCACGAACCCCGGAAAAACGGTGCTCCGCGAAAGAGAGTCGGGAGGAGCGAATTGTTCCCGAATTGAAGATTATTGGCCAAGCGGCCCTCCTGATGGGAGTTACCGAGTTGAACGAACGAGCGCGTACCGTTCAAATCGATGTTTGGAAAATATCGATGTTCGTTGACTCTCCTTCGCGCGTGCCTTGGCGCGAAATTTGTTTGCTTCGGAGATGAGTAAATTAACGGGCAGAGATGCTCGTGAAAAGAATAACAGAATCCTCGGATTTGACCGTGACGATGACGGGAGACAAATAGAGATGAAAGACAACTTCAAAGATATTTACAAGTATCAGTGTCAATATTGCCTTAATAATTATTGCGAGGAACAGAAATATAATTTTCAATCAAACAGTTATCACTTTTGAAAATTTATGCGATACATGCTAAAATACAATATATATAATAAAATCTACGATTGAATACATTTGGTTCTGAACAGGTACAAACGTTTTATATAAGCGTATATTAACAAACGTTGATAATGCTTACGAGCGGCGCACAGTGGTGCATTATATATACAAATGCGGAGAAAACCACAAATCCTCAAAATTTTTTCTTATGCTCATTTTCTTCGTTTTTCTTTTATTTTAAATTTATATTGAATCTATATTAAGACATCTGGAATTTTCAAAAATTAATTTTTTTTTATTTATATCATAAATGCATGTTCGTATTAAAAAAATTAAGAATATATTTATTACATAAATGTGTTAAATATATTTTTAAATATACAATATATAAACGTAAATTATACATAACTTAAGAAATGTATTTTACTACTGTTACTACTTACTACTTTCCAATAATGTTTTTGCTTTTTTACTAACAAGCAGATGACATGAATTGCGAAACACGGAATTAGATAAGCCATAGTTTATTTGAAAGGGGGGAAGGGGATTGAAGGTATAAAAAGTATCAGAGCGTTTGAGTGCATGGACTTTTGTTTCAGAGAAATTTGCATATGAAGTTTGGCATTTGTCGCGCGATGCGTTAAGTATTATTGAGCGGTAGGTAGATTAAAACATGAAGCGTTGTGGTTGAGGAGATTAACAAGGAAGATTTGCGAACCTGGAAATTCAAAAAATTCTGAAATTTTGTGTACATATAGAGGAGTTTATCTATAACACAAAAATATTTTTTGTTCATGCCCAATCTCAGTTTAAAGGGGTGAAACATTCTTTTGAGGAAAATCGGGTTTTTTTTTCGAAGCATGTATTGTCGAAACTATAAGAGATAGAGAAAAATGTTCTAAACAAAAGTTGAATGGTTCGAAGAGTACTTTATAACAACGAAAAAAAATTTTTTTTTAATTTTTATATATTTTTCCCCATTATTTATTTATTTTTAAAAAATTTTTATTTTTTTTATAAGCAAAATAAATCCTATTTTATTACGAATTCAACGGTATATGATAAAGTTATAATGCGACATTTCTATTTTTCAAAAATAATTAAAAACCACCCTATATGCATGGTACGCGCACCCGTCCGTGTACCATGGAAGTGTGGTGTACTATGGAAGATTTCTTTTGATTTTGAGGAGTGTTTAATACGTTGTAGTTCAGATCAAAATAAGGGACACATATTTTTTTATACATGCTCAATCTCACTTTTAGGGAATAAAACACTCTTTTGAAAAGTCAGTTTTTTTTCTTTTGAAGCGTGTATTGTTCAAACTATAACAGATAATAAAAATGTTTTGAATAAAAGTTGAATGGATCGAAGAGTACTTTACAACAATAATTACAAAAAAATTGTTTTTAAATTATTTTTTATATTTCTCCCACCACTTCACAATTGTTTTTAAAAATTTTTAAATGTTTTAATGACAGAATTAAAGCTTATTTTTATACGAATCCATATATAACAAAGTGTTCTCCGATTCTTGAAAAATAATAAGAAACTCCTTATGTATGCACGCTATCTGTACCTGTTTGGGCGCTCGATTTTTCCGCGCTGAAACGGATTTGTCTTATACGTATCGCTAATATTTAATTTTTCCCGGGTAATCAATATTTTTACTTTCTATTTATTTATTTGTATTATACCCTTCTAGAGTTGTCTAGTATAAAATTAATTAAATATCTCTTTGAATGGTTTGAAACCATTTGAATAATGAAGCTGCTAAATGGACTTTAAATATTCGATGAATTATGATTTATTTTTTATTTATAAAAGATATCACAAAACATGAGTATGGAAAGAGACGTGGAGATTTTCATATAAATTGACGAAGAATAAAAATTTAATTTTAAAGATTGGTAACAAGGGTAACTTGAACAACATGAATATTTTCAAGCTTATCTATACGCAGTTGCGTAGAGCAAAAAAACACGAGATGCAACTTACGTTTAAATATTTTTTTATACGTGTCACCATTCTTGGTAGTTATTTCGCCGAAAAGAAAATGTACATTTTCTTTAAGGAGTGATTTTATCTCGTAAAGCTATAATTTGGTACAAGCAAGAAATAATTTTGTGAACTATTCTACTTGCACATACTTTTAAATTTACTGAATTTTCGGGTTGCCCAACATTCGTTAATAAAATATATTGACCATTGCAATTAACTGTTCTACAATCAAAATGACATAAACGATTTTGCAAAAATAATGATTTATTTATTCATAACTCGTTTTTAATTTTACAAAGTATTAGGTACATACTTTGACATTGCCAACATATTTGACTGATTTTAGTAATCAAGTTCAATAAACTCATTATTTTATTATTTTAATTATTACTATTATTATTATTATTAAAAAGCTCTTATTTTAATATTTACTATATTATACTGATTTGTCTTTAACGCTTTTTTGCATAATACGTGATTAGCAATACATGAGACGAATCCGTTCCAGCGCGGAAAAATCAAGTATTCAAACAGGTACTGATAGCGTGCATACATAAGGAGTTTATTTTTCAAGAATAGTATATTGGAAAGACACTTTGTTATATATGAATTTGTATAAAAATAAGCTTTAATTCTGTCATTAAAATATTTGAAAATTTTTAAAAACAAATGTAAAGTGGTGAGAAAAATATAAAAAATAATTTAAAAAAAATTTTTTTTAAATTGTTGTAAAGTACTCTTTGAACCATTCAACTTTTATTCAGAACATTTTTCTTTATCTGTTACAGTTTTAACAATACACGTTTCAAAAGAAAAAAAACCGACTTTTTTCAAAAGTGTTTTATTCTCTAAAAGTGAGATTGAGCACGTATAAAAAAATACGTGTCTCTTATTTTGATGTGTACTATAACGTATTAAATGCTCAAAATCGAAAGGGGACACTTCCATAGTACACGGACGGATGCGCATACAATGCGTGGTTTTTAATTATTTTTGAAAAATGGAAATGTTGCATCATAACTTTATCATATACCGTTGAATTCGTAATAAAATAGGATTTATTTTACTTATAAGAAGAAATAAAAATTTTAAAAATAATAGGTAAGTAGTGGGGGAAAGTATAAAAAAAATTTAAAAAAAACTTTTGCTGTTACAAAGTACTTCTCGAAGAATTCAACTTTTGTTTAGAACATTTTTCTTTATCTCTTATAGTTTCGACGATATACGCTTCAAAGAAAAAAAACCGATTTTCTTTAAAGAGGTGTTTTACCCCCTGAAATTAGGCACGAACAAAAAATATTTTTGTGTTATGGATGAACTCCTCTATGTGTACATAAAATTTCAGAATTTTTTGAATTTTCTGGTTTGCAAACTTTCTTTGTAAAGCACGCGTTTTCTATTTTGTCTTCGACGGCCGCGTGAAGGGTGGTATTTGAAACCTCGCAGTGCCAATTTTTTGTGTTAATAATAGCTACATTTATTAATTTATTCTTAGCAAGATATTAATCGTTATATATTATTTGTTATATTTAAAATATAGAGGAGAGGGTAAATCGGACCGTGTTCCAAATCGGACCTTTTTAATTTAAATGAATACGCTTAAGTCGATTTGCTTGCCATTTATAATGTAAAGTCCTTATAAGACACCGAACATGTGACAGCAGTTTGATAGTTCTCTGTTATATCATTCACAGAATAGACGCGAATATGTATTTTCAGCCATCGTGCGAAAATTTTTTTAAAAAAGAAAATCCTTGTAAATCATTATTTAAAAGGTGTTAAAAATTTGAAAGATAATTGATTTAAGATAATTAAAGAGTGTAGAATTAAAAAATATAAATTATTTTGTGATCTCTTTTGCAGTTTATTGTAAAGATTGTTCCAAAATTTGAAAAGACCTTTGTTTAAATCGGATTTTGACGTCGGATTGCAACCTGATCGTAGCACTGGTAATCGGCCGACCAAATCTGGTCTTAGAAATGTTAAATTAGTAAAATATCATGAGTCATCAGACTCAGAATAATTGTATTTTATTGATTTCAACTTTAATTATATAATAACAATATCATAACATGACCGAGAAAAGTCTAACTATATAAACTGTCACTAATTTGTTTTTTTGTAAATAAAATTTTTATTTTTTACTGTCAAATTGTTCGTTTTTATTAAATAGTAAAAAAATACATTATAATCTTTTAAAATTTTATTTAAAAGCTGATAAAAATGGAAGTGTCCGATTTGGACCAGGTGGTGGTCCGATTTGAAACCAATAGTTCCAAATCGGACCGGAGAAAGCGTTTTTACATTTTCCGTTATAATTCAACACAGATGAGAGATACGTCAAAATGGTCTGAAGCAAAAATGAAGGAAATTAAATTATCTTTTTATTGGCACCTTCAGTTTTACAATCGGATTTTATTTGCGTCTTATAGAGAGCAAAAACTGCAGCTAGGTCCGATTTACCCCACTCTCCCCTAATAATCTGAAAGTTTATATATTTATTCAAGTTTATTTTTATTCATTATATAATTCTGACATTGCTGTACAATGTTGTGGGTGAAACTTTACGTAAAAGCATTGAAAATATTTGTGTATATATATCGTTTCGAGGCATGAAACCCAAATAAAATGAATCTTTTGTATCTGCATTAGAAAAGATTTTGGATCAGGTATCTGTTCTCATGTCAGCACATGTGCAAAGATTACAACTTGAAATATCTGCTAGAACTACATAGCGTTCTCTTTGTGAGTATGCTCACGTGTATCGGTCAGGAAAGAAGTCTCTATTTATTCTCTTTATTATTCTTTACAGTGATTTTATACATTGTAAAAGAATAAAACATGTAATATATATATACATACCAGTCTTGAGGCTTTCGTGGCCATTGCTATTGTTAACCGAGAGGGTTTCCGGATAGATGCTACGTGCGTGTTGGGCACTTTGCCATATATATATATATATATATATATATATATATATATATATATATATATATATATATATATATCAATCAGAATTGAATTGTTACCCTACTATTTATCATCTGCTTCGAAATTTAAAAATATACTACAATTTTTCTGGTGCGCGTCAAAGTTAGCACATAAACGCGAAATTTTCAGTAATGTGAATCAATTATGTTTTCTTGTAAACTTACATAATATTAAATGATCTTATAAAACACGTTATTTTTTTATGGTATACAGTCAATTTGTGTTTCTAATGTTTTTACGTAAATGTTCACCTTCAACATTGTACAGCAATTATATAATGAATAAAAATAAGTAAATAAATTTGAATAAATATGCAAATTTTTTGATTATTACATTTTGTTACATGTAACGAATAATATATAATGATTAATATTTTGCTAAGAATAATAAAAATTATTTACAATTGATAAATGTAATTATTTAAAAAAAAAATGGCATTGCGAGGTTTCGAACACCTCTCTTCACGCGGCCGTCGAGGACAAAATAGAAAGCGTGCACCTTAGTCTTCTCAGGCACCGCACTTCATGCTTCAACCTACCGCGCAATAGTACTTAACGCACCGCGCGGCAAATGCCAAACTTCACATGCAAATTTCTTCGAAACAAAGGCTTATGCTATCAAACGCTCTGACACTTTTTATACCTTTGATCCCCCCTTTTGAATAAACTAAGGCTCATCTGATTTCGTGTTTTACAATTCGAAGCATCTCCTTGTGAGTCTTCTTGTGTAGCTCTTTTGTAGGTGTATATGACGTCTTAACGGAAGAAGTGCTTCGTATTGTTTAAGTATTTTGCCGCTTGAACGGCAGTTTATATAGATTGCAATTGCGATGTTCTGTATTTCTGCATGTGTCAGCATTGTCGCAACTTATTCGGGCAATCACCGTTGGATTTTAGGGTTCCCGAGTTTGCCCGCGTTGCGACAGCGCTTTAGACAATAAGTTTAATTTCTTTCCGGTGCATGATAACCCGAGATCAGTTGCTATGCGTCGAGTCGTTATCGCTTGGCTATAACAAAAGTTAATATGATTTTGATCTGACTTTGGCAACGCCATCCAAAGTCAAACTGATAAGATCAGTAAATTGATCTTTTGAAACCTTACAACTTTTATCTGAAACGCTTTTTTTCCTAAAATGCTCAGCTTTTGAGATAATTCGTCGTTCCGACTTTTTGAACACCCTGAATATCGTGCGTGTGTGAGAGAGAAAGAGAAAGAGAATGTGTGCGTGTGTATGTGTCAAGACCGCATAGCAAAAATATATAAAATATGCTTTTTCAACATAAATTAATAAAATATATCATGAAACACATCAATTTTTAATTTTAGACGTCTTGAGTCAATCAAAAGTACCTTTATTCTCCTTGTTACATAATTTATATTTTTTTAAATAGACCGACAATGCCATATATTTTTGGAAGTATGACCTTTAGCTTTAAAACGCTGTAATGTAAAATTTTTAAAACTGTTTTGTTGTAAAGATATTAAAGAAAACGAATTTTTGAATTTGTAAAACTATTTTTTATTTTCTTTTAATGGTTGTCCCTTTACAACTTTATATTAAATTATTTTTTAGCAATACCAATTGTGCAGTTACATTCCTAAAAATTTAAACTTTTATTTGGAAAAAATTGTAAAATATTTATATCAAATTATAACTTTTAATGTTTAGTGAGTCTCCTAAACCGGGGAAACAATGTATTAACGTAATTTTCCGGATTTGGTGTATTTAAGAGTTAATTATAAATCTTCATAAATAACATTCTTTATAAATATATATGTAAAAAATGCTTGAAGTACGTAAATATTTATTATTTATTATAATTAAAATAAACATAAAAATGCCTAAAACTTGTAAATATTTAAACATTTATAATGAAAAAACAAAGCATTAATTGTAATTTTGTTATTTTTGATTTTTGTTTTATTTTATCATCTAGAATTATTTTTTAAATTTTCTGTCATTTATTACAAAGAACAACACCTTGTATATGTTAATAATTATAATATTTTGATTATAATTAAATTATTTAATAAAATTTTTTACTTGTAGTATAATTATATGCTTCAAAAATGTTTAGGTGAGGTAGCAGAAACAATATACAAAGCGTATTATATGGAAGCTAAATCGAAACGCAAATTACTGGAAAACGTTGCACATAATTATACGGAGCCTTGGAAGATGCTTCATCTTGCGGCATGGGTGTGCGAGCCTTTATTAACTGAAGATTTAACGATTTTATTAGATTCGTTGCTTATTGAAACTGGTTATAGGTAATAAAAACTTTTAATGCAACATTTTATATAAATTTTATTTTTACTTTAATTAAATAAAATAACTTGAGGTTTTTTTACATAATGCAGTCAGATTGATTTTGAATATGATGTCATTCCTTTACAAGTAACAGATTGCATAGTTTTATTTATTTATATCAACTTCAAATTGAAACTTTAGTTAGTTTCGTTAGTTATACTGTATTAAGTTTTGATGGGAAAACAAATAGTAGTTTTAAATCGTAATTAGCGATTCTTTTAGAACGTATAACGAAGAAACTATTGTTATTTGTCAGTTTCCCGACGAGATCTTTCTAGAAGAATTTCTGCTTTTATAAGACGCGAGAGTGCGCTTTGCAGTTACACTGTCGCTCACTCGTTACTCGTCCTCTCGCGAACAAAATCAAATCTACGTAATTGTTAATCAGCAAACTATTTTTGTTATACTTTTATACTTTATAAATAAAAAGCAAGAATAAATAACTATTGTATTCAGTACAACTACGCTAATAACGCACATAGCAACAGGAAATTAAGATTTCTATTGCTATGCATATGCGCAACGGATTCAAATGCCGCATATGCAAAAGAATCGAAAAACGCTCCGGGCTTCCGCCCAAAAGACTATCGTGCTACGCCAGCTATTGCTGAGTCGCTTTCCGGTACTCGTATTTTGGCTAACCGCGAGAGCTGCATTTTGCAGGAACACGATTGGTCGAACCAAGTGACAAATTTGTATATAAATAGAGCGACCAAATTGGAAAGCGACGGAGAGTCAAACGAACAGCTGTCCGGTATGTTACTCGCCGTGCGTGACTTACACGTCGAGTCGGTAATATAATCTGGAGATAACACGCTGACTTTTATATACCGGGCCGTTCGGGAAAGCAAGTGTACGTATGACACATAGTCAAACAACAAATGTAACGAGGGAAAAACTGAAGAAATATACATTTATATTAATATTGGGAGTCCTGGGCGTGTGTGTGCGTGTGACGAGCGTTCTAGGTTTAAGGTAGTTTTAAGGTAGTCGTTAAGTATAGGTTAAGTGTTATTTTGTATTTGAAAGATTGTAGCCCTAAGGGGAACAATAAATATATATTAATTAATTAATATTGGGAATTCAAGAGTGTCTAATTTCTAATCTGTCAACGCGGCCTTCCTTGAATCCTAATTTTTTGGGCGCTATAATGATCCCGAATTACCTATCGACGTGCCTGGACCGGGCACAACAGAAAATTTGGTGGTAGCGGTGGGATCACACTCAAGAAGACGGTACGTCCGTAAATCGTGATGACAACAGTGCTGAAGCGCCAGGAAGCGACACGCCTTGCAACAGAGACGACACCTGCGTGGCCACAACGAGAATTAAGCTGAGCCAGCTGGAAAGAAGCAGATAAGTAGCGCAACTCGACAAAATGCGAGCGATCACTGTGATTCTACTGTAATTTAGAAAATTTTATGTAAATGCCTAGAAGGAGACGCACTCCTAAAGGTGCACATAGCGACAGACATACAAATGACGTTAGGTCAGACTCCTTATTGTTCTTAATAGAAATCGCGGCAACCGCATTAGAAGCTATTTGCGACGCAGTAAATAGAGTATTAAGTGAAACGGCGAGCGAGACGAATGACACAGACTTTGTCATAACAAATAGAGAATTCCCGATAGACTTGCACGATTTTAGTCCATTAAACATGGACGGACAAGCCGGTACCTCAACGCAACAGACCGACGCCCCAACGGCACATTCTCCCGTCGGAATGTCGATGAATATAACTGCCAACGCAGCAAAAAGTGGAACGCAAAACCTACAAAATACAACTCAGCCACTGAACCTGAAGTAAATCAAAGAACAAATTACAATTTGCCCTTAACGGAAAATTAATAATAATAATAATAATAATAAATGATTAGGGCCATAGCGGGCAAACGCCAGTACGTCACTGCGACCTGAAGGGATCTGTTGTGACCAAATCTTAGCTTAGGTTAGCTCCAGGTCGAGGTTCTTGAAGAACCCAACGACCTGTCGGGGATCTGTCTCCCTAATCTGATTGGGGGTGATAAACACCCCCAAGGAATTTCTGTCTAAGGTAGCCGACAGCCGGACAAGCACACATAATGTGCTCAGCTGTTTCGGCTGTTTTCATGCAGAAGCGGCAGCCGTCATCCTCAGTCTTGCCAATTAAGCTGAGATGGTATCTAAATTGGCAGTGTCCAGAGAGAAGACCTATCAGGGTGGTTAGGTTCCCTTTGTCCAGGGATAATACAGCTCTTATTCTTTGCGGCGAGTATGTGATGAACTTCTTGGCCTGGACCAGTCCCGTCATGCCGCTCCAGTATGAGGATTTAATACCATCTTCCCAGTGTCTTATGAGTCCTTTGATGTGGTTGGCAGTGACTCCGCACCTGGGCACCGGTCCCGTCGGGGGTGCACGCACCTCTTTCTTTGTGAACTCATCTGCCACCTCATTACCTCGGATGCCCTTGTGTCCCGGGACCCACCAAAGAGTAACATGGTTGTCCCTGGCCAAAAGCTGGAGGTTGGAGATGCATTCTCAGACCAGCGCAGAGTTGCATATATAGGCTGTAAGAGCAGCGGTAAGCCCTTACCGCTGCTCGGCTGTCTGTTAGAATGTCAATGGTTGCGCCCTTTATACCTTTTTTTCGGTTGATTAAGCTATCGGCGCATAGGTTTATCGCAAACACTTCTGTTTGAAGTATGGAGGGCGCTACGTCCATGGGGATCGATATGTGGCAGTTAGGACCATAGATGCCAGCTTCCGCGACGCCTATTGTCATTTTGGAGCCGTCGATATACCACTGTAGGGCGCCCCTGCTAAAGCCCCCTCCCCCCCGTGCCCACGTCTCTCTGTCTATGTAGACAGCCTTGTAATTGTGTGCAAAGACATATTCTGTTTTCATCGCATTCATGGGAAGGTGAGCTACATTGCTTAGGCCGTCCGTTGAGAGGATTTTCATGTTTCCAGTCCGACCGATCGATATAGCTTTGTAAAAGTTTAATATTTGGAATGCCGAACTGAAAGCTGTTTTACGAACCTGCAGGTAGAGGGGCAGCAGGTCAAGAAGGGCCTCCATAGCTGCTGTGAGGCAGGTTTTCATTGCTGAGGCATGCAAGCCTTTGAATCCTTTGCAGCTGTTGTTGCGCCGCTCTGTTCAGTTTTTAGTCATCATATAGCGGCTGCATAGGTGACCATGGGTCTAATTATAGCCGTATGACCAGTAGATCATTTTTAACTTGAGACCCTAGTTCCTGCTTAGGAGTCTACGGCAGGTATTGAGTGCCAAGGCAGCTTTTGACTGAACTTTCTTTAGGTTGGAGTTCCATGTCAGTTTCTAATCTAGGATAACTCCGAGGTATTTAACCTCTGTCTTGAAACTGACCACAGTGTCGTCCAGTGGGTGCTGTGAGGTGTAGCTTCCTTCTTGGTGAATGGCATAATGGTGGTCTTTTTAGGGTTGATGCGCAGACCCCTCCGTCTACACTGTTGCGTGCTGTTCAGGGTTTTTTTGCATTCCGTGTGATACGATGGCATCTAGCTGCCCCTGATAATGATAACTATATCGTCATCAAATCCATGTACTTTGTATCCATTGGTTGTTAGTGTGTTCAGGAGATCATTCATAAGCACCGACCAAAGAAGCGGTGACAATACCCCTCCTTGGGGCACCCCTTTGCTGTGGTGATGGTTGCGGATTCTCCCGCTACGGTGGCTTTGATCCTTTGTTCACTCAACATGGCCTTGATCCAGATAGTGATAGCTGGGTGAAATCTTTTTCCGTTGGCCGCTTCCTCAATGGAGTCGTACGATGTATTATCAAAGCCGCTCTCTATGTCCATGAAGGCACAAAGGGCTATCTCCTTAGCCTTATGGGTCCTTTTTATACTGCTCACCAGACAATGTAAAGCGGTAGTGGTGGATTTTGCTTTTTGGTAAGCGTGCTGATTCTTGTGGAGTGGAGCATGAATCAGTACCTCATTTCTGAGGTACTGATCCAGCACGTTTTCCATACCTTTTAGCATAAAGGAGGTGAGGCTGATCGGTCTGTACGATTTGGGCACTAGAACGCTCTCTGGTATCCACCCTTTGTTATCAAGACCACGTTAGCCTGCCTCCACAGCTTGGGAATATATTCTAGCATAAAGCTGTGATTGTGCAAATTTGTTATGTGTGGCAGCAGGTATTCCATGTCCTTTTGAAGCAGGGACGGAATAATGCCATTGCCCCCAGGCGATTTGTACGGTTTAAAGGATGAGATAGCTCATCTTACTTTGCTTGGTGCAAAGATGTGCCAAGCTAGACTTTTGACTCTGCAGTAGTGAAGGTAGTAGGGCATCAAGGTCTCTTCCTCACTTCTAGTCTTGTTGTCAATGGTGACGATGTAACCACCGGGGAAGTGGGTGTTTAAAAGGAGCTTTAACACCTCCCCAGCGTCGTCCGTGTATTTGCCATTTGCTTTAAGCAGATGGCCAATTTGGTTGGAGTGGTTCCCTATTTCCCTAACTTCCCTATTTCGGCTCGCCATTACTTTTTGTAGGCGAGCCGAAATAGGGAAGTTGCTAATGTTTTTGCAGAAGCTCCTCCAAGATTTTCTTTTGGACCTTCTCAATTCTTTATTGTAGCCGGTGAGGGCTTCTCTATAGCGATCCCAATGTGCTTGACATTTGGTCCTCTTGGCCTTATTAAAGAATCTCCTGGCCAAGGAACGCATCTCCTCCAGACCCTGGTTCCACCATGATGTTGTGGACTTTTTATGCTTTGTCGGGCAGCTGTTTTTGTAGGCTTCGTGAATGATGTTATGCAGGTTAGTTGAGGTCCTATTCAGTTCCTCTATACCTGTTATAACTTCTTTGGAACCCTCTAGTTCACCCCTCAGTTGTTTTTGATAAGACGACCAGTCCGTGAGCTTAGGGATTCTAATAATTTTCTCCTCTGGACTCTCCACTTCCAGACTGAAGATTATGTGTCTGTGATCCTAGAGCGAGGCTTTGCGGGAAACATGCCAGTTGGCAATCTTGAAGCTGAGCAGGGGGGTTGTCAGTGTTAAATCCAGCACCTCTTGCCTAGTTCTGCTAACAAAAGTAGGTTCTCTCCCTCTATTTGCTATATCGAGATTTGGCACAGATATTCAAAAAGGCACTCACCTCTGTTATTGATGTCCGTGCTACCCCAAACCGTGTGATGTGCGTTTGCGTCGCAGCCGAGAATAAGCCCTCTGTTCTTCTCTTGGCAGAATTGGATAAGGTTTTTGATCTTGTCTGGTGGTGGATTCTCGACTGAGTCCCCTGGGAAGTAGATCGAGGCTATTATTACCTCTTGCCAACCTCCGATCGTTGGCAGCATAACCTGTACTGCCACTAGGTCCCCGCAAGTAAAGGCCCTGAGGTAGTAGCAGGAATTTGACATGATTTTTGAGGATTGCAGTCCTGGGCCTCTTAGCCTTCTTTCCATATACCAGCTTACCTGCAGTAGTTGTTAGTCTGCGGACTAGGCCTCCATAGACATAGGGCTTTTGAATTAGAGCTATGTCCGTCCGTTTGTTGAAAGCCCTTGTAACAAAACGCCCCTCCACCTCGCGCACTCTGCCACTCCGTTCCGAGCATCGCGACAGCGAGACCTTCGTGCGCGCATCCGGCTAACCTCTCGGCACGATTACGCGGCAGCACGCGCGCCGTCCGTGGCGTTCCGCAACGTTCCCACTCTAAGCCAAACCGACCGAGCGCGCGGATTAGTGCGTCCAGCCGCGCGCTCGGATACATAAGCCAGCAGTGTGAACACTGAAGTCAGATCTTCCCGGTCTACCGAACCGTACGGGTCGAGAATTCTCGACCGCGCTTCCAATTTTCTTGAGGACGAGAATACTCGCCTCGTTCGGTACCCTCGACGAGAATCTTTGTTGTCCTGACCGGCCGAGAATCCTCGGCTTTCCGCAAGCTTTCGTACCGAACACCTTTATCTCAGCCAATCACGGCGAGCATCCTCGCCGAGTTCCATAGCCGAGCATCCTCAGCGAATTACATCACCATCCGCGACGAGCATTCTTGTCGGGTCTGTAGGCTAGGTATCCCTGGTCAATCAGCTCCATCCTACGCCCCAGGGAAGACTCGCTCATCGTAAACCAGAACAATTGCCAGAGTATCCACGCCCTGACGATTTCTTTGCCTTTTTTTGCACGAAGCGGCTTGGGCGAAGCGCGGACACGCTACTGTCACACCGACCAATCCGCGTCCGGCGCATCGACAATTGCGTTCCGCGCCTCTCCGATCACTCCGGACACCGTGTTCGTGTAAAACCGCGAATACTTTGTATCTCCGCAGAGGAGCCATGTAGAGACAATTGTTATTGTTTTGCCATTATCTCGATGATCTCGTTTATTGCACCTATTTAGAGTACCGTTTCTGTTATTTTGAGTAGCGTTGTATCTTTCCGTTCACTGTTTGAGTTTGATTACTGTAAGCGCATTTTGACTATCTAGCTGTCACGTTTTCCGTTCACGGTGCTTATTATTTCGTTCGTTACCCTGCGCCGCATTATTATTATTGTTGCGTACATCCTTTAAGCCCCCGTTACCATTGATTACGTTACGTTTCGACCGCTTAGGGACGTTTTGTTTTCTTAATTAGCGCAGGTTGTAACGAAACGCCTCTCCACCTCGCGCGCACTGCCACCCGCTCCGTCCACCCGAGCAAAGCACCGGCAAACACCACGTGCGCGCACTGAGTTAACCTACCATCGCGATCACGCGGCAGCACGCACGCCGTCCGTGGCGTTCGGCAACGTTCCCACTCCGGGCCAGCCGACCGAACGCGCGGATTGGTCCGCCCAACCGTGCGTTCGGATATATAAGCCGGCAGTGGGAACGCCGAGTTAAATCTTCTCGGTCCACCGAACCCGACAGGTCGAGAATCCTCGACTGCAACTCCGACTCCCAAGAGAACGAGAATACTCGCCTCATCCAGACCCCTCGACGAAAACCCTCGTCGTCCCGACTAGTTGAGGATTCTCGGTTAACACCGATATCCCGAACACCGCTCCGCAACCAATCACGGCGAGCATCCTCGCCGTGCTCCGTAGCCGAGTATCCTCGGCGAATCACCGTCCACGACGAGCATCCTCGTCGAGTCCGCAGGCTAGGTGCCCCTGGCCAATCACCTCCGTCCTCTCCCTCAGGGAAGACTCACCAGTAACCTAAAGCATCGTTAGGGCATCCGCGCTTTGACGATATCTTCGCCTCACTTTGCACGAGGCGGCTCGGGCGAGGTGCGGAATCGCCACCGTTGCTCCGATCCCGCATTCCGCGTCTCCCCAATCACCCCGGACACCGTGTCCGTTTAAAACCACGCGATTAGTTTAAGTTAGATTATTATTAGCTTTATCATTCCGTCAGTATTATCGCGGTTATAATGATTGATTCTTATTCTGTCTTCTTTTTGGTTCTCACTTAACATTTTTGTTACTCCGAGCGGCGCCGTATATTTTCCGTTACCAGAGCTAGCGTTTCGGACTGCTCAGAGGGGATTCGTCGTCGCGACCACCGAGAGCCAATCGCGTTCCCGCTTAGGCTAAGTCCACTTGTCGCGAGGCGTTCAAGTCAACAGACTATCTGTTTACAAGTAGCTATCAAGTTTTGAATAAAGATCTAGTGTTTTTGTCATCTAATTCCGAGTGCAATTACTCTACCGAACCCGGCCAATCCGACGAGCTTATCTGCAACCGTATCCTGACTCTTACCACACCGCACGAAAACCACCAGCATTACAAGGTTAATCACCGTTTCTGTCTTGTTAAATCCACCCGTTTCGAAGCCTATTTGCTACAAAACCATCTTATGTAATTATTAAGTTTTTTTAAATAAATATTTAGTCTTTTGTTTTTATCTAACTTCGAGTGCGATTATTTATCCGAACCCGGCAACCTGACGAGTTTATCCGCAATCGTATCCTCGCTTTCCCGACACCGTCAGAAAACCACCAACACAGCATATCGGAAGCCGACTTGTTGTGCTACAGGTTGATTTGCAAGACTTTGAAGGTGCCTTATTTGGAGCCCTGTCTGGGTGTGGAGGGGTCGCGGGGAGGTGTTTTTGCACTCTTAGCCCTGGTTGCCGGCCTCCCACTAACCGGTTTCCGATGGCTCCTTTGGTGGACCCGAGGCTTTGGCGCCTCTCTTCTTGTCCACTCCTACTCCTGACGCGGGGGTGGTAATTCCCTTTGGTACCTCTTAGTGGCGGACGGTGGGTTTGCGGGAGGCTTTGCAGCACTCTTCGGTCTGATATCTACCTGTTCAAATTTAAAATTGACCCTAAAGCCAATTTTTTTGAAGTTTACGTGGGAGGGACCGTCTATCGACATTGTGAGATGTACGGTAGAACCCTCCTGCGTTCTTCTCAGGATTCTCCAGTCAGCTGTTTTGAGGCCATCATTCCGGCCTCTAATAAGCTTGAGGATCCTCTTGTGCTCTGCGCTATCCGGGAAGCTGTTGATAATAAGGGCCTTGGGTAGGTCTTTCTTTTTGACAACCTTAAATTTAACACTCTCTCATGGCGAGAGGATGCCCACGTTGTCCAGAAGCCACTTTGCAGTGGCCTTGTCCGCGCATTTAAGGACCATCCATCCGGCCCTGTATGTGGAACCCAGGAACTTAGGCTTCACCGAGCCTTCTAAGTCCACAATTTTGGTAGGATTGCCTCCTGAATGGCCCTCATTAGGTTATTTGAGAGGCAGTCCTCCGGATAACCATGGTGGTGAATCTCCACTTTTTTGCCTTCTACAACTTGCTTGAAGCTAGCAGAGGCTGTGGCCTCCGATAGCGTTGAGATGACTTGGGGCTTCACCGCGCTTGTGGGTTTCGACCTTTTGGATGCCACCTTTGGCGTGAAACCGTTAGATCGGGTCCGCTTAGAACCTCTACTCTCTGGGTCAATAGGCTTGGCGGCTTGATTCCTAGTTTGGGATCTTTTGCTTTAGGAGCCACCTGAGTCTTTTCCGTGAGGCATCACTGAGGCGTTTGTTGCGCAGCTTGAGTTGCTCGATTGACTCATGAAGCTGAGCGGCGTGTTGGTGCTGTCCTGGGTGGTTGCGGGGGCAGTTTCTGTTCTTTCCACTTTCATGTCCTCACTCAGAGTGGCATTCCCCTCGTATAGTTTGTTCTCTGTTTCCATTTGTAGTCCCACGAGAAACTAGAGAAAGGATGGTCCGCCACGGTAGAGCCCCGCATGCCACAGTAAGGAATTTTTAAAACTGGAAGTCCCCTTGTCTCCAGAGTTTGCATGCTAGACCGAACACCTCCCCGGCCACGCAACCATAAGCACACGCCGTTCCACCACTGGTTTGGGGTTTTCTAGAGAGGTAGTCTTCTCTAGGTCCGAGCGTTGAAGCTAAGAAAGAACCCCTCTTTACTGCCTGCGAAACATGTCCACGTGGGTAGATAGCAGTGGGTGGTATGACGGGTGTGGTGCTACAGGAGGAAATCACAGGATCCGGCGCCGTTTTCCCCGGTGCAGTATTCATTAGCCACGACACAACAGCTCGGAGCGGGGGATAGTTTTTCGACCTTCTTTGATCTAGATCCGTGATGTTCTGCTAGACAGGGGCACCTCAAGGTAGGTTGGGATTCATCACCCCGCACCACGATTCTCGACAAGGAGAGGCTAGGACCCTGAAGTGCTATGTTGCGCAGCAGCTGCCGCTGGTTAAAATTAACTTTATCCCCAACGGAAAATTATTTAATGCATCAATTGCGCGAAATAACAGATTCGGTTAGCTTTTATAATCAGGTACTTGATTTTTCTTACGAACGATCGATGCATGATATCAGAAATCAGCAAAGATCAATTGTTAGTTTTCTCAAGATACTGAAAGATGCTCGGAATATAATCCCCGATATAGATGGGACACCTCGAGACCGTGTGAAAGAATTTATAAACGAAAGTTTTTTTGTCATGAAGAACGTACATTTTGCGGAAGAACGTGCTCTACTCAAGACCGTATTTTGTACAAAATTTAAAGGAAAGGCCACGACGGACTTCCAAACACGAGACATCCGAAATTACAAACAATTAAGAAAAGAATTAGAAAGAGAATACCTAGGCAAACGGAATACTAGATATTTGCAATTAGAGTTTAACTTTTTAAAACAGAAATATAACGAAAGTGCGAAAGACTTTGGTTGCCGAGTAGAAATCTTGGCAAACGACCTATATGAATCGATAGAAGAGGGCAAAAAGCATACCCAGGCGCAACAGCAAGCCATCCTAGAAAGCATTAAGGAGCAGGCGTTGCACAACTATCAAACGGGATTGCGTGAGAACATTAAACTTTTCGTACGCGATCAGCGTTACTCAACGCTAGCTGAAGCGATAACCGGCGTCACCGCCGAAGAGAAAATAAAAGGGCCAAGTAACCACAATCCGAATTTCTATCAAAAGAATAAATTTGAGTTCCAACGGATCTTCTCATATGAAACACAGCAATGCGGAAAAACAGGACACTACGGGGAAGATTGCCGTAGTAGCAAATCGCTTCTCATTACCAAAGCCGGAAAATCATTCTTATTTAAACACATTTGAAAAATTTTGCAATTATTGCAAGAAGAAGGGCACATCCGTAAAGAATGTTGGTGGTTAAAGAATCAAAGAGACACCCCAACGAAAGAAATAAAAACCTACCGAAACGGTAATAAGGCAGAAAAAAGACGAGCAATAAAGAGCTTGGACGAACAGAGTAGCGAAGAAGAAGAAGAGAGAGATGCAGGAACTAAGAAAATATCGTGCACTGCCGCCGAGCATTGAGTGTCACATATGCGACAAGCGCCGAAGGAAGATACTGGGGTGGATATGATATCTCTGCCAGTAAAAGAGGCCAAAAGAAATCGCATCACTTTCTTGCTTGATACAGGAGCAACCATCTCTATTGTAAAATTAAAAACATTGAGAGATGAAACCATAATAGAAGGTGACAAAAATTAAACTAACTGAGATAACAGGCCATTCAATTACAACACTTGGAAAAACGCACACATATGTGTACGTACAAGATGTAAAAAGAAGCCACCCAGTATATGTAATAAAAGATGACGAGCGTTTAGAGTATGATAGAATACTCAGAGTCGACTTTGTCAAAAAAAATATGATGTGCTATTATAGATCGAGAAAAGTAACCATAAAGAAAACAAGCTTTAAATTATTTCTATATTGAAAAGTAATGCTAGAACCACGAAGAGAAACTATGATGCAAATATCGACTAATCGAAATAAAACCAGAATAACAAAAACAGAAAAAATAAAACCGGGAGTTTATATGGGATGTTACCCCCTTTTTTTTTTTTAGTTGGGAAACGCCTTTATGGGTCCCGGTCCTGTGGGGACAGGAACGCGGGGTATGTGAGACTCGTCGACCTGACTAGCCGACATACTCACTAAAATCCAACTTTTTCCGGTGCCTGGGCTCGGGACGGATCACGGGATCGAACTAAGTATGCACCGCGATCCGTCCTAGCCCAAACGGGTCCCCGCCCGAGAGCAGGAACTCCCCTCCGGAGTTAGCGGCCAGAACTCGGCCGAGCCCCAGCCGCCCGAACCGGGATGCCGGGAGTGCGTCGGACCTCCCTGGAAGAGGGCCCTAAGTACGCACTCCCGCATCCCAAGCCCCGAAACGTGTCAGCCGGGCAACTACCCCGCCGCTGATTTCGCCCGAGGGGTACCTCCTCAACAGTGGAGAGGGTAGGGCTCTCTGTCCGGTCTAGCCGGCGTTGTGAGAGTCCCCCTTCCTCACTGTTCCTTCTCGGCTCGTCTCAAACCTTCAGATGAGGGGAGCGATGAGCCGCGCCGGCGAATTCTCCCGGCGAACTCTAGTGGGCAGGGAGAATGCGGCGGAGCCCACCCTCTTCCTGCCCCGTTCTACCCACTGAGAAGGGCGGGATGGTGAGGGAGGGGGGGGGGACCTGCTATTGTTGCTGCAGGTATACTCTCCTCCGTCTCCCCCCCCTTCGACTCCTCTCCGGCGGAGCCAGAGGGTCGTTCTCCCTCTGTCTCTCTGCCTCCTCCTTCCGCCTCATGACAGCGAGGCAGAAGGCGTTCACCGCGTCCCAGCCCTCGGGCCCGCCCAACATCTTCCTCACTAGCAGGAAGGGAGAGGTCCACCCCTACCCTGTCGGTGAGGGCACGGCGTTCTTCGGCCCACGCGGGGCACTCCGCTAACGTGTGCTGCGCCGTGTCCCTCTCCTCCGGGCGGTGGTGGCATTTGGTGGAAGCCTCCCGCCCAACCTTCTCGTGCAGGTACTCTCCGAAGCAACCGTGCCTGGAGAGCACCTGCGTTGTGTAGAACGAGAGGCCCCCCCCCCCCCCTCCCAACCCATTCCTCAAGGACGGGCCCGAAGGCCTCGGTCACCCTGTGTCCGGCCCTGGCATGGGGAAGTCTTTCCCGCCAGTGCCGGATCTCTTCTAGACGGGCCGCCTCCCGCCTCGCTGCCACCAAGTTATGTGTGACCGGCTCGCCCCTCCGAGTGAGCTCTTCTTTCCATTCATAGATTTCCGTTAGGGAAATCGAACTATGTACATCCAGGGGGTCGAGCCAGCCAACACGCACGCCGCCTTCCATGGAATGGTGCCATACGCCCGCGCAACCCTGATGGCCATTCTCCGCTGTCCTCTGTGCAGGAGTCTGCAGTTCTCTGCAGAGGCCATTAGGGCGTCGCACCATACGGGTGCACCATATAGTGCAATAGAGCGCACCATTCCCATGTAGAGGCGACCTAACCTAACCTAACCTTCTCGCAAGGGCCCCCAGGTTGGACATAATGCGATTAAAATTAGAGACCGCATTGCCGAGCCTGGAGGCCAGTCTTTTGAAGTGGGGTTGGAAACCCCATTTCGAGTCGAGGATCAGTCCCAGATATTTTATCTGGGACTTCACCTCGACTCGGGTTCCCTCCACCAACAGCGATTTGTATCGCGGCCCTTTCTCGCAACGCCCCCCGAACCAGATGGCCTCGATTTTTTCGAGAGCCACCTTTAGGCCCAGGAGGCGTATGGGTCTCAGTACAAGACTGAGGCCTTCCCTGGCCGTGCGTCTCGCCTCGCCCCAGGTATCTCCGGAGATGACGACCAGGGTGTCGTCGGCGTAACACACCAACGACACCCCCGCAGGGAGGTGATGACCGAGTACACGATCGTATCCAACATCCCATAGGATCGGTCCTAGAACCGATCCCTGTGGCACCCCCCTGCTGACCATACATCGCATGATGTCGCCATCCCGGTCCCGGCACATGACCACCCGGTCGCTGAGGTAAGTCCCAACCAGCTCCTCCAGATAGGGAGGGACGTTGAATCTCCTGAGTCCCTCCCTAATCTTACCCCAGGGCAGGGTGTTGAAGGCATTGGCTATGTCCAGGCTGACAGCCAGCACCACCCTGCCCCGGGACACCGCCCTCTCGACCCGGGATCTCAACCGCCGAATAGCTCCGACGGTTGATCTCCCAGGCCGGAACCCAAACTGGTTAGGCGACAGGTTGGGGCCCCCCGACTCCAGATGGCGCGTGAGGCGAGACGCCACCACCCTCTCAAGAAGTTTGCCCACATCTGTCAATAGGCAGATGGGGCGATAGGCCGAGGGGTTACCCACGGGACGATCCGCTTTGGGTATGAGGACCAACCTGGCCTCCTTCCAAGGAGTGGGAAACCGCCCAGACTGTAGACACCTGTCAAACAGTTGCTTCAGGCGGTCCCCCAGAGCCCGCAGGGCGATGGCACAGACCCTCCCGGGAATACCGTCCGGGCCCGGGGCAGTATTTTTCCTCTTCATTCTCTCTATCGCCCTGTCGAGCTCCTCCCTGGAGATCCTGAGGCCCTCATCCCAGGCTATCCTGGCCTCGATGGCAGCGAGGTCGTCCCGTGCGCGATTCACCTCCTCATCGTCCCCCGGGAAGAGTGCGGACGTAACGTCGCGCAGGAGACCCGAATCGAGAGTTTCTGTCGTGGGAGGCGCCGCTGGCCGGAGTTTGTTCCTGACCAGCCGGTAGAGGCGCCCCCACGGATCTCCGTCCAATGTTCTAAGAAACTCCCCCCAGGCATTGGCCTTTGCTTCCGCAATAGCTGCCTGGAGGGATTTCCTGGCCGCCTTGTATGTTTCGTACAGAGCGGCCGCCGTCTTTCGATCCGGGTTCCGTCTTCGGCGGCGGTGCCTGGCGTAGCAGCGGCGCGCTGAGTTGCAGCTCTCGCGAAGGGCCGCTATCTCCGGCGTCCACCAGTGCACCGCCTTTTTCCCCTCCCGAGGGGACGACCGGCGGCGAGGCATGGCCGCGTCGCATATCTGCGACAGGGCCTCTCCAAACCAAGTCGCCTCGGCCTCCACGTCGCCCTGCCCCTCTGCCGGGGGCTCCTCCCACGACTTGGCGATGGCAGCCGCGTGTGCCGATTCGGCGCTCAACAGCTTAAGGGT
The DNA here is from genome assembly GCF_016802725.1 of Solenopsis invicta. Classification (NCBI taxonomy): domain Eukaryota; kingdom Metazoa; phylum Arthropoda; class Insecta; order Hymenoptera; family Formicidae; genus Solenopsis; species Solenopsis invicta. The sequence continues at coordinate 344,427 of NC_052677.1, read as the reverse complement.
CCATCTGGGAGAAGCCCCCTCATCTCTCGCGGGATGGTCTGGTCCAGGCCTTCCTGATCCCAGAGAGGAGACCTCCATCACCACATATCGGTGGTCCGAGAGAGTCTCCTTGTCCGAGACCGTCCATCCGCTTATCTCCCGGAAGGCCTCTGCCGAACCGAGGGTCACGTCCACTATCGAGCTCCCGCGCGCTGATACGCAGGTGGGCTTCGACCCGCGGTTGACAATGTGGAGGTCCAACGCGACAAGCCAGTTCCCCAGCATCTCGTCCCTCGTGTCCGAGACTGGGGAACCCCAGTCTGCGGACTTTGCATTGAGGTCGCCCGCGACCACGACCCAGTTTACAGCTGGGCGCAGCCGACGGACGACCCCCCCGATCTCGTCCAGCTTGAACTCGTAGTCCTCGAGCGAGATGTTGGGGGACACGTAGACCCCCACAAAGGCCCGACCACCCCAGAGGCAGGCGACGTAGCCTTCGCCTCTCTCGCCGGGGACCAGAGAGGCCCCGGCATTGTTGCCCCCCGACACGATAGCGACCAGCCCCGCCGGGTCCCCCCTCCACCTGGCATCTGTGGGGGGGACGGCGCAAGGCTCGGCCACTATCGCCAGCTCTATGTTCCACTCCGCCATGGTCTGGACCAGGAGGTCCTGTGCCCTGGCGGAGTGGTTTATGTTGGCCTGAAGGAAACGATGATTATCCATTAACGGGCCGTGTCCATCGCCTCCTCTAGGCTACTTTCCACCGCAGTTATTGGGCACGTTTCAGGCCATGTCTCCGTCTCTGTCTCCATTGGAGCCTGATTGTTTACAGGGCTCGGAGGAGAAACCCCACTCTTGTTCTTAGTGGGGTTTGGGTCTTTGGGGAGTGGTGCCCCCTTCTGGCCCTTCGCCCCATCCCTCCTAGCAGGAGGTGGGGAGCACGCCGGCCCACCAAAACGGTGATCCGCCGGCCTGCCTAACTCCTTACAGAGTGGGCAGTACGCTGCCTCCTCGCAGCCGCCGGTAAGGTGACCGGCCTTTTTTTTTTTTTGATAACGGAGAGGAAATGCATTACCGCATACCCCAGGCCCCGGAGGAGGCCTGGTGGTTATGTGGGGCTCTTCCCCGCCGACGACGTGTCGACGGGGACATACCTACTAAAACCTCTCCGGGTGTCCTGCCCTGGTCCATGGCTAGGGGACTCCGGGAACGCGTGCAGCATACTTCCGGAGCCCCCCGGACCCGGTCGGCCTTGGCCGATTCATCACGCCGGGTGCGCCCTAACGTGGGCGCACCCGGCAGGGCTCGTGGGCCTGATCTGCCCTAGGTCGGGGGAGGGGGACACCAGCCCACCCCCGCCTCTTCCCCTGGTGGTTTGGGAACGTCCCAGTTGCGCACAGAATAAATCGGACACAGCAAGTTGAACGAAACGGACACAGTGACAATTGGACACAGTAGGAAACGGACACACGGTGGTTGCAGTGGGACACAGTGACAATCGGACACAGTAAGAAACGGACGCAGTGACAATCGGACACAGTAAGAAACGGACACAGTGACAATCGGACACAGTAAGAAACGGACACAGTGACAATCGGACACAGTAAGAAACGGACACAGTGACAATCGGACACAGTAAGAAACGGACACAGTGTCAATCGGACACAGTAAGAAACGGACACAGTGTCAATCGGACACAGTGTCAATCGGACACAGTGTCAATCGGACACAGTAGGAAACGGACACACGGTAGTTGCAATCGGACACATATGTTCCGTGACAGTTTTCCTAACCCTAAAAATGTTACTTTAATAACTTTAATTTGTTGATTTTTCGCTTTCTTTCTAATATGTAAATAAATAATTCTGTATATAAAGCCTTCTCTGTTTTATGAATCTATTAAAATGAAATAAAAATAGTTGAATATAATCGAATCGTGTATTTGATTCATAAACATCATTCATAAACCTTTGATATGTTTGATAAAATTTCTTGGATAAGTTTATCGTAAAGCTATTTCAATCGGAACGATTGTTAAAGTGATTGATAGAAAAATTGCTTACCTTTCAATCTTTAATCACATTTTATGATTATTTATATATAAATCTTTAGAGATATGAGAAAATTATTTAGACAACTTTTCCATATCAATTCAGAGAAAAGCATGCGTTTGTGATGGAAAAAACGATGAAATTTATGTACATTTATGAAATTTGTGTTGTGTGTATAAATTTTTATGTATACAATTTATATTTGTGTTGTGAATGTACATTTGATTTTTTAAAGTATGATTATTTTATATTGTATTAGAGTTTCTGTACTTACATATTTTAAATGCTAAGAAGACAACATGTTCCACGGATAAGCCACAGTTTACGAAAGCAATCGTTTAGTTATCAATAGAATGAACAAATCCGTTTGCAAAACATGAGATTCTTTTAAGCGAATATTTATTTTTATTGTCTTCGCTATTAGAATTTTGTGTAATGTTATGGAGTTTCTTCAGATTTATTACAGCATAAATTTTTGCTTACCGTTTATGCATGCTCTAAGAGTGACAAATATTAAATATATTTAAAATTTAATAATATATTACACAAAGTAAAACACAGCGCAAACATTATATGAAGATCATGATATTAATGATGAAATAGTTTTTCCTCTTTATATCTTTTTTCTGCCTCTCTACCTTATTAGACTCATTACTTTCACATATACGTATAATATATTAGAAATGTAGAATGTAATAATAAATTTTTTGTTTTTTGTTTTCTTATTTTAATATTATTTTGCAGACCTTTTTTATGTCCACATTAAACTTATTTATAATTTCTTTATGTTTGTGTGTAAAAAATATATTTAATTTCATATTACTCTACATAGGTAAATGTATTTATTTATTACAGCTTGCTCGGTTTACTGTATTATTTATAAAATTTTACATACATATCTTCACACATCTGCCGTTTTATTGATATATACTGTATAATATAATTAATGATAAATAAAATTAGATTATCAAACTTACATTTTTATTCAATACTAGAATTATACAAGGAAAGCCAAAATCTCAGTAATTTATTCATCAACAAAATAATTAAAGCTCTTATTGCACAATCACAATTAGCAACAGAGTTAACCTTAATTCTACATATATCTATAATACGAGAATGAAATAAAATAAAACTTATTTTCTAATCAGTCTTCACATCTGAAAAGCAGAACTCTATTCCCTTCTTTGTTTAAAATGAAACATAAAATATAACTCTGTCAACAGTTAATAACGTTTATATATATTTAAAAGAAGAAAATAAACTTTTTGTGTAGTTAGACTAGTGTATATATATATATATATATATATATATATATATATATATATATATATATATAAGTATATATACTATTAATTTTCAATAGAATAATGTTTTATGTATCTTAAGTATTGCGCACTATATGCGTAAAGATTAAAATATGCAAGGTAGTCTAGCCATATATATTTCAAAGCGTATAATTGACAAGTATCTCAGATTACGCGTATTAAGAAAGTTGCAAACATTCTTAGATGTTCTTATATTTAGAAGAAAATACAAACTCATTTATGCTGTATATACTTTGTAGATAGATGAAATTTCTGCTTTGCAGATTGGACATTTCTTAACATTATTGTTCTCTCTCATAATATAATTAGCACAATCTTCACAACAACAAATGTGACTGCACGGTATAAAAACTTGATTCGATACAGCATCAATGCATCTATGTTATGATTTGCATAATGCATCTATACCAGACTTTATTATTCTTTCATTTTCTTCGCCTCTTTCCGGAAAATCTCACCTCATGAAACAAGTCATATTTTATGTAATTCTGTAGATTGATTCCAATGAGATCTCATATAAAATTAATATCCAAAATAATGAAATCTAAAATGATTATCAATTAATACTTTAATTAAATATTATTTAAAAAAATGTCAGTCTCCATTAGAATCAATGTACAGAATTGATGCTAAAATACTGAGATCTTATGATATTGATATTTTTTCAACAACATTTGTGCACTTTTCTTCTGCATCTTTTTCGTGTAATCTGGAACATAGTTTGAAATTTGCAATATATAAAAATGAATTGTACTTGTAGATAATGATAAATTCTTAATTCGTACTTACATTTGACGAAATAGTATTTTCAATAAAATTTAATGGTTGCCGATCATTTTCAATATATTTTTCATAATCTTTACGTTTGAGTCTTGTTAGTACAACTTGAGGTTGAATGTCCGGTTCACATGTAATTGTTGGAATATCTTGATTTGTAGTAATTTGTGTTTCCTTTTCATAATTCTCTTCGTTTTCATTTTCCAAAGATAAGATGTTTGCTACATTTTCTTTCTCTAAAGCATGATGAAGTAGGTTTACTTTATGAGAATGAAAATTACAAAAAATGCTGTTGATACTAACCTTGCATATTTATATGTTCTTGATAATAAGAAGTTTTATATATTCCGGTAAACATTCGTAAAAATTGTTCAAGGGGCAACCTATAAATGTTAATACAATATCATAATATATATTTTAACACATTATATGCATTATTGCATTATTTTATTAATAAATTATATTTTGTATTACCTTCCTGTAATTAGATCTGTTTGCGCTTGAAAAATATTTAAATTACGCTCTTTATTTTTGCGTTGCTGCACAATCATTAAATTCTCATTATTTTGTAGACGTCTAAAATGAATTTCTTGATCCATAATTAACTTTGTTAATTTATCTGAAATTAATTGATGTATGATAGAAATGTAAGTGTAATACGCAAGTAAAAATCAAGTTTCCTAAATTAAAATTAATTTTAAACAAAATTTTAAAAATTATGTGAGAATAAATTATGTTATATAAAGAAAATATAGTGTTACAAAAAAATAAGACTTGTATTAAAATATTGTACCTAAAAAAAGCCATAAATTTTGATGAAGACCCAATTTTCGTCTTATTGTACTATGGAAATTTTCTACTAAATTGTTTGTTCTTGCAGGACAGTTATATACGCTAACTTTTGATGCCTTAGGCAATCAAGTTTTCTCAATATATGTTAGAAATTGCAATAATTCTTCATATTTGAAATGTGTAGCGTCGCAGTAATTATGTAGTATCCTTAATGCTGGCATGAAATATTCTTGTGGCAGTAATGGAAGCGTCATTGTTATGGACAACAGGGTATTTGAAATATTTGTTAAACCCAAGTAATTCCATTTACGTAGTACTGCATAAATAAAAAAATATGATTTACATTTTCACATTTCGTAGATAAATTACTAAGGAAAAATAAAACTTACTTGATTATAATGAAACCAACACCCGTGAATATCTGCATTTGGAAAAAGTTTTTCTAAAACTTTTATAGCTGCTGCTTCGTAATCACTCATGATAAATTTAACATTATTTTTCATTCCTGGAGCTAGTTCTAATACTTTTAACCATATTGATTCATATAATGCACTAGTACGTGCTTCACATAAGCAAAACACAGTTCCAACTGCCTATAAAACATAATAGCTTTTAATATAATTTATTAATGTTTAAATAATCTTTTTATAAATCTTAAACTTACTTTATTCATATAACGAGTGTGAATAGTATATAGTTGATCCATTCGAGGATGACGGAGAGTAACCTATCAATTAATTTCGATATATAAGATAAAAAATTAAAAAAAATTATGAATCAAAATAACTTACTGAAAATGTTCCATCAACAAAAATTTCCTGAGCTTCTTGAATTATTTCAATAAGTTTTTCACTTGAAAATATAATAGCTGTATTACCATCTTGTGCAACTACACTTCCTTTATAAAAATCTTTAATCCACTCGTATTTAATTAAATCAGTAGCCAAGGCTTGAAAAGTGTGTGGTATAGGAGGTCTTTGTTTAGTTCGTTCTCGAGTCATTATACTTTTCATAGAACTATACGATATATGTATAGCTACTTCTGGATCCCTAAAACAATATAATTAAACAAAACGGATTATAAATATCAAATTAACTTTGTTTTCCGGTAAACGCACAAATACATAAAGCAAAATAGCACTTTTCCGTTCAATAAATATATTTGCACAACAAATGAAGATATGTACTACTGTGTGTAATTACATTTATAATAATATAGAACAACATATGTTCGACAAACGTTATCAAAAATTTCCTTCAGTGGCAGAAGCGATTCTCGTGATAAACGTAACATTTCATTTCGCATTTTAGATTTTTCCAACTTTTTGGTATCTGGTGGATGTTGATGTAGAGTTTGCACATGCACTTGCCCATCAATTATTTTTGCAACACCGGGACATCCTGTTGAACGACGACTTGAACAGCGATATGTGTTGTTTAGCCGCTTATCGATATTATATGTATATCCATCATAAACATAAATGAAAGTTCCCTTTTGTCTACCGCCAATTGTTTCCATGTTGTACTGAAATATAATAATGGTAAATGTTAAGATAAAGTATTACTTCATCAAAAATTTCATCTTTTTTGTACACAATACAAGTTGTAAGCCTTATTGACTTCTGTAGACAGGACGCGATAACACTTGCTGCATGGTAAGAAATGATGCGGTAGCCAATCTTTTGTTATTATGGAAAAGTTGTAAGCTGATTGATTACCACGTCGCTTTATCAAGCGTTGCCGTGTTCTGTTTAGAGGAGCCACAAGTGTATAGTTTTGGATATGTACAAAGTGACTTTTTGATGTTCCGTGTATTAAAAAATATTATGAAAAATTGCGCGTTTAAAGAGATGCCGGATTACTGACCAAACTTTATATTTTTCAAAATGATAAAATTTTTTTTGTTAGACTTCGAAGAATTTAATATCCTCTTCAAGGATTAAAATATAGATACTAACAGAGTGTGTAATTAATATAATAAAAAGAAGGTAAATAATAGCAATTAAAGAAAGAAAGGAAGTAATTGGCAATGCTACTTATTATTAAAATTATTGCATTGTAAGTTGTATATCTCTATCATATACATATCCAATGTTAATGTTGAAAACATCATAAATAGTATCATGTAATTTTTATATTATTTTAGCAGTAAATCTATATTGCAAAATTTTTCACAAATTACATATTATTACCTCTCCCATTTATTAATACTACTAAGATAATTCATGCAAATGAGTTACTTACTAGCAATGTATCTCAATAAAAGAATAAAAAAAGGGACACGATGTTGTTTATGATAAAATAATTAATAATTAATAATTTTCTTCTCAATTATCACAATTTTGCTATCTTACATATCTGAGAACAATGCTGGAAATATAAGACATAACCAACAAAATCGACACATGGCGCCAGGCTTGCCAGACCTAATACCAACATTTCCGGAATATGTCTAACAATAAAGGTTGGTTTATAATAGCCGTAACCGTAAGAAATCGGCCATTCATAGTAGATTTATAGAATACTCGACTATGATTGGCCAACTTTTACGGTTACGGCTATTATAAACCAACCTTTATTGTTAGACATATTCCGGAAATGTTGGTATTAGGTCTGGCAAGCCTGGCGCCATGTGTCGATTTTGTTGGTTATGTCTTATATTTCCAGCATTGTTCTCAGATATGTAAGATAGCAAAATTGTGATAATTGAGAAGAAAATTATTAATTATTAATTACTTTATCATAAACAACGTCGTGTCTCTTTTTTTATTCTTTTATTGAGATATATTGCTAGTAAGTAAATCATTTGCATAAATTATCTTAGTAGTATTAATAAATGGGAGAGATCTACACACACACACGCACACACACACACACACATATATATTAACACGTTAAGCGCCACGTCAGTCATCGATGACTGACACTGAACTTTCCGTTTAGGCCGCGTCAGTCACCGGTGACTGACACCACCACGCTAAGCGTGCCTGACGGGGCGTGCGTGGCCTGACCGGGATTTCCTTAAGAATTCGCGTGGCGCTTAACGTGTTAATAATATATAATTTGTGAAAAACTTTGCAATATAGTTTTACTGCTAAAATAATATAAAAATTACATGATACTATTTATGATGTTTCCAACATTAACATTGGATATGTTATGATAGAGATATATAACTTACAATGCAATAATTTTAATAATAAGTAGCATTGTCAATTACTTCCTTTCTTTCTTTAATTACTATTATTTACCTTCTTTTTATTATATTTAGTTGCACACTATTAGTATCTATATCTTAATCCTTGAAAAGGATATTAAATTCTTCGAAGTCTAACAAAACAAGTTTTATCATTTTGAAAAATATAGAATTTGGTCGGTAATCCGGCATCTCTTTAAATGTGCGCAATTTTTCATAATATTTTTTAATACACGGAACATCAAAAAGTCACTTTGTACATAGTCAAAACTGTGCACTTGTGGCTCCTGCAAACAGAACACGGCAACGCTTGATAAAGCGACGTGGTAATCAATCAGCTTACAGCTTTTCCATAATAATAAAAGATTGGCTACCGCATTTCTTATCATGCAAGTGTTATCGCGTCCTGTCTACAGAAGTCAATAAGGCTTGTATTGTGTATATTGCATTTATACTTTTCATTGATTGTTACAAAAAAGATGAAATTTTTGATGAAGTAGTACTTTATTTGAACATTTACCATTAGTATATTTCAGTACAACATGGAGACAATTGGCGGTAGACAAAAGGGAACTTTTATTTATGTATGTGATGGATATACATATAACATTGATAAGCGGATAAATAACACATATCGATGTTCAAGTCGTCGTTCAACAGGATGTCCTGGTGTTGCAAAAATAATTAATGAGCAAGTTCATGTGCAAACTCTACATCAACATCCACCAGATACCAAAAAGTTGGAAAAATCTAAAATGCAAAATGAAATGTTACGTTTATCACGAGAATCGCTTCTACCACTAAAGGAAATTTTTGATAACGTTTGTCGAACGTATTCTGTACTAATATTTATATAATTAATTTATATTTTTATAAAATTAGTTTGATATTTTAAAGTATTCCAATTTAATAACATTAATGAATTTAGAAATTTAGAAGTAGCTGCACATATATCGTACAATTCCATGAAAAGTGTAATGGCTCGAGAACGAGCTAAACAACGACCTCCTATACCACATACCTTTCAAGCCTTATCTACTGATTTAAATATATGATAAATATGATTGGATTAAAGATTTTTATAAAGGAAGTGTAACTGCACAGGATGGTAGCATGGCTGCTATATTTTCGAGTGATATACTTATTGATGCCTTAAAGGCAACTACAGAAATGTTTGTCGATGGGACATTTTCTGTAAGATGCTTTTTTTTAAAAAAATTTTTTATTTTTGAATGCATTAATATTTTATATTTTTTAATATTTTCAAAATAATAGTTTATCTAATAAAAGAAAAATTATATTTATTTTATGTTATTTATCATTTACAGATTGTTCCCCGCATTCCACGTATGATTCAATTATATACTGTTCACATACGTTATAAAAATACAGTACGTTACATATTGTATATATTCTTTATTAAGAACTATTTTATTGAATTTAAAAGGTAGAAAGTTCAGATAGGCACAAATAAAGACACATATCAAGTTCAAATAATAGAAATAATAAGAGACAAACTTAAATTTTATCCTATTTGTTATGTCTGTTTTATTTCATCCGAGTCTCACTTTTTAAAAGTATAACTCATTTAAGATTTTTAATAACAGGGTATTGCAGTTGTCTTCGTATTATGCGAGACACGAACATTTGCCCTTTATCAGGCAATATGGGAAAAAATAATTGAAATCGCTCCAGATTTGAAAAAAAATGTCAAATTTATAATGGGAGATTATGAACGCGCAACAAATAATGCCCTTCATAAATGTTTCCCCGAAGCTAGTTTGAAAGGATGCTGGTTTCATTACAACCAAGTGAGTTAATTTAAGATAGGAATTTATCATTTATATATGCTCAGTTATATTATTTATTTACATGATAAATCTTGTTTATTAAATTTTCCTTAATCCTTTTTTTTTAATTTGAAGGCTGTGTTGCGCAAATGGCGGCAACTTGATTTAACAAATGCTCCAAGAAAATTAATAATGATGGTTATGTCTGTACCGTTAATATCAGCCACTTTATTTGAGCAATGTTTTACTATATTACAAGACGTAGCTGATACTATGTCTAGTGACTATCCTACAGTATTACAATTTATGTGCTATTTACGTAAGACATGGTTGCCCGCAGCAAACAAAGTATCTGTGTATGGATGTCCTGTTCGCACAAATAATATAGTCGAAAGTTTTCACAACACGATTTCAAAGAAATTCGGGAGTAGACATCCAAATGTGTGGATATTTATTGGTTGGTATTTTATATTATTACAGTATGAAATATACATGTCTGATTTTTATTCACTTTATATTGCAGAAAATTTGAAAAAAGTAATTATAGATCAAGAAATTGATTTTCGTCGTTTACAGAATAATCTTCAGGCACGTAGACCTCAAACTCGAGCCAATAAAAAAAAAATAATATAATACTACAGAAACAAAAAGATCTTATGGAACATAGGTATGCATCAATTATAAAATAAAACTATATATACTTGTGACAGAAATTATTTTTCATCTATAATGATATATTAATGCTAACATCTAGAAATAAATATTTATTTCTTACAGATTATCACTTCATGAATTTTTAGACTCATTTAGTCGCTTCTATGAAGACTATTTATACAATATGGACATGATTGACGAAGGTTATTATTTTTTAAGAAGTTCAGGAAAATATAGCACAAAGATATAAAATATAAGCTTTTTTCGTGTTTAAAATCTCTATCCGATAAAAATATGAAAAAAGTTAAAATAATCAAATATTTTTTTATTTATAAACATCAGTTTTATTTTTTATATGCTTAAAATATTTTATATAAGTTTATTATAAGCTATTGCTATTCAGATCCATGTATATTTCAACTAACGGAGAAAAATTATTTATTTCGTTTTATATATGTTTTTATTATATGTCAGTATAAATTGTAATTAAATGATTAAATATTTACTTGAATGTATATACTTTTTTTTACATAAATTATGTAGAATATTAGTAAGGAATTTTTAGTAAACAATATAGTAAGTAAATATTAAACGAAATAAATAGACAACATTCCATGAGTAGAAATGTGTTTGAAACGATTAATTCATACAGATGAACTATAACAATGAACTTACATAAAACATTTCATAATATTTCATAAAACAGAATAAATCTGATATTAAAGATATTTTTGATTTTCAAAAAACAATTTGATTAACTTTTCAATTAATTAGATTTTTTTAAGCAAGCATTACATTTTCTTTCTATTACAGAGATAACTCATGAGAACAATCATGAAGTTTGTACCGATTTTCTATCAGAAAGTTTTAATTCTACGTCGGAGGAAAGTATGTATTTTTATTTATATCAAATCATAAGTACTTTATATTACTCTGTTATTAATTCATACTTTTCAAATATTTGTGAAGCTCTGAGAACTGCTAATAGTAACATAAATACAAATACAATAAGAAATCCACTTACATTAACGCAGAGACAAGATTCTGTGCAAGAAGAACTCTCTATTTCTGAAAATGCAATTGGTACAGATACTCTAATCGACGTCAACACTGTAGAATTCACAATTGATGTCGACACTGAACTTACTACAAATAGTCCGGTAACAAGTGACACGCACAATCAAAATACAAACAACATTCCCAATTTATCACGATTTGATAATGATGAATTTGATGACGGTATGAATTTAAATATATGTTATGTTTTAGTGAACATAAAATATTGTTTTTATAGTAAAATCAGTATCTCTATAGTAAATATTGTCTCTATAGTATTTTTGTTTAATTACTATAACACATTACAAAATTTCAGAATCCATTTATAACATCCCAGATGACGACTATGGATATTGGTACGAAGGTCAGGAAACTATTGCAGAAAGTGACGTCCCGTATCATAAAGTTGATAGACTTTCTCTGGAAATGGGCAAAGAAAATGAAGGAGTAAGGTCTGATCATAGATGCACTATTTGCCTTGATGCTGTATCGAATCAAGTTTTTATACCGTGCGGTCACATTTGTTGTTGTGAAGATTGTGCTAATTATATTATGGGAGAGAGCAATAATGTTAAGAAATGTTCAATCTGCAAAGCAGAAATTTCATCTATCTACAAAGTATATACAGCATAAATGAGTTTGTATTTTCTTCTAAATATAAGAACATCTAAGAATGTTTGCAACTTTCTTAATACGCGTAATCTGAGATACTTGTCAATTATACGCTTTGAAATATATATGGCTAGACTACCTTGCATATTTTAATCTTTACGCATATAGTGCGCAATACTTAAGATACATAAAACATTATTCTATTGAAAATTAATAGTATATATACTTATATATATATATATATATATATATATACAGGGTGCGAGAAAAGTTCCGGGACGGCGAAATATCTCGAAAACTAAGCATTTTAGGAAAAAGTATTTCAGACAAAAGTTGTAGGGTTTAAAAAGATCTATTTACTGATCTTATCAGTTTGACCTTGGATGGCGTCGCCAAGGTCAGATCGAAATTACATTAACTTTTTTAAATGGAACACCTAACTTTTTATTGCATATTCTTGTAGCTTATTTCGAGATCTTTCCAAAACATTACAAGAAAGTTTATTTTCGTTGAGTACTTTCCGAGTTGTGAGGCTTGAAAGCTACAGTGTACTGTAGTGTGGGTCCAGCCACTCTTGCCTTAACTGGCCGGACACACGCCACACTTGCCTTAACTGGCCGGACACACGCCACACTTGCCTTAACTGGCTGGACCCACACTACAGTACACTGTAGCTTTCAAGCCTCACAACTCGGAAAGTACTCAACGAAAATAAACTTTCTTGTAATGTTTTGGAAAGGTCTCGAGATAAGCTACAAGAATATGCAATAAAAAGTTAGGTGTTCCATTTAAAAAAGTTAATGTAATTTCGATCTGACCTTGGCGACGCCATCCAAGGTCAAACTGATAAGATCAGTAAATAGATCTTTTTAAACCCTACAACTTTTGTCTGAAACACTTTTTCCTAAAATGCTTAGTTTTCGAGATGTTTCGCCGTCCCGGAACTTTTCTCGCACCCTGTATATATATATATACACTAGTCTAACTACACAAAAAGTTTATTTTCTTCATTTAAATATATATAAACGTTATTAACTGTTGACAGAGTTATATTTTATGTTTCATTTTAAACAAAGAAGGGAATAGAGTTCTGCTTTTCAGATGTGAAGACTGATTAGAAAATAAGTTTTATTTTATTTCATTCTCGTATTATAGATATATGTAGAATTAAGGTTAACTCTGTTGCTAATTGTGATTGTGCAATAAGAGCTTTAATTATTTTGTTGATGAATAAATTACTGAGATTTTGGCTATCCTTGTATAATTCTAGAATTGAATAAAAATGTAAGTTTGATAATCTAATTTTATTTATCATTAATTATATTATACAGTATATATCAATAAAACGGCAGATGTGTGAAGATATGTATGTAAAATTTTATAAATAATACAGTAAACCGAGCAAGCTGTAATAAATAAATACATTTACCTATGTAGAGTAATATGAAATTAAATATATTTTTTACACACAAACATAAAGAAATTATAAATAAGTTTAATGTGGACATAAAAAAGGTCTGCAAAATAATATTAAAATAAGAAAACAAAAAACAAAAAATTTATTATTACATTCTACATTTCTAATATATTATACGTATATGTGAAAGTAATGAGTCTAATAAGGTAGAGAGGCAGAAAAAAGATATAAAGAGGAAAAACTATTTCATCAGTATATCATGATCTTCATATAATGTTTGCGCTGTGTTTTACTTTGTGTAATATATTATTAAATTTTAAATATATTTAATATTTGTCACTCTTAGAGCATGTATAAATGGTAAGCAAAAATTTATGCTGTAATAAATCTGAAGAAACTCCATAACATTACACAAAATTCTAATAGCGAAGACAATAAAAATAAATATTCGCTTAAAAGAATCTCATGTTTTGCAAACGGATTTGTTCATTCTATTGATAACTAAACGATTGCTTTCGTAAACTGTGGCTTATCCGTGGAACATGTTGTCTTCTTAGCATTTAAAATATGTAAGTACAGAAACTCTAATACAATATAAAATAATCATACTTTAAAAAATCAAATGTACATTCACAACACAAATATAAATTGTATACATAAAAATTTATACACACAACACAAATTTCATAAATGTACATAAATTTCATCGTTTTTTCCATCACAAACGCATGCTTTTCTCTGAATTGATATGGAAAAGTTGTCTAAATAATTTTCTCATATCTCTAAAGATTTATATATAAATAATCATAAAATGTGATTAAAGATTGAAAGGTAGGCAATTTTTCTATCAATCACTTTAACAATCGTTCCGATTGAAATAGCTTTACGATAAACTTATCCAAGAAATTTTATCAAACATATCAAAGGTTTATGAATGATGTTTATGAATCAAATACACGTTTCGATTATATTCAACTATTTTTATTTCATTTTAATAGATTCATAAAACAGAGAAGGCTTTATATACAGAATTATTTATTTACATATTAGAAAGAAAGCGAAAAATCAACAAATTAAAGTTATTAAAGTAACATTTTTAGGGTTAGGAAAACTGTCATGGAACATATGTGTCCGATTGCAACCACCGTGTGTCCGTTTCCTACTGTGTCCGATTGACACTGTGTCCGTTTCTTACTGTGTCCGATTGACACTGTGTCCGTTTCTTACTGTGTCCGATTGTCACTGTGTCCGTTTCTTACTGTATCCGATTGTCACTGTGTCCCACTGCAACCACCGTGTGTCCGTTTCCTACTGTGTCCAATTGTCGCTGTGTCCGTTTCGTTCAACTTGCTGTGTCCGATTTATTCTGTGCGCAACTGGGACTCACTCGGTGGTTTGGTGGTAAAGCCCGGGGTATCCGGCCCCCGCCGTAACTCCGGGCCTCTTCGCGCCGCACTGACGGCGGCGCGGTCCTCCTGACTACCCTGGGGGGGGAGAAGGAGAATCCTCCCTCTACCCCCCTCCCCGGCGAGGCAGTGGGGGGGGTACGGCTCCGCGTTACGTCGCAGAGTCGTCCCCCCCGGACCGTCAGGTCGGGTCTGCCTCGCCGGGTTCACCATTGTTATTACGAGGGGCCCCCCTCCTCCCGTGACTGCGCGTCCCGAAGGCGGGGCCGGCAGCCGCTGGGGAGGAGGGTCGCCCCCTTTCTACTTCATCGCCGCCGTCGCTCTCCTCCTCCTCCCTAATTGCGGGAAAGGAGGGGGCGACGGCAACTGATCGCCCGCACCCCCGCCGTTTTTTGGCAGCCGGGCCACTACGGCCCGAGGGGCGGGGAGCGGGCCTTCTTCTTCGGGGCGGTCGGGGGGAGCTTCACAATTTTGTAAGATCTCCCCCATGGGTCGCGGTCCAGCTCGGAGAGGAGTTTCTCCCAGGCCGCGGCCTTCGCCCGCGCAATGGCGGTCCTCAGGGCCTTCCTGGCTTCCCTGAGGACCGCCTCGGCGTTATTCAGCTCTTCCTCCATGCCACGCCGCTTGGCGCGCGTGTATGCCCGCCTGGCGGCCACGGTAGCTCGCCTAAGTTCGGCGTGCTCCGCGAATCACCAGTAGGCGGCACGACGCGCCATTGGTCTGCTGCGGGGCATGGAGGCGTCGCAGGCGCGCGACATCTTCGCGCAGAGGCGCTCCGCCTCCTCCTCGGCTCCGAGGTCAGCTCCTCCCTCCGGCCAAGTGGAGGCGGATGGAGGAGCTGGCTTCTGTCGATCCGGCTGCTGCACTGGGCCTGGACATGCCCAGAGGCCAAGCACCTGTGGCACTGCAGTCCACGTGAGGGGAACAATGTCACGCGGCAGCTTGACCACCCAACCCTAAATCGGGGGGCGGCCAGGACTGCCTTGCCGGCCCTCACGGTGCAGCGCACCCAACAGGTGCCCAGTCCGTTGGGAGCCATGCGGATCTCCCCCACCTTTATGTCGTGGGGGGAGCATCCGCCATTGGCTCCCAGGGCCTCGGCCACTTCATTTGAAGTCGTCCAGACCCGTAACTCTGAGCTCAACCGTTTTCGTCGGTTGAGCCACCTTTACATCGTCCCTGCTGCCCAGGGCCACTTTTATGCCCTCGGCGAGAGCGTCCGCCTTAATGCCGTTGTCGGTGCCCCTAATCTCGAAAATTAGGGCACCCGTAACGGCCCTGCGTGGGCGCAGGTCCTCGATCTCGAGGGAAGACAGGTTAACTCTTTCCCTCGTTGTCCTGAGGATCTGCGCGTACAGTCTCGGGTCGGCACAAGTTATGGTCACGGCCGCCGTGGTCGGCGGCCGGATCTTGGGTATCTTGGCCGGCTCGCGGGTGTTGGCTCCCGCCGAGGATGTGCCCCCGGATTCTCCTTGGCCGCCCTGTTGCCCCCCCTTTTTCCCCCTCTTCTTCTTAGAGGGAGATGTTGTTTGTGGGGGGTTCTTAGGGGGAGGGGGATTCCCCGTGTTGCCACTGATGGTCTGTGCAACCTTCTTTTTTGACCTTCGTCCTATGACCTGGGTCCACAGCTCCAGGACGGAGGGCGCGGTTGGTCTAGCAGCGGGGGGACTGCTGTTGGTCCCGCCGTGTGGCGCCGGTTCTGCCCTGGGCCGTGGTTCCGTTGCGGGGGATGGTATTCCCCGCTGTGGTTTTTTTCTTCTTTTTCTTTTTCTTCTTCTGCTGCGTGGTACCCTGCCCTGCAACATTATTAACAGGGAGAGCACCCAGGTCACGAAGGACGGCCGGGAGAACCCTGATAAGGTCCTCACGAAGGCCATCCTCCGTTATTGCTTTCTTCTTTTTCCTCCCTTCCCCTCCGTCCGTCCATCCCACCCCCATCACAAGACGTGAGGGGGGGGGGGGGAAAGGAGGAGGAAGGGGCGGGGCCGACCTTCACGTCCGCCGCATTTGATAGGGGGTTCAGCTGTTTGCGAACCCCCCTGAGCGGCGGACGGTAGTATGGCTCCTTCAGTTTTTTAACGCTAACAATCACCGGCTTATTTGGTCGGGTGATTGTAGCGTCTCTGGACTCTCCGACGGGGGGCCCTACCGTGACCGCATCCTGGACTGTCGGACACGGTAGATCGGGGACCTCTCCCGTCAGAGCGTCCACCACCTCTGTGTCGAGGTCCAGGTCCGTCTGGACCTCGACATCGGTGTTTCCGTCCCTTAGGGTGGAGGCATTCTTCTCCAGCAGCGCGACCCTGACTCGCAGGTGCCCCAACTCGGCCTCCAATTTTTGTTTTTCCAAAGCCCACCTTGCCCTGGCCTTGTCCAGGGCCGCGCTATTTTCTCTGCGCTGCCGCTCCTCCGATCCCTCCTCCTGTCTGGCCAAAATCGTGGCCAGGCCGGCAGTCAGCTCGGTGTATGCCAGCCATAAGTCTTTGCGGATCGGTCCCTGTATGTTAGTGGACCTCTCCACAGACTTGGCCAGCATACCCAGCCCGTGTGTCATGACGGCAGCAACTGCTGCCGTCGGCTGCCGTTCTAATTCCTCGGCGCGCTCGAGGGCCTCATTATTCGCCCTCGTGGCGCGCTCCGAGGTGGGCTTAATCTCGGGATCCAGGATAGCCCTGTGATCCCGTTTAATTCTTCTCGCCTTTTCCGCCTCGGCTTTTTGGGCCGGGGCCTCCGCCGTAAATTTCCCCTCGTGAGAGGGGTCTTTAGCGGGTCTCCCGCGCCCCTTTTTAGGGGGACCCTCTTCCGATTCAGAGGAGGACAAGATGGAGTTTTTTGTCGTCCTCCGCCTCGACCTTTTCCTATTGTGCTCCCATGGTCCAGCTCCCTCGGCCTCGACGTCCATGAAAACGTCCTCATCCGAGGGCAGCGGGGTCACGGAGCCGGCCGACAATGAGGCGTCGCACCTCCTCACTCCGGATGGTCCCGGTTCGGTCCCTGGCCCGGTGTTTACCGGGTCGGCACTGCAGCTATCGGGCTTCTTGCCTACAGGCCGGGCCCGGTTTAGTGCCGGTGGTGGCCATCCCTCGCTACTTTTTAACAAGGGGCGGAAACTCCCGTGTGTTGTACGGGGGGGGGTACCTGCTTTTGGCTGTTCCCAGCACCCTGTGCATCGGTCGGGCTAAATAGTTCCAGCCCTCCGGCACCGGTGCTGAGTCCACGTCTATACCTCGAAGAGTCTCTCCCTTCGGCGGGTGAGATGTCACCCTTGAGATCTGGGAGGGATGAAGAAGTTTTCATCCCTCCCAGCCCACCTCGCGAGCGAAAGCTCGCCTCCACGTCACCCCTGGAGAGGGTGACTGTCAGCACTTTTAAATGTTGTTGAGAATTCATTGTTGTAATAGATCCTACTCCCCGTGACGGCTGGACCGACCGGCGTATCTCCCACCCCGCCGAAACATGACCCGGTACGGGTGCCCCCGGTACTCCGGGGGGGTCGGCTTATGGCGCAGGCCCTGGGGATGTGACATCCAGGGCAGGGGCCTCCAGCCCCCTACACACCCATACGGAGGAGCCATCAAGGGCTCGCCCCGTATGGGCTTTCAGGGGTCCCCCGCCTCCGACAGCGGGGGCACCGTCACGGGTGGCGCTACCCGGGAGGTCCCACGGACGGGTCGGGTAAAGGAAGCGACGCCCCTTCCGCACCCTAACCGCCGTGGCGACCAGCACGTCCGCCCAGGGTGAAACAATCCCCTGGGGGGACAGGACTCCGGCCCGGCACCCGCTTCGGAAGGGACGCCGTCGCGGAATGCCAGGCCAGCCAGCACCGCCCCGGGCCCCGCCTCGGAATAAGTCCGAGCGGCCCCAGGGCCGGTCCATCCCGATACCTCGGGGAGGGTTTCCCACGAGGCACGCGACGGACCATACACCACCGCTCCGACCCTGCCCCGGAATAATTCCGGGCGGCCCGGAGACGGCCCAGCCCGCTGGGTCCGGTAAAACCGGAGTCCCAGCGGCCCGTCACGTCTCGAAGGCAACAGCGGGCGCTCCGTTCCAGGACAAGTCCCTTCACGGAAAACGCCCGCCCTCTCAGCACTCGCCCCCGACCCTGCCTCGGAAATGTCCGAGCGGCCCGGGGGCCATCCCGACCCGATACACCGGGGAGAGTTTCCCGCGGTGCACGCGCCGGGACACCTCCGCCGTTCCGGCCCTGCCCTGGAGTAAGTCCAGGCGGCCCGGAACGGCCCAGCCCGACGGGATTGGCAGCGCCAAACCCGCCGGCCCGTCCTTCCCGGAGGGACTGGCTCTCCCCATGCCAGGACGCGAGCCGTGAAAACGACACCGTCCCCAGACACAGGAATTACCAGCCCCTCTTCTTCTCGTGCCCGCCGCGCCCGGAGGCGCCTTGGGCAAGGCATTTGCCTTCGGTCTGAAGACAAATGCCTTCGGTCTGAAGACAAATGCCTTCCACGTGACCTCTTGGCCCCCATCCCCGAAGACATTCGGGGATGGAGTTCACCCTCTCACCACGATGAGGTGGGTCACATCGAGAGGGAAGGTAACCGGCCTGGCCACATCGGTAGCACAGGTCGCTGCGGTCAATCCCCGACGTGCACGCGGCCACCGTGTGGCCAGATCGCCAGCACCTGAAGCATTGAGTGGGCCTGGCTCTAAGTACCTCGACTTTAGCCATGACCCACCTAATTTGGACTTTGCCGGCCTCGGTTAGCTCACGGGCAGCCGCAGCCGAGCAGCGGACCCAGACGGAGCCAAGTCCTCCCCGCTGCCGCCTGATACTGCTCACCTGGACTTCCCAGGCGGCGCAGCCTCCCACGCGCGCCAAATCCTCGGCCACCCACGGGCCGCTGGTGACGTTGTCTAGCCCCGTCACGCGTAGCTCGGCAGCTTTAACCGGTCGCGTTACTTTGACTTCGTCGCTGCCGAGCTCCGCCCGGAGCCTGGCCGCGAAGTCATCCGCCTTCCTGTAGCTGTCCTCACCGGGTACCTCGTAGATGATGGCCCCGGTGATGGCCCTTCTCGGGCGGAGTGACGCGATGCCCAGGCTCCTCAGGTCAATTTTATCCCTGATCCTGGACAGGGCGGCCGACACTGTCACCTCCTCATCCACGGCCGTGAGCACGACCGCGGCCTGCTTGGGTACTTTGACTTTGACCTTCTTGTTTGTTTTTTTTGTTTTTGTTGTGGGGGCCTTGGCGTTTGGAGTGACCCGCGCCTTGGTCGGTTTCCTGACCACAACCGTCGGCTTTTTAGTGGTCTCCTGATTGGCCTTGGCCGCCTTTTTCTTAGCCTTTTGGCCAACGACTGCCGTCTACTCCTCCGTAACCGGTGCGGCCGGAGGAACCTGAGGCGCCTTCGTAAGGAGACTTGTCGTCTTTGGTACCCTCGGAGTGGCAGTGGGAGCCACGTTGTGATCCCGGCTGCCTTTCTCACTTGGAGTTACCCCTCTCTTTGCTGCCTCCTTGTTATGGGGCTTTGCTCCCAGCGGGGGACGCAGCGGTTGCTCGGGGAGCAGTCTCCCCTGCAGGGCGCCGAGCCGCGCATCGAGCATCAGCCCCACCTGCTCCAGGATTCTGCGAACGAGCATATCCTGGGGTGAGGCTGAGCTTCCCGCTTCCTGAAATATTTTGGGTGCAACCGGTTGAGGGGTCGGCACGCTTGGCCGGGAGGGAAGCATCTCAGCCTCGTCATCGGACGAACTGAGGGCCCTGGGCCTCGCCCTTCTACCAGTTTCCTTCGGGGGGAGAGAGGCTCTGCTCGTGGACGGTTTTGGGAAACCGTCATCCTCGGTATGGCGTTTTGACGCGGCAAATTGCCGTTTCAACTCCGCCAACTCATTTCTGAGGAGGTCCGTCTCCTTTCTCAGTTTTGAGTTCGCAGCTTGTAATCTGCGGACCTCCTCATTGGTTGAGCGCTCGCTCATCTCCCTGAAGGTATTTTCCGCCAGCGTTGCTATCTCGCGCAACGCTTTCTGGGTAGTTCCCATCAGTCCCTTCCTGTAGTTTGAGATCTCTCTCAAGCGAGCCGCCCCATTGTCGACTTGGCGACGCAACTCTTGAACGGTTAGGTCTTTCAACCTGACACTGGCTTCCCCTTTGCTGGCTTCCAGACCCATGAGGGCTTTGGCCGCTGGAGTGCTTTTGTCGGCGTTCCAGTTCTTGTTCATTACCGCCTCAGCTCTCGCATATGCGTCCTCTCGTTCTTCCGCCGAGATGATCCTGCGTGCCTTGCTGTCCTTATCGCCGTCCGAGGAGGACCCCTTCTTGGCCTCCTTTTACGGCTTCCTGTGGTGGCAGTTGTGGCGGTACTGATTGCCGTGGCTGTCGTTGCCACGCTTGTGTCGGTGTCATCACCGTCGTCGTCCGCGGAGTAATGTGCAGGAAGGTCGGGTAAGACCACCACGCACTCCCTGGTCCCCCCCGCAGATGTCATGAGCGGCAGAGAGGCTCCGCCATCTTTTCTCGGGAGTGGTGGAAATTCCCGTAGAGTGTATGGAGTCGTCACTCTGACGGAGCTTACGACCTTCACTTTTTCCTTTCCGGACTTTGGTCCAGGCTTCTTAAAGGGGTCCTCCTCACCGCTTTGGATCTGGCTGAAGTATTCCAACCCGCCCGCCGCAGTGTAGGGGCTCCTTGCGTGGGGGGTGTCCTCCCTGCCCTCCGCTGGTGCTATGTTAGCGTAGCTCGTGGGCGCTGGGTGACTTACTACGCCTATACCTCCCTCTGCGCGAGTGCTACTCGCGCCGATCCCTCCCTGATCAGTGTTGTTAATATTTTCATTGTTCATTATGGATTTGATCCCACTCCCCGTGACGGCTGGACCGACCGCTGTATCTCCCACTCCCCCCACTAGGTGGGAAGGAGTGCCCCGGGTACTCCCGGAGGGTCGGCTTATGGCACGGGCTCCGGGAATGTTACATCCGGAGCACTGGCCTCCCGCCCGTTACACACGCGCACGGATGAGCCATCAAAGACTCGCCCCGCACGGGCTTTCGGGGGTCCCCCGCCTCCGACAGCGGGGGCACCGTCACGGGTGGCGCCACCCGGGGGCCCCACGGGCAGATTGGGTAACGGAGGCGACGCCCCTCCGCACCCTAACCGCCGTGGCGACCAGCACGTCCACCCAGGGTAAAACAATCCCCTGGGGGGACCAAGGCACCGCCCAGCACTCCGCTTTGGAAGGGGCGCCGTCGCGGAAGTGCCAGGCCTGTTCGTCTCGCCCCGAGCCCTGCCTCGGAATACTTCCGAGCGGCTTCGGGGCCGGTCCAACCCGCAACCCCGGGGAGAGTTTCCCACGAGGCCCGCGCTGGACCGTCCTCCACCGCTCCGACCCTGCCTCGGAATAATTCCGGGCGGCCCGGAGACGGCCCAGCCCGACGGGTTCGGTAACACCGAGGTCCCGCCGGCCCGTCCGCTTCTGCGGGGTGCCGACTTCCTCCATGCCAGGAGACGAATCGCAAAGCGACATCGTCCCCCGACACAGAAGTCATTGGCCCCCCTCCACGCAATAGGCTCTCCGCGCGATGAGCCTTGGCCCCTGCGCTCGCTTTCGCGCTGAAAGCGAACGCCCTCGCTGCTCGCCTACTACCGAAGCTGACGTCCGCGACGCGGCGACCGGCACCGCTGTTACACGGCACCGGACCCCGCGCCACGAACGCCACCCTTGGATTTTTTATAGAGGTTTACTCCTCGCGGCCCAGGCGGTGAAGCTCAGGCCCCCGGTCCATCCCGTGCGTAATTTCAGCACGTGATGGATTACGGTATTCAGCTCAGGCGCAGGGTCGCTGAAGTCCCTGAATCTGCGGCCTACGAGAGACCGCAGATCCCCTAGCGAGCTCGGGAAACCGCAGGAACGCCGCTTCCTGTATCCGGAGTCGGTCCGCAGCCTCGGAAGGCCACGGGCCGAGCCCGGACCCCTACGGGAACCCCTATCCTAATCCAGTCAAACGTGGCGGCCGCCACACACCGCCGAACCGAACACCGCCCCGGATCCCAACTCGGGAGACCTCCGACCGGCCTCAGGGCCAGTCCAGCCCGCAACACTCGGGGGAAGCCCCCCAAGAGGCATGCGCCGGACTATCCTCCGCCGCTCCAGCCCCGCCCAGGAACAGATTCCAGGCGGCTCGGAGACGGCCCGGCCCGCTAGGTCCGGAGTACGGGGATCCCAGCGGCCCGTCCTATCCTCAGGGGGGAGCGGCAGACGCTCCGCTCCGGGACAAGAAAGTCCTCTCGCAGCAACGCCTACCGCCCCCAGAAACAACGAACGAACGCCACCGGCCCCGCCTCGGAAACGTCCGAGCGGCCCGGGGGCCGTCCCGACCCGATGCACCGTTTCCCGCGGTGCACGCACCGGGACATCCCATGCCGTCTCGACTCTGCCACGGACTCCAAAAGATCCGGGCAGCTCAGAGACGGCCCAGCCCGGCGGGTTCAGTAGTACTGAGATCCCGCCGGCCCGTCTTCCTCACGCAAGGGTGCGGCTGCCACCGTGCCAGGACGCACGCCGCAAGCGACGCCCTCTTCCGACACGGTGGGTTCGCAGGCACCCCTAACAATCCCCTCCGCGTGAAGCGCCTCGGGGGGTGCGTCGGCCTTTAATAAAGGCGGACGCCTACTTCTTTGGAGATTTCTTAACCCTCCACCTCTCCTCGCCTGAAGGCGACTCGGGGAAGAGGGAGCCCCCTCACCACGTCAATGTGGATCTCCGTCGAGGGGGAAAAAAGATAGGGCTGGCGATCTCAAGAGCGAGACCACCCGCTTCCGTCCCGTTTGGCAGCCCCTCCTGCCGCCCTACTTAGCCTAAAGACGGTTGATCCCTGTCTACGCTAGGAGGAGGATTCCGGCACCCTTCTTCTGGCCAGGGAAGACCGTACGCGTGTGCTCTGCGATTGTTTTATAGTAGGATTAGAGCAAAACCCCACTAGACGGACGCCTGTGTTAGCAGTTGAAGCACCTACCGTACGACCCTTCCAGAGTAAAAATAATATTCACCCTGAAGGGTGCATAAACAAATGCACACCCAGATGAGTGTGCCCTTCCTCGTTTAACTGGAAACCACGACCCCGGGTTGGGGCAGGGTCGGGATCGTCAGCACGATTCAACAAGGGGGAGACCGACCCGAGCCTTCATGTGCGACGACGAGTCGTGCGATAGCCGAACTCCGAACCACCGGTCAGGCCACGCCATAGTTCCCAGGGACGACATTGGCGAGTAGCACTCTGGACCAGATTGCCTGACGGTTGGGGAAGGCAAACCCCTTCTACCGATGAATGGTTTTGGAATCCGAATCCCTCAACCATCCATCTCTCCTACCCGTTTCCCTGCCTTCGAGTTTTTATGCTAGGGGAAAGGCAAATCCCTGCTGGCCGGTGTGCGACACACGCGCTTCCCCTTGAAGGAAGGCCTGTGTCAATCCACCTCCACCTACCCGTGTCCCTGCCTTCGAGTTTTAGACTAGGGGAAGGCAAACCCCTGCTGGCCGGTGTGTAACAAACGACTCCCTTCCGTAGGAGACGCTGTCTATTCACCTCCACCTACCCGTGTTCCTGCCTTCGAGTTTTAGACTAGGGGGAAGGCAGACCCCTGCTGGCCAATGTGTGACGCATGAACACGCAGCGAAAAAAATTTTCGCCACGAGTACAACGGCACACACTTCCTCCTACCCGTTTCCCTGCTTCCGTATTTTCTACAGGAGAAAACAGACTCCTGTCTTGGAGAGAGACTGATCACGAGTGATCACTCTCCCTCCGCGCGCGCGAAGTTAGTCCCCCCGGCCCCCCGTTTTTCTCCGGTTTTTATACAGGCAGAGGACGATACCTGTTTGCAATGTGTGACACCGGTGACCCCGTTTGGTAGAAGTCACCTCATCGATCCATCGCTTCTACCCGTGTCCCTGCCTTCGTGTTTTAAACTAGGGGAAGGCAGACCCTTGCTGGCCGGTGTGCGACCCGTGAGCTCCCACGTGGGAGGCCCGCGTCAATCCACCTCCACCTACCCGTGTCCCTGCATCCAAGTTTTTATACAAGGGGGAATGCAGACCCCTGTTGGTGAGATGCAAGGCTTCGGGACTATGTCCCTCCACCTTCCGTCCCCCGCTTAGAACCGCGACTCGGGAAAAACCCCCGCCGAAACCGAGTCATCTTCCTCGCAACGGGTTGCGAAAAAATACCTGCCCGGGTCTCCCATCGTGGAGACATAGCTATCTTATCCTAAAGAAACGGATCACGACCAGACGATTTTTTATCCAGGGGACTGGCGGGCTGGGTGACACTCTTTTGGACACAGCACGATTGGACACCAACCAATCATCTTGACTTATCTAACCAAACCAACGGAAAAACTCTAGGTATCAGCCGCTGTGAGTGGTGGTGTCCAATCGTGCGGTGTCCAATCGTGCGCACCCCGGCGGGCCTCTGTTGGTGCTGCGTGAGTTCGAGATTCCGGTCCCTCTTTCACCCAGCACCCCTACCCGTTTCCTGCCGCCGAGTTTTATACAGGGGCGGCATTGTTCCCTGTGTAGCGATGTGTGACATCAGCGGCATACTTTTAATATGTGTATGTCGCCGTGTCTATCCACCGCCCCTACCCGTGTCCCTGCCTCCGAGTTTTAAACTAGGGGAGGCAAACCCCTGCTGGCCCTGTGTGACACATGAACTCACAGCCCTTTCAGTGTGAGAACCGCGTCGATCCACCTCCGCCTACCCGGTAAACGCGCGCGAAGCTACGTTCCCCCTACCCGCCCCCCTATGCCTCCGGTTATGTATACAGGCAGAGAAAGTTACCTGTTTGCGGTGTGTGACATCAGCGACTCCCTTTGATCTCGGAAGACTGCTGCGTCTATTTACCGCTCCTACCCGTGTCCCTGCCTTTGTGTTTTTAGCTAGGGGAAGGCAGACCCTTGCTGACCGGTGTGCGACCCGTGCGCTCCAACGTGGGAGGCCCGCGTCAATCCACCTCCATCTACCCGTGTCCCTGCATCCGAGTTTTTATACGAGGGGGAATGCAGATCCCTGTTGGAGCGATGTCGGGCTTCGGGCTACCCCGGTAGTGATCTCTCCACATTCCATCCCCCCGCCTAGCCCGTGCCTCAGAGAATTCCCACGTCGTCTCTGAGTACCCGCCTTGCAACGGTTTGCAAGGCAGGAATCCTACCCGGTAGTCCCGACGTGGGATATCTCCCATCGTGGGATTTGCTAACTAGCGGGGTGGTGACCGTTCGTGCAGTACCGGCCGAGGCCGCTACACCCAAGAGTCCCACGCCCGGGTGCCAACGCGGTGGCACCAAGACTGATTGCCTTCAGATTCGGGACTTGAGCGCTGCGCTATGGGTCCCTCATCCTAGCCGGCCAGCCCTTCCGGGGAATCGCACGCCCGGGCGGGTGAACTAACACCCCGCGTGACTCCTTCAGGGGGGACACCAGCCTTGCCCAGTCACGAGACGGCTTAAGGGTATCTCTACCCCTGGCTCTAATCGGGAGGCTTGCGCCCGCCCTTTCCAACCATGACCGCCTCGCCCGTGACGCAGCCGGGTTTTTCCGTCCAGAGTCCAGGGTGACGCGTCGCCGATACGCGTACCCTGCCCGAAAGACATGCCACTCCCGGTGGAGGGACATGTGGTGATCTCTTAGCCCGTTTCCCGCTAAGGAAACGGGAGCCCCCTCACCACGTCAAGGTGGATCACCGTCAAGGGGGATGGGATGTTATCCTGGTCAAACCTAACAAGTTTACATGCCCCCCGAATATATTAAATACCACAAAGGAAGAAATAGAAATCCAAGCACCACAAGCGAATATAGAAAAAATAACGAACAAAAGCGCAATGAAGCTAACAATAAATACTACTGAAGAAAAGGATAAAATAAATAAAGAGACAAGACACTTGTCGAAAAAATACACGAAAGGAGAAAAAAAGAAATTAAAAAAAACTTATAAAAATAAAAGTCAAAGTTAAACGACAGCAATTCACAATCAAATGATAAAATAAAGAAAAAACAAAAGGCAAAAATCACTTTAATAAAAAAGTTAGTGAGAAATAATTTTGAATAGGAAATTAAGTACTATTATTTGATGAAACTCTACGAAAAGAAAGATCTAAAAAACTCGACTCTCAATGGACAGGACCGTACACTGTGATCAAGAGATACAGCGTAAACTATGCGATAAAGAGAGGCCGAAAGAAAATACGCGTACACGCAAATAGACCGAAATTATTTATTGAACATTAACGCGACGCGAGCAACGAAAAATATATAAATAAATGTATACGCGAAAAATAATAATGCAAAAAGGGAAAATTATATAAATACATATATACAAATATATACAAAATAAAAAGATACCAAAGGGGAATAAAATAAAGAAAACAGAATATTAAGAAACATAAGGTAGAAATAAGATAGAAGATAGAAAGCAAAATAGTGTAAATGAAAATAAACTCACCAATAACAAATAGGAAATCTAAACTCAGAAGGCGAAATAATCTAATAACAGTTTAAAAATAAAAGAGTCACTACACTAGACTACTGCTATATTAAAAAATTACACTACAAACTAAAAAACGTTTTTTTCATAAAAGCTATTCAGTATCACTAGGCACTTCAAAGTTGGCGAGGATATCGCACAACGCACGATACCATAAATCGTTCTCGCCTTCCTCCTTTTCCTTGTCAGAACTGTTGTAAGCAAACAACAGAGGAAAGTCCAGCTTTTCTAAAAACTCAGCAGGCTTATTATTCTAGTAATGAAAAACCCCGAGGACGACATCGACATCTACAGGATTGTAGATCCTAAAATTCCGCCTCCTTCTAAAAAAAAAACGTCATTAAAAACGGCAGGCTCCTCATGGGCATCACCCTCAACATTTTCTCCGATAGTATCACCGAAGATAACCCCGATATCCTCAGGGAAGAGTATCAGAGGAGCATGCAAAAATTCTATGTCCTCCTCTGTTTCCGACTTATCGGAGAGACGAATATTCCTATTAGTAAGAGGCACCTCAGCTGCAAAATGCAGCTTGAGAAGCTCTGGGTCCACATCGACGTCATACCAACGTTACCGGTGGCACCCGTCTCAATATCTGCATCACAATCAGGCACTAGAAAATACATAATTAGTGCTCTAAATGCACAAAAGAATGGACAGTAAAACAGTCAGAAGAAGACTGAGAAGAAATGAAGAGCAGGAGCCGCAGAGAGAAAAGATAATCAAAGGTGAACCAGTGAAATAAAAATTATGACACCAGGTAAGAGAAAAATGACACCAGATAAAAGAACCTGATAATCAAATGAGGAGTACTTTAAAGAAACTCACTGAAATCCCTCCAGGATCTGCCTGGAAGAGCACCTCCAAAATCGAAATCATCCAATAATACCGTCTCTGCAGAATGCAGAGACCAGTCACTATCAGTTGATCGATCATCATCCGGAATATCCTTTGGCTCTGGTTCTGGAAGCACACCAGAAACCTTGTCAGATTCCAAGGGTTCTTCATAAAACTCACTGGAAAGAGTAAATCTATCCCAAATATTAACGGGAAGATCCTTCTTAACCTCCACGATCGCCTCAATGTACGGTAAATAAAACGATATTTTTACAAAATACTCGATGACAGTGACGAGAAGACGGACAAACTAAGTAAAACATAAAGACGGCACAGCTAGTACGAAGAAAAGAACTTGCTAAATAAAATACGATAATGTGTAACTGGATGATTACAGGTTATATATCATATGGACCAACATAAATGGAACAAAACTAAATCCCATATTATCAGAAGAAACGGGAGAATCAGCAACAAGCCGTACGAAGTAGAAGAATTTGCCCACCATCCGGGGATATACTATGAAAAAATAGAAGAATTACATTCATTGGAATCAACATGGAAAATAATTATACAAATAGATTTTACGTCACTAATAAAACAACAGGAGCAATTACAAAGTTACATGCAAAAAAACAAAAAAATATGTGTCAACTTCTTGCATTTGCACATAAAGAAACATGCGATAACCTCTATGAAATAGCAAAAAAAGATTACGAAGAAATAAAAATATGAAAAAAAATAAAATTGATGTATCAATTTTATTTTTCAACCATCACATAAAAAAACGAGGTATCATTGACGGAATAGGAACCATCGCAAAATCCGTATTTGGCATGATGGACGCGAATAACGAGAAATTAATCAATGAACAACTAACTCTACTACAGAACGAACAGACGATACAACACGTGACGAAATATCAAATTAAGATATTGCAGGAAACAATAACTTACATAGATACAACCGAGGAATACAAAAGAATGAAAGACTTCCTCGAAAACGTGACGAAAAATTTAAGACAACAATTAAAATTTAATGACAGACAAAACAACATACACGAACACTTTTTAGTAATTAATGCAATATTTGGCGATTTATAGCGTGACACCAAAGATATAGCAGGTTATTTAGTATTAATAATATATATTTATTGATCCCCTTAGGGCTACAATCTTTCAAATGCGATACAACCCTTAACCTATGCTTAAACGCTACCTTAAGACTATCTTAACCTATCTTAAACCTAAAGCGCCCGCCATACACACACACACGCCCAGGACCTCCGCTTCCGTCGCAAGCCAACTGTGCCATCTTGCCTTCCTTTCCTTTTACATTCTATAACAGCATTCTCAGGCTTTCCATTCATTCCCACTTTCATCCCTTACACACATCCATACTTCCGCCCCCTACACACTCCCTCTCATCCCTCCCCCCTCCTTCGCTCCCTCTCGTTCCTCTCCCCCCTCCCCATATCCCCTGTCCGGCCCCTCTTCCCTCCCTTCCGCCCCTCCCCTCTCCCTCTCCAACTCTCTCATCCATTTCTCTCCCTCTCCCTTCTCCCCCAGAATCCAACTAAATACCTCTTGCCAACTCTCCCCTCCCCTCTCCCTCCAGCTTCTGCATTCCTCCCACACATGCTCCCATGATTCTATCCCTCCTCCACACAGCCTGCATCCCTTCTCCTCCTCCCCTCCCCAATACAACCTTTCTCTTACCTCGTTCTCTAATCTGAACCTCGCTACCCTCCTCCATCTACTCTCTCCCCAGCCCTTCTTCAGGTATTCCGGCAGGCCTTTGCCCTTTACCTCCCCATACCACCTATTGTACCTGGAGCTTCTTATTCTCTCCCACCTCTCCCTCTCCTGCATCTCTCTCTCCTTCCTTTCAACTTCCTCCCACACCCCTTCCCCCTCCTCCTCCCATCCTCCCCCTCTTCCCGCCCCCACTCCTCTTTCCTGAAAGAACTCTCTTCTCTCCTCTTCCCATTTTGACCAAACCCTCTGCTTTTCTGCTCTCCCTCTTATCTCCATCAAGCACCTCCTTGCCAAGTCCCCACCCCTCCCTTCCTCTAATCTTTTCTCAAAGCCCCACGCAATCCTCGCTGCCCTGCTCCTCATCATCTCCCTCTGTAGCTCCTCTCTCACCAAGTAACCCGGCGTCCTCCCCTCCACCCCTAACACCCATATCAAGAATCTCTCGTGCACCCTCTCTATTCCTTCCCTCTCTTTCCACCCCCACACCTCTGCTCCATAACCCATCACTGTCCATACCAACCTATCAAACAACCATACCCTCCTGCCCCAATCTTTACCAAATCTTCTCTTCCCAATCCCCCATACCTGTCCCATCGCGCTTACTGCCTTTCTTATCCTTTCTCTTAAATGTGCTTCCTGCCCCCCGTTCGTCTGGAACCTGTATCCCAGATAATCAAACTCCTTCACTTCCTCTAACCCCCTTTCCTTCCATCTCCATCTCACTCTCTTCCATCTCCCTCCCCCTTTCCTAAATCTCATCACCTTCGTTTTTCCCGCGTTCACCTCCAGCCCCTTCCTGTCCATATAGCACTCTAACCTCTCTATCATACTCCTCATTTCTCCTTCCTCCTCCGCCAACAGGACGATATCGTCCGCGTACGATAAGGAGTATATCCTCTCTTCTCCCAGTACTACTCCTCCCCATCTCACCTTCCTCATCTCTTCCTCCAAGTCCGCCAGCACTAGGTTGAACAGCATAGGACTGAGTGGACAACCCTGCCTCACCCCCCTCGCTGTCCAAAAACTTCCCCCTTCTTCGTCCCCCACCCTCACCCTACACCTTGTTTCCCTTAGTAACTCCTCCACTCTCTCCACCAGTCCCGCCCTCACTCCTCTCCCCTTCATTGCCCCTATGACCGTTTCCCTGCTTACGGAGTCGAATGCCGCCTTCAGGTCCACGAACAGAGCCACTAACCTATCCTTTTTCCCCAGTTGCCTGTTTATGAGAAAGTTCAGGACATATATATTGTCCACAGTCTCTTTTCCCTTCCTAAACCCTACCTGCCCCTTCTGAAGCATCTCCCCCTCTTCTGTTTCCACTTCCAACCTCCCCGCTAATACCGCCGCGTATATCTTATATAACGTCGGCATTAGTGTCACCCCTCTATACTCATTTACCCTTTCCCCTTCCCCCCTCTTAACTATAGGGACTATTACCCCTTCTTTCCATACCTCCGGCCACCCCTCCCCCCTCCACACCCTATTGCACGTCCCCCATACCCAGTCTATTACCCTCTCCCCCCCGTACCTCCATACCTCATTGGGTATCCTGTCCATTCCCACCGCCTTCCCATCCTTCAGTTTTCCAATCACTCTCACTATTTCCTCCCTTCCTATGTCTTCTTCCCCTTCCGACCTGATCCCTCCCCCCCTTCCCAACACCACCCTTCCTTCCACCCCTCCCAATAACTCCCTGAAATACTCCTCCCATTCTGCCATCTCTATATCCTTGCTCACCTGCTTCCTCCTCCTCCTTTCTCTCCTCACCACTTCCCAGACTTGCCCTTCCCTTTTCGCTTCCTCCACCACCCTTTCCCATCTCCTATTTTCCTCTGCCTTCTTCCTCTCACATAGTTCTTTGTACACTTTCTTCTTACCCCTATATTCCTCCCCACCTCCTCCTCTCCTTCTCCAGTCTCTCAACTCTCTCCTGACCTCTCTCTTCGCAGTCCTGCATTCCTCGTCCCACCACCCCTCCTTTCTCTCTCTTTCCTTCTCTCTCACCGTCTCCTCCACCTCCCTCAGCGCCTCCCTCACTTTGCTCCCCACCGCCTCCAAATCCTCCTCAATTCCCCCCCTCCCCTCTCCACCTCCCCTAACCTTTCTTTAAACCTCTCTCTCCCCTCCTCGTTCCATACCCCCCTACTAATTCTATTCCTCTTTCCCCTACTCTTCCTTAACCCCCTTTCCTCTTCCTTCAACCATACTACAAATGGCTGGTGATCTGATTCTACGTCGTCTCCCACCTCCATCCTACTAATTTCTTCTTTATCCTCCTCCCTCACCATCACATAGTCGATCACCGTCTCTCCTCTTCCCCCCGCGTATGTCCACTCCCCTCCCTCGTCTCCCTTTATCCCTCCGTTCAGGATAATCCAGCCCCTTTCCTCTATAAAATCTACCAGCTTCTTCCCTTCCCCATTTATTTTCTTATCCTTCGATCGCCTGTTTCCTTCTTCCCTGTCTTCTCCCTCCAGCCCCAGCCCTCCCCCTCTCTCCCCTGTCCTTGCATTGAAATCCCCACCAATTATTACCCTCGTGTCCTGACCTCTTTCTTCCATCCACTCCTTCAATTCCTCCAGCTTTCCCTCCATGTCTCCGTTCACATACACCCCCACCACCCTCCATCTCGTCTTTTCACACTTCATCTCACCTACTACGATCCCCTCCCTCTCTTCTCCCCTTTCCTCCTCTCCTCCTACCACCAACTCCTTCCTGACCCCCATCAGCATCCCCCCCGTCGCCCTCCCCTTTTTTTTTCTTCTTCTCGCCTCTTGCCACTTCCACACATACCCCTTCGGCAGCTTACCCTTCACCCACCCCTGCGCCTTTCTCTCTACCCACGTCTCCATCAACACTATGACATCCCACCTCTCCAAGCCTCTCCAAAATTCCTCGTCCTTTCTCTGCAGCCCTGCCACGTTCCAAAACGCCATTTTCACCCCCTTGCCATCTCCCTCTCCCTGCTGCGCTCCCCCCTCCCCCAGCCTCTCGCCCTCTCCCTTTCTCATCCCTCTCCTAGGTCCTCCCCCCTTCTCCTCTACTTGACCCTCTCCTTTCCTTCCCCCGATTCTCCTATCTTTCCCTCGTTACCTCCCCACTTTCTTCCCGTCCTATCCTTCAACCCCCCTTCTTCCTCATCCCAAAACCACCATACCCCGTTAACCGTCATTCTGTTATCTCCCGCCCATACTCTGGCCCCTCTCCTTTCCTCCTCCCTCGCCATCTCCCTGATCCTCCACCTCACTTGCCTTTCCTTCCACGTCAGGTCGTCCTCTATCCACACCTTGTCTCCCCTCAGTCCACCTTTCTTTTTCATTACCTCCCTTTTCTCGCCTTCTGTCCTGAAACTCACTACCGCAAACCCCCCCTGCTCCTCTCGCCCGGTTTTCACCTCCCTCACTTCCTCCACCTTAACCTCAGCCCCCACTCGCTTTAGTATCTCCTCTACTTTACATTTCACGTCCTTCCCCTCTGCTTTGTATGCCTTTATCACCACTCTCCTCTTTCTTTCCTTCCTATCCCTCTCTTCCCACATCTCCTCCATCTTCCTTACTCTCTTTTCTAGCCCTCCATCTCCCCCACCTCCCTCGCCTCCTCCTCTTCCGCCCTCCTCCAGTTTCCCTACCCTCCGCTCTAGATCTCCCACTCCTTTCCCTCCCACTCCTAACCTCATGCCTTCTTCCAATTTCTTCTCTAAGTCTCCTACTCTTTTCTCCATCTTCTCTCTCCCTCTCCTCCACCCCTCCTCTCTCCTTTTCGCCTCCTCTAGCTCCCCCATAATCAGTTTCATTCTCTCCTCCATCCTCTCCTCTAGCCTCTCCTCCCATTTCTCCCACCTTCCCATCATCTCCTCCATCCATCTCTTCATTGCCCCCATCATCTCCGACTGTCCCCCGTCCCCCTCCCGCACCGGCGATCTCGACGTCTTTTTACTCCTCTGAAAAGCGTCCCCTACCTCCCTCCCGTCCTCTCCCTCCCCTCCTACCTCCACGTCTCTTTTCCTCTTCCACATCTCCAACCCCCCTGCCGTACTCCCGCTGCGTCCTCTCCCTCCACCTTTCAACAACATCCCCTTTCCTGTCGCCACGTCTTCCTTCACTCCTTTCTCCATATTCCCTTCCCTCCTCCCTCTTCGTTCCAGTGATGAGCCTAATAGTTTATTATCTCCGTAGCTATTCGTGATGATTACACAATTTGTCTGTGCTTGCAGCCCGATTATCTGATACTTTAGGTAATATAATATAAATTATTTTGCAGAAAAAAAAACGAAAAATTAAAATAAAAAATAAAAATAAAAATAAGCTGATAAACTATCTTCTCATTTGTTATTACTACTTATTACTTATTACTTATTACTGCGATTTGCTTGTGTAACGGTCTGTTCAATGTTCCGACTCTCTTACCGCTTTCCGCTCTCTTCCTTCTCAAGTCGCCTCTCTCTCACTACTGCCTACTCTCTGGCCGTGGCCGTGCGCGCGCGCGCCTCTCCGTCCGTGCCACACCGTTCGCTTGCTCTCTCGCCTTTTCTGCCTCTGTGCCCCGCGCTCGCGCTCGCGCACTCCTTTCCCCCTTCCCCTCCCTCCTCTCCTCTTCACTATTCTCTCTACCACTCCTAACCTCACTCTTGCTGTTCTCTCGCTCTACACTCTCTCTCTCTCTCATTCACTCCACCCAATCTCTCTCCCCTCACTCACTCCACCTTTCTGTCCCTCTCACTTTCCTTCCACGCACTCCGTTCTCTCCTTCCACTCCCCGCATACACTCCACGCCTGTAAACCCAAAACCTTCTAATCGCACTCTACTACTCTTGCTCGCTCCGGAAACGGAAGTCAGCAGGTTATTTAGTATTAATAAAACAAGGGATACTCCACCCACGATTAACGCCGGTAACAAGTATAACAGATAGTTTAAAAGAAGCGAACTTGCAATTACCGAAAGGACTTTATTTTCTATTTTGAATTAATATAAATAAATGGTTTGAAATAAAAAAAAATAACTACAATAAACGCATATTATAATTCCGGAAAAATATTCACAATATTAAAATTTCATTAATTTTACATACGGAATATAATATATTAAATGTAATTTCGTTTCCAAGAAACGGAAATCAATTTGCTATCATTAAAATAAAAAATGGGGTAAACAATAAGTACGGAAAAGTGCTCGTATATCACACTTTTGCGAGACAACTTACGTACATGTAAAAATATAGATAGAAAATACCTATGAAAGGAAAATTTTTCAATACAACGCGTAAACACTAATCTAATCTGCGAGATAGAGATATACGTAGAAAGTAGAATGCATACGCGGATTCTAACTCGGGGATCTCAGGGGGGTGCGGGGAAGGGGGGAATATTTCGGGTCGCGCGGGGGGGTTTAACCGGCGATAAGGTCCCGCGGGTGGACCAAACCGGGTGGAGGAGGGGGAAGGGGGCTTAAAACGGGGGCACGCGTGTAAACCTAACCGGTAGTTCTGCGTAATCAATGTTTATATAAACAGAGATAACAATTCGAGGACCATGTTCTTGACCGATGTTTAAATAAATTTGACACCTTTGAAATGTGCCGCGTGCGGGGAAGGGGGGAATATTTCGGGTCTCACGGGGGATCTAACCGGAGACGATGTCACGCGACCGGGGTGGGGCGAGGGGGGGATTAAATCGGGGACACGTGTATGAACCTAACCGGTAGTTCTACGTAATCAATGTTTAAATAAACAGTGATAACGATTCGAGGATCATGTTCTTGACCGACACCTTTGAAATGTGTCGCGTGGAGGCAACTGACCATTTAATGTAAACATGGACCATGTACTTGTCACTCTGTTTACATAAACATAATAAATCACACCGCGAGGAGGTGTGTATGTGACTGTACTTTTGAAATCGGAAATGTCTGTCATCATGAGGGGGATAAGCGATACAATGGCGAATATTTTGTGCGCGGCTATTTCCGCGGGGCCCGCCGCCGCCGCCGCCGCCGCTCGCTATCCTCTAATAATTTTTGGTCAAGGTGGATGCAAGAGAGAGAGAGAGAAAAGCGCTGAACAGCTCTTTCGGCTGTGCTAATAACGCGTTGAAATAATATTTAGATTTGTTTATGTGAGCTCTCTTTCGTGCGCGGTTGTCGCCCAGTGCCATGTCTAATCTTGCAAGATATCTTTCTTAGTAAAGAGAAGCGCCGATAGTCCGGCTTCTAATGACACGTGTAAATGATATTTAGATTTGTTTATGTGAGCTCTTTTTCATGTGCGGTTGCTGCCCAGTGGCATGTTTAATCTTGCAAGGTATCTTTCTTAGTAAAGATAAGCGCCGATAATCCGGCTGCTGCACGTTGAAACAATATTTAGATGATGCAAGAGGCAAGCGTTAATCTTTCGATCGATTAAACAAAACTCATGTTTCGGTTATAAGTTTGGCGAATGTATTATACGATCAGTCTCGATGTGGACACCGAATCAATCGTAATAGTTACTCTCTAAAAAATGGTTGATTATATTGAAGTTCACATTAAACGCAGTCAAAATGGAGTTTGACGACGCATTGCTTGATATAGACATAAATCTATTTATAGATTTTGATCTAGAAAAAATCGTGTACGTTCTCGATAATGTATTTATGCCGGAAGAAGAAGAAGAAACCGATGTTCCACGACGACGAGTATCGTCGATAAAATTCCTTAGCGATCGAGAATTAGGAACGCTACGTGGAACTTGTGAACGCGCCATGAGACAAGGTGTCATTATTAACTCAGAACGTGTTTGTAGATTGTCAGACTACAGGAAAAGAAAATTGTATTTGCTCATACTGGACCATCTGTGCGCGTTTGATAATTGTCAAGAAAAGCAATTAAACAAATACCAGTGGGCAAAAAAAATTTACCAGAATATCTCTATATACGATATCATTCTGCAGATTACGATTCCCGCTGGTCATGGACAGTGCATCGAATTTCTTGCAATAAACGTGTATACACCATCACCACAGAACTGTGACGATAAGCGCGAACCTGCAGTGATTAATTTATTTAATCGGTGGGTTGAAAAGAGAAATACAGAGCAGGATGATCCTTGGTGGAGATACGCTATACTTTCTGATTTTTGTGAATTAAAATATATAAACGGACACTGTAACGTTCTAAGCGCACAGCGAATTTGCAAATCATGTCAACAAAATACGTGCAAGTGCTCCGAGAAAGCGTGTGATACGTACTAAAAACTGAAAAAATGGAAAATAGTGAGCGAGTGGAACGTGAACTGCTCGAGCAATGCTCGCAGATTGCAAATTTAGCTGAATGTTTCGAGTGGTTGCAACGATGTGACGAGTACCTCGCGCAGCTCGAAGAACATTGTAGTGCCAAATGTCCTCGACTTGCCGTGGGAAAAAGACAATCACTTGTGTCAAGAATCGCGCGACTCAAAGGTGAAAAAGCGCAGTTAGAAAGACGTTTCATGCACGTTGGTGGCAATTATGCAAGTACCAACGCCGGTGATAAGAAATCGCTCGTATGGCGCGAGATCGAGGCCGCGTTCAAGAATCTCATTGTGACTGACGCTGTTATTAACATTGATTTTATCGAGCTACGACATTTTTTGGAGGACGCCAGTGATTTGGTGATTGAGCGAGTGCAAGACGCTATCGCGAAACATGATAGTGTAAAGGTAAACACCGTATTTAATGGTGAATATGTTAATAATCATGATGAACGTAATATTAAAAATATCGCTACGAGGAACAATGAACTTTATCGATCGTCAAATTTGCGCGAGTGGTATGAGCAGAGTGTCATCGATGTCACGTTGGCGATGCTCGACGAGTTCCAAGAACGCGATAGCGGTTGGGCTCTTACGCGAATACTGAATTTAACGGTAAACATTAATAAACATAATCCCATGCACGCGGGATGTTGCATCGAATTGCCGCGGGGAATAAAGAATAAACGTGCCGTGATTAATGTGCAATCGAAAGACAATGCGTGTTTCGCGTGGTCGGTAGTGGCCGCTCTGTACCCTGCCGAAAGAAATGCAGACCGGGATTCGTCATATCCACATTACGCGGAAGTCTTGAATGTTAGTGACATAACATTTCCAATGAAAGTGAAAGACATTGGAAAATTTGAACGTTTGAATGACGTGTCGGTGAATGTATACAGTACCGAATTCGACAGAAAAGAAAAGAAACTACGCGTATTCCCGATAAGGCCTCACCAAGGATAAGAAGGAGAAGCATGCCAATCTACTGTACGAGGTGTGTTCAAAAAGTATCGCGAATTTTGTGTTTTTTCAAAAATTATTTATTTATTCATGAATATCTATTTTGTCCCCTTCAAAGTAATCCCCATGAGATATTATACACTTGTGCCAACGATTTTTCCAATCTTCGAAGCACTTCAAAAAATCATTTTTTTTTATCTTGTTCAGCTCCTCCTTCGATGCCGTCTTTATCTCGTCAAGCGTAGCGTAACGTCGTCCTTTCATGGGCCTCTTCAGTTTAGGGAACAAGAAAAAGTCACAGGGGGCCAGATCTGGGGAATACGGTGGCTGCGGCATCATTAGTGTGTTGTTTTTGGCCAAAAAGTCGCGCACAAGCAACGATGTGTGAGCAGGGGCGTTATCGTGGTGCAAAAGCCAATTTTTGTTCTTCCACAAATCCGGGCGTTTCTGACGGATTGCTTCGCGCAAATTGCGCATAACTTGCAGGTAATATTCCTTATTGACCGTTCTACCCTGTGGCAAGAACTCATGATGCACCACGCCCCTGCAATCGAAGAAAACTGTCAGCAAAACTTTCACATTCGACCGAACTTGGCGCGCTTTTTTCGGTCTTGGTTCGTGCGGCAGTTTCCATTGAGATGATTGAGCTTTGGTTTCCACGTCATAACCATAAACCCACGATTCGTCACCAGTTATGACCCTCTGGAGCAAATTTGGGTCGTCGCGGACAGAGTCCAACATCTCATTAGCAATGTTCATGCGATGCTGTTTTTGGTCGCAATTGAGCAATTTTGGTACGAATTTCGCGGCGACCCGTCTCATGCCCAAATCATTGATAAAAATCGAATGGTACGAGCCAATCGATATGTTTAGGTCCTCAGCAACTTCTCTAACGGTGATTCGACGATTGGCCAATACCATTTTCTCCACTTCATTAATTTTTTCGTCTGTTGTTGAAGTGCTCGGGCGTCCGGCACGCTCTTCGTCGTTCACATCTTCTCGGCCTTCTGAGAACATTTTGTACCACCGATAAACGATGCTTCGGTCCAAGGTAGCTTCTCCGTATGCCACAGTCAACATTCGGAATGCATCCGCGCACTTAATTTCGTTTTTCACACAAAATTTGATACAGGTTCTTTGATCCATTTTTTTGAATAGGTAAAAATCGAAGACGATCCAAAACACGTGCAAGCAAAGCAGCTGTCAACAATTAAGTGAACATTCAAAATGGCCGAGCTTGTCGGCATAAGTGAGAGACATGAGTACCAACATAACGCCACAAAAAGATCGAAATTCGAATATACGTAACCC
This sequence comes from Solenopsis invicta, assembly GCF_016802725.1. Classification (NCBI taxonomy): domain Eukaryota; kingdom Metazoa; phylum Arthropoda; class Insecta; order Hymenoptera; family Formicidae; genus Solenopsis; species Solenopsis invicta. Next base: position 304,749 of record NC_052677.1, on the reverse strand, counting down.
GCGAAAATTCAAAATTCGCGATACTTTTTGAACACACCTCGTACTTGGAAGATGAACGTGATAACAGCCTCGGCCACTTTGCATGTATAAACCTGTCACGACTAATCAGTTTACAGCTGAATAATAATAAAAGAAGAAAGTACATTTGTGATTGGTAAGAATAATAAAATCTGTTAAAAAAAATATTTCTCACTTATAAAAATTGTTTTAATTTTAAAAATCTTCTTCTGTTTTTTTATAGTTGTCTGCATTACTTCAGCTCAGAAGAAAAGTTGCAGTCACACAAAGTGGATTGTCAGCAATTAAACGACTGCGCTGTTCTACTACCGAGCGAGGATAACAAATGGCTTGAATTCGATAATTACAACAACAAGGAGTGTGTACCCTTTGTTGTTTATTCAGATTTGGAGTGCATACTGCGGAAGATTGACCCAGGAACAGAGAACACTTCAAATTTCTCGTATCAGCATCACGAGGTATTTAGTATAGCATATTATGTTAAGTGCTCATACGACGACGCGTTGTCAGATTATCACTTTCGTCGCGATAACGATTGCGTCGTGTGGTTCGCGAAAGAACTCGAAAACCTGGCGCATAGCGTGAAAGTCAGAATATCCGCCAATGTTCCTATGGAATCATTAACTAAAGAGCAGCAAGAGACATATAGTAACGCGAAGAATTGTCATATCTGTGAAAAATCGTTCGCACCGAATAGTATACCTGTACATGTGCGTGATCATTGCCATTTGACAGGCAATGATCGCGCACATGTATACTCTTACCGTGGTCCAGCTCATTCAAATTGTAATTTAAATTACAAAAATTCGTACGTTATTCCGATCATATTTCATAATTTATCTGGTTACGATGCACATTTCATCATAAAAGAAATTGCCACCACGTTTGAAGGCAAAATCGATTTACTACCGATAAATAAAGAAAAATATATATCTTTTACCAAATATGTCGAAAATACTTGCGATAAAGACATAATTTTCAAAAATGCACGAAATTGTATACGGCTACGGTTCATCGATTCTTACAAGTTTTTAAGTTCAAGTCTTGACAAATTGGCATCGTTTTTAAGTCTTGATAAATTAAAAATTTCTCATTCGGAATTTTCCTCGTTATCAAATAAAGACTTTGAATTGTTGACACGCAAAGGTGTCTTTCCATACGAATACGTGGATAATGTTGACAAACTGTATGAAACGCAACTGCCACCGCGTGAATCATTTTATAGTTCTCTTACCAAGCAGACAGTATCACAGACAGATTATGCTCATGCTCAGAAAGTTTGGCAGCGGTTCTCAATCAAAACCCTGGGTGAATACAGCGATCTATATCTCAAGACCGATGTCTTATTATTGGCTGATATTTTTCAAAACTTCCGCGAAAGTAGCATTAATAGTTATGGTCTTGATCCCGCGCATTATTACACATTGCCAGGCTACACTTGGGATGCAATGTTGAAACTAACACGCGTAAGATTTGAGTTGCTCACCGATATAGACATGATCTTATTTATAGAACGCGGTATACGCGGTGGTTTGAGTCAATGCTCCGGTAGATATGCTAAAGCCAATAATAAGTACATGCGTTCTTACGATCCATCGAAACCATCGTCTTATCTAATGTATTTTGACATAAACAATATGTATGGTTTTGCGATGTGTCAACCATTACCATACGGTGAGTTTCAATGGGTCGAAAACGTTGACAATTTTGACGTGAACACGATCGCTTCGGATTCGCCTACTGGGTATGTGCTAGAAGTCGATCTCACATATCCATAGTGTCTGCACGATCGACACACTGACTTACCTTTCTGCCCTACACACGATAAACCGCCAGGACCAAGGCAGAAAAAACTTCTCGCAACGTTGTACAGTAAAAAGCGGTATGTGATACATTACCGTTATTTGCAACAATGCACGCGCAATGGACTTCGCGTAACAAAAATTCATCGCGTATTACAGTTTGCTCAATCTCCATGGCTTCGCGATTATATAGAATTGAACACAAAATTTAGAATGAGCGCAAAAAATGATTTTGAAAAGAATTTGTACAAATTGATGAACAACGCCGTGTTTGGAAAAACTATGGAAAACGTACGTAATCACATAGACGTAAAATTATTGACAAAATGGGAAGGACGTTACGGTGCAGAGGCAATGATCGCTAAACCAAATTTTCACAGCCGCAGCGTCTTTGCGGAAAATTTAGTTGCCGTCGAACTGCGTAAACTCGAGGTAAAGTTTAACAAGCCGATTTATGTGGATATGTGCATACTTGACATATCAAAAATCTGCTTGTATGAATTTCATCACGAATATATGTTTCCGCTATATAAAGATAAGTGCAAATTGTTATATTCAGATACTGATAGTCTTGTTTATTTTCTCGAGTGCGATGATATTTATTCAACGATGAAACGTGATATAGCGAGATATGATACAAGCGATTATCCCGCAGACAACCCGTACGGTATGCCTCTCGCGAATAAAAAAGTCCTCGGTCTAATGAAAGATGAAAACAACGGTGCGATCATGACCGAATTTGTAGGGCTTAGAGCAAAGATGTACGCGATCAAAGTAGATGGTAAAAAGGATACCAAAAAAGCGAAAGGTGTGAAAAACAATGTAGTAACGCGAACTATTACTTTTGAAGATTATATGCGATGTTTGAACGATGAAATAGAATTAACTCGTAGCCAATCGTGTATACGTTCGAAGCTGCATCAAGTGTTTACGATTTCAGAATCCAAAGTGTCGCTCTCGCCATATGATGATAAAAGATACCTTGTTCCATCATCATTAACAAATACATTACCATGGGGACATTGGCAGATACAATTATAATCATAAATGTTCTCACATTTTTACAAATATTATGCATTTTAATCTTTTATTGTATTACATTTTTTTTTGTATTTCTTACACGTTTAATATGCTAGTAATATTTTATATAAGTACGTTATTCATACTTTATACTTTGTTTTATATTCTGTATGCTTCATTTTATACATCTTATGTATTGTTTCATATATGTTACACGCTTAATATATATTTGACGTTTTATGAATAAGATATTTTTGATATTTTTAAAATTTTAGATACACGTTTTTTAATAAAAATTTTTATATGACATTTTGTATTAATAAGGATAGAAGAAGAATAAAAACCTAAAAATTGTTTGTATTCATTTTATATATTTTGTAAACGCTTATATGATATAAAATATATACATATTTAATTGAAATAAATCAAATAACATCTTTTTTATTTATCCATGAGTTGTGCGAATCATCGAATCCCAGCCACTTGACGTAAACCTTGTTTCCTTTCTTCTTTATTATCTTCTCTACCAGGTATACATTTGGATGAGTCGTGCGATGCAACTCGTACTCATAGAAGGCACCCGCTATTTATTTACCGCGATAATCTTCCAGGAGATAAGTTACGGGATTAGTGCGCTGTACTTTAACGATCTTAAACACCTCGGTGGTCCAATTGGGGGTGTACCCCTTAGAGAATGTCGTTTTGTGCTTGCTCACGCGCACCGAATCGTTTACTTTGAATTTCGCGGGTCCCATGATTTTTATGTGAGAGTATACAGTGCCCAGGAGTTTTTCAGCAACTTCCGAATTAACGTCGACTGGTCGCATGCCGATAGTACGATGCCTGCGGTTGTTGTAATCCGACACCAGACGCGGCAGCTCGTTGACCCACTTGTGCGACCCGTTAAGTGTAAACATACGCCACATATCGTTCTTAAGCGATTCCATCTCTCTATTATCGATGCTTTTAAAACCGAATATGTAGAATAATGATTAATGTCATGCTTTTTCAAGACTTTTTGCACATCGGCGTTATAAAATTCCTTTCCCATATCCGTTTGCAAATTATTCGGGCATCTTCCGCTCTCTCGAATTATCTTGGCGATTGCGTCAGCCGTCTCGCCCGGCCTTGCTCTTAGCGGTACTGCCCAGGCGTATTTACTCAACGCATCGATGACGGTAAGTATGTAATTATAACCTCTATTGTACTTTGAATAGGGACGCATCTCGACGATATCAACTTGCCAAAGATCGTTGAATCCTTTGATTATAACACGTTTTCTAGGAAAATTGCGTCCAGCTGACGCGTGTAATTCTTCGACGATTCGTCGCCTCTCGGAGCTTATTGTTTTCTTCGATGAACTCATATTTCGGCGCGTAAACGAATTGCATTACGACTGACTTGTTTAGCGGTTACACGATGTAATTTATAATGTCGGTATTGCAAAGTTCCTCTAATTTGTTTAAAAAAACGTTTTTTCTCCATTTATCAGTATTTTCTGTCTTCCTTTAATAACTTTTCTTTGTCTTCCGGTTTCTGTCGATTAGATAATTTTTTATACTCATTCTTGACTCGATCTACGGCCATTCGATAACCATCCTTCACTCGTTCTTGTGTCTTTTCATAGCGAGCCTGAGCCGATCGATAATTGTCTGACAACCGTTCTTGAAACGACCGATTTTTATTTAAGAATCGTTCAAAGTCATTCGTTAAACGTTTGTAACCGTCGTTTCGACGTTCATTGCTGCTCATTTTTGTCGTTTATCGCACGTCCTTCTCAAACAAAATCAACCTCTCGTCTGACTCGTTTCGTAGGTATACGATTTAATTTATAATTATGCCAGCTTCACGAAGTTCTTCCACGATGGACAACATCTCGTTGCCGTGAGCGTCGTTACCCGCTCGATGTGAAGCGTCTAGCAATCGTAGACGATCTACTAATTCGTTGGGATCGTCCCAGTGCACGTAATCAATCGCGTTGTCGTTTAGTATCACAGCGCGAGGTAATCCCTTTCCGGATTTATTCGTTCTCTTTGGTGTAGATTCGATTGACATCAATGGTGCGATCACGTATCTATACTTGTATCCTTTGTTGCCTCGTAATCGACTCTCCGCGGTGTACTTACGTCTATGTACGTTTGTAGTCAACAATATGCTCTTGTACTTTTGCAAATCGTCCTCCTTATAGAGAAAATCATCGGGGAGTCTCTTAAATATCAACTCGTAAAGACCGGGTGTGCCAGCGTATCGCACGCCATCGATAATTATGTTATCATTGATGTCCACGTCAAACTTTTTATTACCAAGCATCATTCCATTCTTGTCGAGACGAACACCATACACGGTGTCTATAATTTTCTCTTTTCCACCACCGCTGAAGAAATCTCCGATGTACTCCGACCGAGCGGACCTAAATGCTCAGACGTTTTTCGACCTTCCAACGTTTGCATCTGATGTTGAACAGACGTTCTAAACGAATCGTCTGTGGTTTCGAAAACGTTCTCGAGAGCCTTGTTAGTTAATGTTGCAGGACCAATCATCGTACGCGGTGTTGACGTTATCGCTGGTGAATCCATTGCGTCGTACGCTTGTTCAAAACGTTGCTTTTTGCTCGCTGTTGTTTTCGACAATTCGTAAGATGCACCATCGTCGTCATCGTCGTCGCTCGGTCTTTTCTTAATTATTCTTTCTTCCTTGATTTCTTCTTTTCTTTTAATCGGCTGAGATTCCTCGACAATCTGTTTCAGAGGTGCGACGATGGGCTTGAAACGTCTCTCCATTGCAATTTCCTCCTCGATCCTGCCAGTTTTTAAAGAGCGATGTTTCTTGCGGATCGCATCGCTCGTTTTTTCAATCTCCCTCGCGAGTTGCTCACGCTTGCGTATATCTTTGTTATTTTCTGCCATGTTAACGTTCAACGTTGACGTATCGATAATGACTAATCGTTTTGCGGTACCGCGAACTCGTTAAATCCTTTTCTGTACCCCGTCCGTTACTAAGCGCGCTGTCCTTGTCTATCACTAGAAATCCATACTTTTGTTGCCAACAGGCACAAAGCACAAAATTCGTCATACGACATGTCGGTGTTTACGTGATCGTTGTAAACGTGTTTGAGGTTGGTACCATCCTGTTTAAACAGAATTAGGAGATTGGCGTTATCACGTATCAGATGTTTAGGTATCCTCGCGTACGTTTGACAAAGATAAAAGCAGTCGACATTCGAGTGGCGGCCCATTGAAAAATATTCTCTCACCGCATTCTGCTTATCGCACGCAACGTCGTCAAAGACGAAGATTGAATACGGAAGCGCCTCGCTCGGTGGAATAACGTTGCTATTATTAGAGAACGTAAAGTAGCCGATTTCATCGATCGATGTCAACAGATTTTCAAGATATTGATATTTAGACTGCTGCGACTTGGAATAAATATAAATATTCTCGAAACGTACACCGTGCGGACTTTCCAACAAGCTTATGAGAACATTAGTTTTGCCGCACGAAGATGGCCCCGCAATTATTGCGCGGATGGTACTCGGCAGCATTTCACCGTGTTTCTGCAACTGCGCGTTGTCCCCCATCATTCGCAATTTCTCGTCGCAATTTGTGACGCGTATCGTCAGCGACTGCCGCACGAATTTCATGTTTCACACTAAACTCGCGTGACACGTCGAGGGCCTATTTATAGATGTGTGAAATCTTGAGTAGCTCAGTATCAAAAATGTTTCTCGCGCTGTCACATCCCAGCGATATTCTGGACCTAAGCGCTGAGCAGTTGCAATATATACCTAAAGTCGTACTGTTACGCGTGTACGGTAATTACATCGACCACGTTTGGGAACGGCTTCCGAAACATATACAGGTGGACCCGGTAGTTCAAACTTATCGTCGCTGCGACGAGCATTATAATCAACTTTGGCAGCGTACGCACATCGACGGCCCTGCACCGAGGATAAAAGATTGCAGCGAATGTCAGCGTCGAACAAAACTGGAAGTTTCTGAATCGAGCGATAAACGCGCTTCCTTTCGAGTTACATATCCCCGGTTACCAGTTTTGCGGTCCGGGCACTCGGCTGAAGAAAAGATTAGCCAGAGGCGACACGGGCGTAAATCCATTGGACGCAGCGTGCCGCGAACACGATATTGCGTATTCTAAGAGTAACGAACTCGTCGATAGACACGCTGCTGACGATATACTCGCAGCGTCAGCACGGAAACGCATTACTGCGAGAGACTCGACTTTGGGCGAGAGAGCCGCCGCTGCAGCCATCTGGGCAGCGATGAAGGCCAAGACCAAGATCGGCATGGGTATGAAGGCAAAGACGAGAAAGAGGAAAACGACGACGACGAAAAAAAAACGAGTACTTCCGTCGGCAAAACAAGGCGGTTACTGAGTCTGCCAATGTTGGGCGTTCTAGGATCTTTGATCGGTGGAGCTGGAAATGTAGCGAAAGCGGTAAGCGCCCGCAAAGATGCGCGACGTCAACTTGAAGAACTGCAACGTCACAATCGCGCGATGGAACAAGGTCGCGGTCTATACTTGGCATCTTATAAATACGGACGAGGAATTTATCTCGGGCCGCATAAACGCGGACAGGGCGTATCAACTAAGAGAAAAAAAACGTCGAAAAGACGATAAAAATGACTGCGGGCGTGACCACCGACGTGCAATTGAACCAGCTGGCGAGACGTATGCGCATACCGTATTTTAGAGGTGTGTACATGCGTAATGCTTTACCGACGAGTGGCGTACGTCGAAACGAGAGCAGTATCGTTAATTTGGACGATACCACCGGCCCTGGCACGCACTGGGTAGCTTACGCAAAGAGGAGCAACCGCGTTGTGTATTTCGACAGTTTTGGCAATCTTCGGCCGCCTCGAGAGTTGGCGCGATATTTCGGAAGCAATGTTACGATAGAGCACAATCAAACGTCCTATCAGACGTACAATCAAAATTTCTGCGAACAAATGTGCCTGAGATTTTTACAAACTGTTGGCTTTTAAAAAGATCGATGAGCTGTCGAAGAGTCTCAGTATTCGTCGAACGCTTTTTCCATCATGTCGTTTGCGCTAACGCTGAGCGGAAAGAGTAGCGTTCTCGCTGCAAATTACTCTCCGGCGATAGATTTGACCGATGCCGAATACGAACTCGGTTTAACGCTTTTTGAAACTTATAACACGATACTGAACGTAAATGCCTCAAACAATAAATTTTATTTCGGCAAAGACGATGTGGAAATTACGATACCCGAGGGATCATACGAGTTGCCGGCCATTAACGAATTTTTGAAACGCGCAATTTCGCAGAAACGTCTACGACGCAACGCGCCAGATGCCGATGACACGCTAGTTGTCCGCGGCGATATCGGTATGATCAATGATGACAGCGAGAAAGCGATAGTGATTCGAGCTAATCATAACACGATGAAATGTGAAATTAAATGCGCTTACAAAATAAACTTTAACAAAGCCAACAGCATTGGATCGCTGCTGGGATTCTCGAAGCGTATACTGCAACCACGTAGATGGCACGAATCGGACATGTCAATTAATATTATGAACGTAAATATTATCCGCGTCGAATGTAGTATCACCGCAGGTGCATACAATAACGGTGCGCGTGTGCATACGATCCATGAATTTTCTCCGAGCGTGCCTTCAGGATATAAGCTCAGTGAAAGGCCTGCAACAGTCATTTACTTGCCAGTGATCATACGAAGCGTTACGGATCTTACCATACGTATTGTCGATCAAAACGGACGATTGCTGGATTTTCGAAGGGAGGAAATTACCGCAGGTTGCACGTTCGAAAACGATAATGCGACACATGAGATGCTTGTGTTGAGTGAAGCTGAGCGAGCAAAGAGAGATAACGCATTCTTTACAAGACCGGTGACATCATCATCATCATCATCATCATCATCATCATCATCATCATCATCATCATCATCATCATCATCATCATCATCATCGATTGATAATCCGACTCGATCAACTGAGAAGAGAAAGAAGCTCAGTGTATCAAACGTTAAATTTTTACAATCACTGGGATTCGCGGTACGACAATCTTGATTAAAAAAAGAAAAAAATGACTGATATTCTAAATATCGGAGACGAGCCAATCTTTGACGATCGAATTGTCAAGATTGAGACCCATGCTTATTCGCCGTATGCAAACACGACGTACGGGCACAGCGACGAGATAAGAATACCCATACAACAACAGGATTTGTATACATTGCTGTACGAGAGCTTTCTATATGTCCAAGGGAGGCTGACAAAAAAGAAGAAACCTGAGGAGGTCGGCGGTGACGTGGTTTTGGGAAATAATTGTGTTGCGTTTATGTTTGACGAGATAAGATATGAACTCGACAGTGTCGAGATTGATCGTAATAGAAACGTGGGCATAACTAGCTCACTCAAAAACTATGTAACGCTGTCATCCGACAAAAGCGTGATTTTGCGAAATGCCGGCTGGGAAGAACAGTTGACTACCGCTGATGGCTACTTCAACTTTTGCATTCCGCTTTACGTGCTGTTGGGATTCTACGAGGATTACCGTCGAGCAGTGATCAACGCTCGTTACGAATTGATCTTGATACGAGCGCGCAACGATAACAATTGCCTAAAGGGCAATTCAGCGGTAGAGCCTGTGATAGAATTGTTTAAGATTCAGTGGCGAATGCCGCACGTAATACTGAATGAAATAAATAAACTTTCGATGCTGCGCACATTGGAGAGCGGACGATACCTCAGCATGGCTTTTCGCTTGTGGGATCTTTACGAGTATCCGCTTTTGCAACGTACGACCAAGCACTCGTGGACTATCAAGACCGCTACTCAACTCGAGAAGCCGATATGTCATCTTTGCTCTGCAAACCGGTCGAAAAAACGTCATGTCCGAGGACACGAGTCGATTTGACCATTGCAATTTAATCAACGTGAAACTGTACTTGAACTCTGATAGTTATCCTTATGAAGATATGAATTTAGATATTAGTAAAAATAGATGGGCTATTCTGTACGACATGTATGCACGTTTCTGCAAAACTTATCTCGGATACGAGTATCTCGAGCCGAATCTCACAGTGACAAATTTTATACGTCACGGTCCTTTCATAATAATAGATTGTAGTCGGCAAGTTGAATCAATCAAGAGCGCAACCGTTGACGTGCGATTGGAATTTGAGACAAAGGATAACGTACCAGAAAATACTAGTGCCTATTGCTTGATAATACACGATCGCGTGATTCAGTACAACCCATTGACAAACATTGTGCGCAAAATCACGTAACACGCATATATATTATACGATACATCGACGTAGACCACAGTCTTCGTTTCGACCGCGACATGTCCGTGCCGACGTTCGTGGATCTGCAAGGTTTCCCCCTTGGACGATTGAGTGGTTTCGTCGTAAAAGAATTTGCTGCTCTTAGAGGGGGAAACGTTCTCGCGCATTTTATCTTTGACAGCCCCCAACCATGGGATTGGCTGATGAAATCCGAAAGATCTTGCGCCTCCTGGCTCACTGCCATGCATCATGGGCTAAGATGGGGCACCGACGGGGTGGTTCCGTACCGGAAAGCGAGACAAGTGATTACAACTGTAGTATTAAGTACTGAAAATTTTGACAACAAGGAGATTGTATACGTCAAAGGATATGAGAAACGAGAATGGCTGGGAGAATTGATTCTGGACAGTTGGCGAGAATACGCATACATCGAGAGCCTGGATGTAGATTACGAAGACGTGGATAATCTGAATAATCTAGATGATGCTAATACTTTTCAATGTGGGCAACACCGTACGAATAAACATTGTGCTTTACAAAATGTATTCAAACTTTACAATTGGTGGACACAGTTGCATAAATAAACATACGTAATATACGAGATACGTTTTTTTTTCCCCTCCATTACATCTACGTTTCTCCAACGTTTTTTCATGTTTCTCACGTTTAGTTTAACGTTTTTCATGTTTAGTTTAACGTTATTTCATGTTTTTTTCACGTTTAGTTTAACGTTTTTCATGTTTAGTTTAACGTTTTTCATGTACGTCATGTTTCACGTTTCATGTACGTCATGTTTCACGTACGTCATGTTTCACGTTTCATGTACGTCATGTTTCATGTACGTCACGTTTCATGAACGTCATGTTTCACGTTTCATGTACAACGTTGCCAGACCGCAAAAACATGTCGTGACACGTTCGAGCGATAACGATGATGATGAAATTGTTTGATAGAGGGGAAAAGTATCCCCCACTCCTTTACAATTGCAGAAGCTTTAATCCTTCTACAAACGTCGCAATTTATAATCAGTTTTGAATCAGTCGCTCGTTTGAACGGTTCTGAGACAACGCATCTCTCTCTCGGTATAAACAATGGCAAACTATTACGTTCCAATCCAGACTGAAGTGTGCGAGAGATCGTAAGTATCTTTACATTTAAATTACGTTTTATACATTTATTGTACGTTTTACTCATCTCTCCGTTTTTTTCAGCACGTCTTTGGAATCGCGATATACGCCGCGTATTTTGGGTAGAAGGTTTGCGCTAACCTTAACATCCTACAAATGGATTGATGTAGCGATCAACGTTGGATCTGTTTCCTGCTCCGTAGAGATATTGCTCGGCGATACACGCGGCAACCGGATCGTTCTACCTTATAAAACGTGGAGAGCTCTGTTAGATAAACGTGCGGATTTCGAGCGATTCGTCCAGTCAACCGAAGCACCATCGTTACCGATTCATGACCTTACCGTGCAACTCGTAAAACTGCGCGATGAAAATATTGTTAAATTATCGTTGCGCGATGCTTGTATTTACTTAAAACCTGCAACTATGTTATTTATATTCAACTTGGAACATTGTGTCGAGCACATGTATTGTACGCTACATCAAAACACGATTACTGCCACTGAAAAATATAAATATTTAGTAAATTTATTGCGCTTGAACTGTATCATGAATAAACGCGAAGCGATGCGTATGTTGCACAGATCTTACGATACAAATTCACAAATTGAGTGTGAATTAATAGCTTACGCTATTGATACTATTGTGAACAAAGCATTACATGAACAATAAAAAGGATTTTAAAAAACTCTTTAAAATGTATTTGAAAATCTATCCTTATCCATCGTTTCCTATTTTCTTAGTAAATAATATGCGAGATAGTAGACATTAAGGAAGCGCGCGAAAGAAACAAGCGTGGCGAGGTGGTGGAGACTAAACGCGCAAGCATGCCCGTTACCGCGTACGGGAAAATCGAGCGAACGAGCAAGCGAGCGAGGGACGGAGAGAGCGAATGCGTAAGCGCCAGCGGGTGGCAGCAGCGGTGGATGGTGGTGGTGCCAGCGGCGTGTGGCGGATTGCCCCAGCGGACCCCGCGTTAGACAGCGCGCATCCCCTCCACGCACCCGGCGGCGGCGGGCCCTGCGGAAATAGCCGCGCACACCCCATAAAATATTCGCCATCGTATCGCTTATCCCCCTCGTGACGACAGACATTTCCGATTTCAAAAGTACAGTCATACACACCTCCTCGCGGTGTGATTTATTATGTTTATGTAAACAGAGTGACAAGTACATGGTCCATGTTTACATTAAATGGTCAGTTGCCTCCACGCGGTACATTTCAAAGGTCGGTCAAGAACATGATCCTCGAATCGTCATCACTGTTAATTTAAACATTGATTACGCAGAACTACCGGTTAGGTTCTTACACGTGTCCCCGATTTAATTCCCCCCTCGCCCCACCCCGGTCGCGTGACATCATCTTCGGTTAGAGCCCCCGTAAGACCCGAAATATTCCCCCCTTCCCCGCACGCGGCACATTTCAAAGGTGTCAAATTTATTTAAACATCGGTCAAGAATATGGTCCTCGAATCGTTATCACTGTTTATATAAACATTGATTACGCAGAATTACCGGTTAGGTTTACACGCGTGCCCCCGTTTTAAGCCTCTTCTCCCCCTCCGCCACCCGGTTTGGTCCACCCGTGTGACCTTATCGCCGGTTAGACCCCCCCTGCGCGACTCGAAATATTACACCCCTTCCCCGCACCCCCCTGAGATCCCTGGGTTTGAATCCGCATATACATTCTACTATCATCGGGAAAAAACTTTTGAACGTGAATTTTACTAGAAATCAACTGTAAGAAATGAAAGAACTAGATGCGTATTGATAACATTTAATGCAATTTGAATGTAGTTATGTAGCGTGGTTATGTAGCCTATTCGGAAATTTGATATTTATTGAAATTTCGTGTCGTTATATCATTGATATCTTAATAACGAGTAAATAAATCAATATAAACTTTTTTTAGAAGTATTGCTCAATAGTTTATTTACTCCTAAACAAAGTTTCAGAATATTGGCAATATTGCTTCTTTATAATTTCATTGATATAAGTGGAAATGTACTGCTACACCATAAAAATACAGGCAAAATTTAAAATTGAATAACTCGTGAACCAGTCCAAGGATCGATTTCAAATTTTAAACATGGTTTGAAATAATGAATAGAAATAATTTACAAAATTTTCAAGGCATTATCAATGTTAATCATTACCGCCAGTACACCCTTAAATCTCATATAAAGCCAAAATAATATTGCAGTCGGTAATTTCTTTCGTAGAGTAAAAATCTGGTTCAACTATTACAATTCACTCTGTTGTTGCAAAATTACAATTCTTTTTATTCAGTTATCTTCTCCATGAGTAATAAAACTTGACAATTTTTAAAAAAATCTGACGTGATAGAGCAATTTGCTTATCAGATTCGTGTTCAACGCGCAAAAATACATGGGAAATGGTAACTTTTATTCAAACAACAGAAAAAAAGTCTAAAAACAGCAACTTGTGTTATGAGAAACCATCACTTTCAACTCTTTATATCTCAAGAACCGAACTTATACTCATCTTAAAATTTCTCTGGGATTAATGTTCCATTATATAGTATTATTTGGCATAAGAAAAAGTTTGAAATTCGAGGTCCAAGAAATGAGCTAAATGGAGCTTTGATGGAGTTTATAATATAATCGACTTAAGAGGGTAGGACCCTTTGGAGGGTCAAACAAATCGATTTTTTTTTTATTGCATTTTATTTAAGTATACATACTTTTGAGGATCAACCCTTAAATTTTTATCAAAAATTTGAAAAATTATGAAAGTTATAACATTTTATTCGAAACGATAAAAATTTTTAAATTTATTCCTTTTTGATTTTATTTTATCATTTTTCATTATAATAAGTACATTTTACTTCAAAGTGTTTGATTAGTAATGTTTCTGCCCAGAAATTACAAAAGACTTATTATATGAGCTTAAAATTACTGATTAGAATGATCTTTATATAAGTACTAAAAATATACTAATAAATTGTACTCAAAACTTTAAACGCATTTTTTTCGAAACTGTTTTTCAAACTGGTGACCATAAAATCTTGAAACTCGGGTATCTGATGAGTCTGCTGAACGTAGCTAATAAATACTGTAGTCCATTTGACGCTATAAATGCTTCAAAGCGTTTAATTAGTCAATCAAAACAAAGAATTTTACAAATTGACCAATCAAAGAATGCTTCGAAGCATTTGTAGCGTCAGGTGGATCATAGTCGAAAAAGGATGTATGAGTATGTGTATCATGCATGAAACAGAATGTGCTTCATGTCTCCTTGCATTTGGAATATTTAACTCGTAATAGTTAAAAATTAACTTAATAGAAATAATCAAATAAGCTTACTTCATGAATAACTGTCAAAAAAGTGTCACATTTTATGATTTCGTAAGCTGCTTAACGACGCGTTAAAAACTTTTGTGCAAATTTACGAAGGTAAGTTTTAATTCTACTTTTTAGGTTAGGATTATACAAAATAATAAAGTTCAATTTCATTAGTACCTTTTCAAACAAATTGAAATTTTTAAACAAAATAATATCAATACAAAAATCATAAATTTCTAAAATTTATTCCTAACAATAATAATGACTTTTTATGTTTTAGTTTCATTTATTACGTACGCACGTTCTGCATACGTAAAGTTATTTTATCTATGATAAAGTGGACTTTTCGTCGTATTAGTTAGTAAAACAACGCGTCAAAAACTTCGTAGAAATTTTAATAAAGTAAGTAAAAATAAAGTTTTAACTTCATCTTTTAGTTGTGCGTGCGTGCGTGCGTACGTGTGTGCAAAAAAGAGAAAAAAGAAAAATTGTACAAAAGAGAAAAATTATTTATTTCAAGAAAGCAGATATTAAAAAAAAATTTTTTTTATAATTGTTCATTTTTACTCAATACTAAATAAAATATATTAAAATCTTTTAAAATTCTATTTAAAAGTGTTAATAGAAATAAAAATGTCCGATTTGAAACTAATGGTTCTAAAACAGGCTAAAAAAGCGTTTTTACATTTTCTATTATAGTTCAACACAAGTAAAAGATACATCGAAATGGTCTGAAACAAAAGTGAAGGTATTATAATTAAATTATTTTGTCAACAGCAACCTTCTACTATCGGATTTTATTTGAGTCTTATAAAGATCAAAAACTGCAAGTAGGCCCGGTTTACCCCACTCGCCCCTATTAAAATAAAAAAAATGTGTCAGAATATAAAATCGTAAATTTAATTTTTCTTTAACTCTAATTTAATATTCTTAACAGCGCAAAAATTTTGACAAAAATTTTTTGCTTACCATAATATTTGCTCTTTTAAAACGAATAACTTCTTTCTTCTCCATTATATTTTTTTTAACCGTGCTAGATGTTATTTGCAAGAATTATGATGTGTTGTCAGTGACCTCTTGCTAATTGCATAGCTCATAAGCCTGATTATTATTTATATTTTTGATTTTCTAATTTTTTCAATAAGTTAAAATATTATCTTTATATTATTTAATTAAAACGTAATTTTATTCTGTTACAGAAGAATTCCCAATTCATCTATAAATTTGGATGGGAGAAATGCTGAGTTAAAGAATTTAATAGAGGTTGAACTTTTAATGTAAATATTATTACTATTATTAGAATAAAACTAAAAAGGATTTTTATATATATATATATATATATAATACTAATATATATATATATATATACAGGGTGTTTCAGACCACCCGTACACCCCTTTTCTTTTCGCAGGATTAGGACCAATCAAAAATATGTTCAGACGAAAGTTGTAGGGTTTCAAAAGATCTATTCAATGATCTTATCAGTTTGACCTTGGATGGCGTCGCCAAGGTCAGATCGAAATCACATTAAGTTTTTTAAATGGAACACCCTATTTTTGATTTCAGAATCTAATAGCTGGTGTCAAGACCTTTCCAAAACACTATAAGAATGTTTATTTTCGTTGACTACTTTCCGAGTTGTGCGGCTTGAAAGTTACACTACCGCCAGCATCAGCATTACTCAAGATGTACCATGTGGTGGTTACTTAGTCGGATTTAATCTTGTGTGTGGGTGTGTGCATACGTGCATGCGTATGTGTATGGGGGAGGAAAAGGGGAGTCAAAGTTTTATGTACTCTGCTTTTGTTTATTAACTGGATTGATTATGTTTGATGATCAATCATGTTCAGATTGACTGTATGCATTTTCCCGTGCTTAGCATTATCCAGAATGAACGACGTGGACGTGACGAGAATTTCATCCCATTGGGGTGCTTGATTCACGTGAGTCCCCTTGCCTCTCACGTTTGGGGTGCTTGATTCACGTGAGTCCCCTTGCCTCTCACGTTTGGGGTGCTTGATTCACGTGAGTTCCCTTGCCTCTCACGTTCGGGAATGAATGAGTGTATGTTTTGTTAAGCGACTAAATGTTCAAAGTGAGCACCATTCTCTGCGATGCAAGCATCAACTCTATTTTGAAAATCATTTGTTGCTCGAAGAATTTCCTCGGCACGTAAGGATCGAATTGCTTCACTTATTCTACGAATCATATTATCCCTCGTAGTCGGACGTTCATGATAGACCAAGTTTTTTATCTTTCCCCAGAAATAATAATCAAGGACGGTGAGATCTGGTGATCGGGGTGGATAATTGATTGGACCGTATTTGCCTATCCACTTGTCGGGGAACATAGTATTTAATGCCGCACGAGCAACTCTCGATGTATGAGACGGACATGCATCTTGTTGGAACCACATGTTCAGGCGCAATTGCAGAGGAATATTTTCTAGTAAGACAGGAAGATCTGTCATTATCAAGGCGGAATATCTATCACCGTTTAGATTTTCGTCAAAGAAAACAGGACCTATGATTTGACTTCCAATAATTCCACACCAAACATTGACTTTCCAAATGGTTTGATGATCTACTTCTCTCAACCAGTGAGGATTATTTTGTGCCCAATAACGAGAGTTCCAAGTATTAACAGATCCATCACTTTTAAGTGTACATTCGTCAGAAAATAAAATTTTCAAGTGGAAATCAAGTGGTTGCTGTCTTATAAAGTTGCAAAATACAAGTCTCTGTCTAATATCGTTATAATTCAACGCTTGATGAACAGACATTCTGTAAGGGTGAAATTTGTTATTTTTTAGAATGCGCCAAACACTGATTTTACTAACACCAGAATCTTGTTCTCGTCGTCTTAAAGAATCATAAGGGTTCAATTCTCGGGTCGATGCAAGAATTTCCACTGTTCTTTCATCCATAATCGGACGACGAATTTGTGTACCTTTGTTATGTTGAGGCTGAACGACACCTTTAATTTTGATTCGTTTACCCAAACGTGAAAAAACATTTCGCGAGTGAGGAGTCCGATCAGGATAACGTTCCCGCCACAATCTTTCCGCTGCAATGAATGTACCTCGACACTCACCTAAAATTAGCAGCATATCATATGCTTCTTCATTGGAATAGGACATGGCTAAATAAACCTAGACTAATAAAGAGGGTCGGATTTTTGTTGCGCGATTGATACTGATATGACGGTTATTGAAGACGTAGGTGACAAGTTTGAGAGAGTTATTGTCACTCGTGTTGAGTTGAGTCACAATAGCGTTGTGGTGAATACATCTCTACTACATCCTATGCAAATAACAATATGTATAAAATCACGAGTTAGACATCGTTACGCAGAAAGCCGCGCTCGTTATTGCTCGTGTGCTACCGTTAAAGTAATAATGTAATTACATAATATTATGACATACATATGTATGTGACTATCTACGGTCGCGACAGCTAACTTTCACGATTTTTCATGATCTGTTTTTGTTGGCCCGGCTCGCATGTTTACTTTCTTTGTGTCGGCTGCACGGCTTTCTGCGTAACGCGTGATTTTATATTGTTATTTACATGGTGTTGGCGGTAGTGTAACTTTCAAGCCGCACAACTCGGAAAGTAGTCAACGAAAATAAACTTTCTTGTAGTGTTTTGGAAAGGTCTTGACACCAGCTATTAGATTCTGGAATCAAAAATAGGGTGTTTCATTTAAAAAACTTAATGTGATTTTGATCTGACCTTGGCAACGCCATCCAAGGTCAAACTGATAAGATCATAGAATAGATCATTCGGAACCCTACAACTTTCGTCTGAACATATTTTTGATTGGTCCTAATCCTGCGAAGAGAAAAGGGGTGTACGGGTGGGCTGAAACACCCTGTATATATATATATATATATACATATATATATATATAATTTTATATATATATATTCACATTTATAATATTCTATATTAGTGTAACGAACAGAGTATTCGCAAGTGTTTATGTGTGCCTATATTGGGACTTCATTTAATACGGCGGTATTGGGGCGGAAGTGATTTAAAAATATTAGTTTGGGAATTAAATAATATTTGGGATATATATGGTGGAGATACACGGGGACTGGTGCATCGGGGGGAGACTGAGAAAGGAAGACACGGACCGCTTCGAGGTCAAATTCTTCGGGGCCGATAGAGAACGCGCCAGGAGGGAGTGGGACAGAAGAGATCGGAAACATTGAGAGAATTAACTCTAGCGACTGAAGAGGACCAGGGGCAAAATAACAACGTGGGAGAGGTGGAGGTAGCTCCTCTACGATCTCTATACTAAGCGCGGGGCTAGGAGAACGATCCTGGTCTTCGAGATCATGCGATCCAAGGATCGGAGGGGTGGAGCAAGATTGCTCCTTCTCCTCGTGGGGCCCTACGTTTGGGAAATCCGCAGGAGGTTGGTCTTCCTCCAAATCGTGAATCTCAGGGATCGGAGATCTCTGAGAAGAAAGCGAAACGGGAGAGTCCGGGAAGATTCTAGGTTATTTGAGAATCGGGGGAGTCGGCGCGAAGAAAATTATCCACGGGGGAGTCGGCGTGAAGATTTTCTACGGGGAAGTCGGGCCGAAGAGAATTATCTAAAGGGGAGTCGGTGCGATGAAAATTATCTACGGGGGAGTGGGGGAAAAATGCGAACGGGGGAAGTCGCTCTTCTTCCGGTGCGACCGGCGAGTACGAGACAGGGGGGCAAAGTCGATTGACTTGGGCGGCGATCCGGTGGATTTCCTCCTCAATGGCTTCGAGGCGGCGGATTCGGCGATTGCGGCGATTTCGGCGGCGCTTCGCAGCTGCTCGTGACCGGTTTTTATGAATTTTGGGGACTTTATTCACTAAAATAAAAGAAAATACTCCGTTTCTCTCTGTTTGGCGAAAAGTTAAAATTTTGATAATCTCTCGGGTTAACTCGAGTAGAGTTCGAGTGAAACCGAGGGAAAAGATCGGAAGTAAAAGAAAAAAATGGTTCGACGGAATCTAAGGGGAGAGAAGGAAACGAGAATTCTTACGAGAAAATCCCTAGAAAGGAAAGGATTTAAAGATAAAGAAATTCTTTCGGATTAACTCTTACGAGTTAATCCCAGGAAAGAGAAGAATTAAAGATAAAGAGATTCTTTCGGATTAACTCTTACGAGTTAATCCCAAGAAAGAAAAGAATTTAAAGATAGAGAGAGAGAGAGAGAGAGAGAGAGAGAGAGAGAGAGACAGACAGACAGACAGACAAAGCGTTTATTGGTGTTCTAAGGCAGGCCCTCTAAGAACGCAAAAGAAGTAGATATATTGCAGTACAGGATGAGAGAATAAAGTGTCGTATAATAAAGTAGCAGACATTAGTTAGCGCAGGATAAGAAAGAAAAAATGATGACAAAAGTGCTAGAAGAATAAAGGTAACGACGAGAATAGGTGTAAATATATAAATAAAATAAAAATAAAAAATAAAAATAAAAACAATAATAATATCTCTCTGAGTACGCGAAGCGGTTGTAACATTAATATTAATAATATATAACATTAATATAAGGTAACAGATGATAAGTTATTAACGTAAAGTAAACTAAGTATGAAACTAACAGAAGCGCAAGAAAAATAAGGAAGAAAGCGAAATTGACAAAATAAAGGCAGTACGAAAATAAGACTATATAACTAGATAAGAGAAGAACGTAGACATGTAAACGTAGAAAGAGGGAGCGGCGGTACGGCGCACCCGAGTATGGAAGAGGCGAGCAGTCCACATCCACGCACCCCCGCAGGACCCAGGACTGTTAAGCCCGCCTCAGATGAACGAAGAGTTCCTGTTTGAATGAGGTGATGGTCGGTGATGATCTGATATTGTCGGGAAGGGAGTCCCAGAAGGAAGCAGCGGAGTAGAGAAAGGACCGTTGGAAAATTGATGTCCGGCAGGAGGGCAGGTCGAGATCCAGCGGAGAAGCGCGAGACGCGCCGCGAGCCCTGCTGATAAAACGGAGGTCGGTGGCAAGATAGGAAGGAGAGCCAGAGAAGAGGATGTTAAAGAGTAGGGTACAAGTGAGATAGGCCCTTCGGTCATCCGAGGTGAGCCAATCCAGCGTATCGTACAAGTGAGAGACATGGTCGTCCTTCCGCAAATTGAATATGAACCGTACGCAAGAATTCATAAGGCGCCTGAGCCTCAACCTCATCTCCCCATTGAGATCCGTGAACACTGCGGCGCAGTAGTCGAAGTGAGGGAAGATGAGGGAAGTCACCAGACGAGTGCGTAAGGTCCGAGAGAGGCTATTTCTAAAGAGTTTCAGCCTCCAGAGTATCCCGTTCACCCTTCCCGAGATGAGTCGGACGTTTTCCGACCAGCTGAGGGTGGGGGTCATACGGACGCCAAGGTTGGTTACGCCGTCCGCGAGCTCGATGGGTCGGCCGCCAAGTCGAATAGCGATGCTGTTGTTGGCCCGAATGCTGTTGACAAAGCGAGAGCTTCCCAACAGCATCGCTTTCGTCTTGTCGAGGTTGAGGCGCAAAAAGTTCGCCTCCGACCACCGCTCAATGGCATCGACGTCCTCCTGCACCCGCGCCACGGCAGTCCCAAGATCGCACGGAGAGAAGTGAAGATAAATTTGCAGGTCGTCGGCATAGAGAATATGGCGGCAGTGGCGCAGGTGGTGCCTGAGGTCGTCAATGAAGACGGCAAACAGCAACGGCCCGAGGACAGACCCCTGGGGGACGCCGCAAATAGTAGGCCGCCAAGATGAGAAGGAACCATCTGGACCGCGCACGCGCTGACGACGAGAGGAGAGATAGGAGACAAACCAGTCCAGGACAGGCTGGGAGATCGAATAGCGCGACAACTTGCTCAGCAAAAGATCCTGTGCAACGCAATCAAACGCTTTCGAGAAGTCGAACAAGATTAGCAAGGTCACGTGTCGCACGTCAACAGCACGGCGAATGTCATCGGTCAATCGAATTAGCGCTGTCTGAGTGCTGTTACCCGCTCTGAACCCGGTTTGCCATGGATCGAGGAGAGGTTCGAGGTGAGGATATAGTTGGTCGTAGACGAGTCGCTCAAGGACTTTGGAGAGGTAGGGTAGTAAGGATATAAGGCGGAATTCAGATGGGGAAGAGGGTGATTTGGATTTAGGGAGGGGAATAGTATGGGATGATTTCCAGGCGGTAGGAAAAGTAGAGGAAGAGAGGGACTGATTGAGGAGGTCAAGAAGGAAAGGAGAAATAATAGGAAGGCTGTCAATGAGAGTTCGACGGCTGAGACCGTCGGGACCAATCGAGTTAGAGCAGCAGCGTGTCAGCGCCCTATTTAGGGTAAAAGGAGTGATGTTGGAGAAGGAGAAGATGGGTGTCTCCGGTGCAGGCGTTGGAGATGAGTGAGGTGATGAGGGGAGAGACAGAGGAGCAGATGACGAGGGAGAGAGAGAGGGGAGGAGTTGGGACGAGGTGAAGTAGAGGTTAAGGTCATCGAGGGAAAGATCAGGTGGAAGAGAGGGTAGCTTAGATTTGGACCTCGCGAGGCCAAGAGAGCGAAGCTCAGTCCAGAGGCGCGCGCCACTCGTGACGCCATTAAGTCTACGAGAGAGGTAATTATCTTTGGCCGTGTCAATTAGAGACTTGACCTCGTTACGGAGGAGGCAAAATGTGTGGAGTTTCCCGGGTGTAGGGGAAGATTGAAAGGCTCTCCTCGCAGCATCCCGCTGCTGCATCCTGGCTCGAATCGACCGATCGAGCCAGGGGGCGGGTGGTCTTTTTGCTCTAAAGGACCGAAGAGGAGCATGGAAGTCCAGAGTATGAAGGAGACTATTGTTGAGAAAGTTGAGCTTCTCGTCAACAGTAGGCGCACAATTAAATACCGACCAGTCTAGAGAGGAGAGAGACTGTAGAAAAGACTCTGGATCGAACCGTGAGTAATCGCGAGTAGTAAGAAGTCGAGGAGGAAAACGATAAGCGAGGAAGTTGAGTGTGATTTCAATTAAATCATGCATTGAGAGGAAGGAAAGTGGATATTGGCGGAAGGAGACAAGGAGAGTCTGATCGCTGATGAGGCAGTGGTCGATACGGGTGTGGGAGGAGGGAGTGTGATGGGTGTTGGCAAAAGGAACCAGGAAGAGACGATTAGAGCTGCATAGGTCGAGCAAGGATTCAGTGTCGTGAGTCAAGCGGTTGAGATCGATGTTGAAATCTCCTATGAGCACGGCTACAGAGAAGGTAGGAAGAAGTCTCTCGAAGTCAGCGCGGAAGTTCACCAGGAACCCGAGTTTAGGGGGGCGATAAGAGCGGGCGGCAACCAGGAGTCGAGATACGCACGAGAAGGTATTCCGGCTGGGCGCAATAAATAGCGGAAGACGAGGCGAGGATAGAGACCCCCAGTCCAGTGCGCACGTAAAGGCCGATCCCCCCTCCGCCTCTTCCCACTCGGTCGAGTTTCACGAGGCGATACCAACAGAGGTCAACGAGTGCGTCGGGAACGCAAGGCTTGAGCCATGTTTCAGACAAGGCGATGATGTCAAAAGACTCGCCGATGAAATGATCGGAGAATTCGCTGAAGTGGGGGAGGAGGGACTGACAGTTAACGTGGCATAGTCGTAGATTAGCGTAGCTGTCTGCTGCGCGCACAGGGCGTCACTTGTTACGCGATGGGATGAGTCCAGGGTTCTTAGGAACAGCGCCAAGATCGGCGCGCGGCGCGCGTGCCGAGGTAGGTCCAGGCCTCCCTGTTTTCCCGGCCGGCGGGCCCGAAGCACGGGTGGAGCCCGAGGCGATCCCCGCTCCGAGCGTGGAGAGAGTCTCGCCACGAGCCGCCCCCGAGACGACGGACGAGGCCTGGGTGGAACGCGGGGCTTCGGCGACCAACGTGTGAAGATGGTCCCTCCCCCGAAGGCGGATAGGCGAGATCCCCGGCTGACGCCTGACCAGGACAGATCCATTCCGCACCCAAGCGTGCTGCAGGCGTCCACCTCTCACCGCTTTTCTCGCATCCCCCAGTACCGAGCGTGTTGTGGCCGGAAGCCGTTCATTCACCTCGATGACACCAGGATGCAGACCAGGAACATCGGTACTGTCCAAAGTACCCCTCCTGCGCTTCCCGGCAATCCATTTGTTACGGATTTCATTGGAAGTTAGTTTGACGACGACCGGGCGAGGACGGTCGCAGCTCGCGCGTATGCGGTAGCAGCTCGCAATGTCGTCCCGAGCGGACGCGATGCCTATAGAATGGCCAATGTTTGCAACGAGTTCGCGGAGACTCTCAGAGGGAGTCTCCCTCGCACCGAAAGTTATTAACTCTGAATCGAGGCGCGCGCACTCGAGGGTCTCCAGACGCTCCTCCAGACGGTCAAGGAGGAAGACCCAACACCGGCGCCACCCTCGAGGGCACTAATCCGCTTGTCGAGCCTGACGTGTTGTTCCCTGAGCTCGTTGATAGAGGCAGACAATGATGCCGTCGTCGTAGTAAGTTGCCTCTCAAGGGCAGTGAGCTGCGGCTTGATAGAGGAGAGATCACGTAGCTGCTCTTTGATGTCAGAAAGGTCCCGTAACTGCGTCTCAATCCCTTGGATAGCTTGGCAAGAAGTGTGCTGCCGATGTCTCCCGACGTGCCGAATCCAAGGCGAGAGGCACCAGGCGCAGAGCAGTCAGCGGCTGCGGCAGAACCAGCAACCGGAGCAGACGATGCTCGTTTGGTATGTTGCAGTCTAAAAGGACAGGCAACCAGAGATCCGGCCATCAAGTCCTCAAGAGCTCTAGGACCAGCGAGAGAGGCATAGCATTCGTCGTGATAAAAGTGCTTGGTAGAGCAGTCACATTGGAGCGAATGCGCGGCGGAGATAAACTTCTTGCATCCGGAACAGGCGAGAGGCATCCTGAGTTGAAGATTGAGGCCACAGCCAATCACCGCGATATAATAGGTGGAACCCTCGTTGGATGCGTTTAAGAACAGTCCCTCTCGGAGTGCGTTGAGGAACGCGGTCCCGAAACGTGAGTTTGAGGAGCGCCGAAGTAAACACCAGCGCGCCGCTGTGCACGTGCTCAGGCCGAGCCTGCGTCAAAGAGCGCAGGCGCGTTGCCTGACAATGATGCGAGGTGCAGCGAAAATCGAGAAAAACTCGTGCAATTTTGCAAGAGGGCTACTCACAGATTCGGAGAACGCGTCAAGCAGAATACCCTTGACTCCCAGACCTGGAAAATAAGGGCCCCGGAGGGCAGAAACCAGCAAAAAATGGGTCGGAAATACAGAGCTCACACAGACACGTCCACGAGGTACTTACTCGAGAGAGAGAGAGAGCGAGAGAGAGAGAGAGAGAGAGAGAGAGAGAGAGAGAGTATGGAGAGGAACATGGGAAAGAAAGAGTAATAACCTTAATAAATATATTATGTTCAAAATCTTTTGCACTAGAGAGAGAAAGGGTGTTCGAAGAACGAGAGCGAAACAAACGGTTGATTCGGGACTTACTGCTTGCAGATTGTAGTGTGAGTGTCGATGCAGGTGAATGCTATTCTCTCGGAGCCGCAGGGCTTCAAACTGGGCCGCACTCGGCGGGAGATAGTAGGTCCGGTCGGAGGTGTTCCGGGTGCAATGGACAATGGTCCGCAGATCCCAACCGGGGACGTTTGAATTGACACTTTTTCCTCTCGACCGAGACTTGCGCCGCGCACGAGTTTAAAGGCCGCGGATCCGAGAGTCGCAGAACTCGGGCATGCAAGATGCCACGGAACTGCGATTCGGATGAAGACGAGACTAGGCTGAACCGAACTGTACGGTCTGAAGTGAACTGTGAACTGCGTGAAGCGAACTGTGTACTGTGCGCTCCGCTAAAAGAGGCACCTATTTATACTATTTTTCATCTATGATTCCCTTTGTCCCTTCGAGGGCCGTGTGCACCACTTTATTCATTAATACACCCACGTTCAATATTTACTTTTACGACTTTTTTATATTCCTCGGTAATTGTTATCCGAGAAAGCGGCAGGTTTGACAAGTGAACTCTCAGAAGCATTAAATGTCAAAAAAAAATTCTTTGATTTGTTGCTATGCGGGTGTCGGGCATCAGAACTCAAAGGGATGCAAAGGGGTGCGTCTTCCAGCTCCCTGATTTTACCATCTTGGGTGTTTCCGGTATCGAGCAACGGTGTCACCTCAGATCTCCTTAATTGATGAATTTAGAAATACTTAATTCGTGACATCCGGTTATTGCCGTGAGAGTCACCGTATTCTTGGGATCGGGGTGAGATCACCGTCGCTCGCCCGTTAATTAGAATATCCGCTGGTTGCGAAGGAAAGAATCGTTATTCCGCAGGACGTAACAAAGCTGTATACTATTTAATGAAACCAATCAACCATTTAAAATACCATAAAAGGTAAAACCCAAACACCTAAATAATATCAATGAATTATTTTATTTACGCGCATATTTATGATTTTAAACATGACTTTTGTTCGTAAGTAGAACATAATATTTGCAATAGCAATTTTCACTTAAAAATTATGTGTATCATATATAAATAATTTTAACAGGATGGTGAAAGTTTTGCATAGACATTTTTTTCAAATGTGTATAAAATAAGAGAAATAGCATCATACAAGATAAGCATATATGATAAAGTGTGAAAGCGGTGGCAAAAGCGAAATGGAAAGATGCATCAATTTCGTTCAATATAATCGTAATGTAATTGTACGTAGATTAGTAAAGCATCAAGATATTATAGCATTCTTGCAATCTTTTTTTTAATTACCTATATGCATGTTTGTATACACAGGTATATATTGATATTGTGCAATTCACATTTAGTACAAGACACACCTGTATGGAAAATGTAATTTTATAATTATTTTATGTACACGATTAATTCTGTCATCCCTTCCCCCCTCCCCCCGCGTTTGAAAATATTTTGCGCGCAAACAGAATGTGGCAACAGCGTATATGGGATAAGTTATAGTTTGAGCAGTGAGTGTGTTCAAATCACGGCTGATCGCATACGCGCTGTTGTCACATTTCGTTCGCGCACAAAATATTTTCAAACGGGGGTTGACAGAATTAATCGCCGCTGACTGTATTTATCACATAATATTGTGTACTATTTTTTTAACATTATTGTTTTCTTCTAGAGAAAGCTTTTGTGATAGTATATTTTTTGGGTTTCAAGAAAAAGGATATAAGTTCAAAAACATATGTTTTGAAGTTGTAAAAATTGAATTATAGTGTTTTTAGAAAAAGTCTGTACTTACCACATTTAAAGTGAAATTCTTACGTATCAATTTTTGCTCTAGTTTTTGTATGGTCTTGTTAGGATCACCGATAGGAAAATATTCCTCACATAATTTTTGCTGTGTAACTAAAGAAATTGGAGTATTTGACGTAGCTCTCATTTCATTTGACACCTTAAGTGATTTTATTATTTTGTCAGTGTTTTCTTGTTTCAACAACAACTGATGTAGATTTTTTAATATTTTTGTCTGCTTTTCTAAAAAAAAAATTTTACATTATGTAGTATTATTTTTGTAAAAAATGTTATCAATTTTGTACTATATTATTATTATAATACTACAACTGTTAATATATTATTACTTGATATTTTATGCTTCTAATAATTGTAAATTAGTAGGTTCAACAATTTTTGACTCTACACTTTCAGACTTTTGTAAAATTTTTTGACCCGACATTTCATCATCCGAATCAATGGATGGACCAGCTTAAAAAAATATGCAATATAAGTTAATTGAAAATTGTCTTGTACATCATAAAAAGTACCAATTGAAACCGCCTACATCATTTAAAGCTGATAATGTTGTAACTTGCGTTGAACGATATGAAAAATGTATTAAATGTATTACGGTACTTTCTCACATACAGTATTATATTATCTTTATGTGCAACACGTTTATATTTAACATCGTTGAACGTGAGTTTCAATTTTACGATTTTATAATTAATACGAATGCGAGGGAAGCTAACAATTACAAATGATGTAACGCGAAAGTTTAACACTCTCGGTAATAATTCTCCCTTGATACTTTTTACGGTGTAATAATTCGATGAAACGTAGCTTTATTCATGAAAGTAAGGTTTTAGCAACATTTTCAAATCAAAATAATTTTATTACTACTATTTTATGGACTATTTACATTCTATAGTACTTGCGAGACTTCTTTATCAGACGCTGTAAGTAATTTATTGTACGATGAATTAACATCTGATGATTTGTATCTTGGCAATTCCATTTCGATTTCATTTGAAGTAATGTTGTTATCATCACAATGTTCGCGTGAGTTATACTCATCACTATCATCATGATCAATACTAAACTCAATTTTATCACATTGCGTCTTACTTTCTCTTGTTTTATTGTTTACGTTAAGTGTAGGTGGCACGTATGAGTTTTTCTGATTTACATTTTCATCACTTTTATCAGTATCTTTGAAAGATTTTGATGCAGATGCTTTATCGACCTTACTTTTTTTTGTCAATGGTTCTTGTACATAGTCTTCCTTTTAGCTCTACTTGTTTTTAATTTCATTGCATCTTTTGCATTACTTAACTCAGAAATACCATCAATATTCAAGAATTCAGTAGTTTCTATGTAACTATCTACAATTATATTAATTATATTAATAATTTATGCCTACTTTAATAATTATATAGTTATTATGTATTTCGAAAGTTACCATTTTCTTTGATACTTTTTAATATGGCAATTTTATCCCAATCATTTTCAGGCATAATCTTATCTATTTTAGATTGTTTTAAATTTACAGATCCTTCTGGAGGAATTTGAACATGTTTCAAATCCTCTGTAATCCACAAAGAAGGATACGCTTTCTTTTTATTAGAAGAATCGTGAATAATAACATACTCCTTCATTGCTAATTATCTAAAACATTAAACAATTCAGCTCTATCTTTCCATTGATTTGGACATTCCGATGCTCTAAAAATTATTTTTTTTTGCTTCCTTGAATAAGCTTAGTGGTAGTAATTTTTTTTATTAAAAAGACATCATAGAAATATGTTTTCATGTTATAGGGATTAAAATATTATTAGAATGAACGGGTGGGTGCCGATAGCGCACATCCCGATAGCCCACCAACCAATCATATCATGGTGGAAGTATTACATGGTGTGTGCAAAATCCGCAAACCACGCCCCTTTTTCGCTTCTGATACCGCTCAGACCCCAGGTGTACCAACTTCGAAAAATTAAATGTTTGATAATATCAGGTTACTACAACTGTTATGATTGCATCTTTGTCGCACTCTGCTATATGTTCATTGTGTCCTTTTCTCTGAAAGAATTGCAGTTTGTATCGTTTGTAGTACGCGTGATTTCGAGAGAAGTACGTAATTTGAGAGATTTTATGTGAAATTTAGTGAAGGTGGTGCGTCGGTGCATCGTAAAATAAATAAGAAGCAATACTTAAAAAATGATGAAAGGAGAAAAAATAAAAAAATGAAAAAATTATTTCCGCAACAAAAACATAATTTTTGCAACAAACAATAAACATAGACCAACTTTTGGTGACTTAGTCAACGATTTGCGAAAATTTTTAAAGAAAAACTGATCCTGCTTCCTTTAGAGTGAGATTATCTCAACAAGACTGCATCGACTTTCGTGATAGATGAGCAACCTATACTAGTCAAACTTCCACAAAAATTAATCAAAGTTTGTAAAATATCAATTTTACATTTACTCGCGGCATTTTGTGCGGATCGAGTAAAACGATCGCGGCTTTTCAAGCGGAACGATTTTAAGAATTTTATACATTACTCGCGGCATTTTATGCGGATTGAGTAAAAAAATCGCGACTTTTCAAGCGGAGCGGAAGGAAATCTAGGAAAAGCACTATATATAGTGCAGTTCGCGGCCTTATGGCGGATCGAACTAATTTGGGAGATAATTAACTGAGAATTCTTTAAAATTAAATTTTTGTATTTGTTTTTTCTTTTTATATATTGAAAGAGACCTTTAAAGAGTCATTTCATTGAATTTTATGTAATTTTATTTCAAGCCTTTCCAGTTAAATTTATGTTAATATATGAACAAACTTCTTCAATTATTGTAAAATATTAAAAAATATTACTTACATGCAAATCACACTCTTCCTTCTGTTCGAGGCTCTCGTACGATATTCACGTATGCGATAAAAAAAGACCGAGAGAATACAACATGATATGCGTGCAACGAAGACAACTACATTCAGTTGTAACAACTTTGTGGAGTTAAATAAGATTGGTACACCTGGGGTCTGAACGGTCAGAAAACAAGCGAGAGGGCAAAGAATTAGAGAGAGATGCTTGCAAACTGCACACACCATGTTACTTCCACCATGAATCATATTGACTTATCTAACCCAATCTACGGAAAATCTCTAGGCATCTGCCATTGTGAGTGGTTTGTGTGCTATCGGGATGTGCGCTATCGGGACCCACCCGAATGACGGGTGTAGGTACGAATGTGCGGGTGTATGTGTGTTGCACTCATATTTCGCAAACCTTATACATATGTAACAAAACGCCCCTCCACCTCGCGCGCACTGCCACTCCGCTCCGTCCACCCGAGCAATACACTGGCAGAACGCCACGTGCACGCACCGAGCGCACCGAGCTAACCTGCCGTCGCGATCACGCGGCAGCACGCGCGCCGCCCGTGGCGTTCGGCAACGTTCCCACTCCGGGCCAGCCGACCGAACGCGCGGATTGGTCCGCCCAACCGTGCGTTCGGATATATAAGCCGGCAGTGGGACCGCCGAGTTAGATCTTCCCGGTCCGCCGAACCCGACAGGTCGAGAATCCTCGACCGCAACTCCGACTCCCAAGAGGACGAGAATACTCGCCTCATCCAGACTCCCCTCGACGAGAATCCTCGTCGTCCCGGCTAGCTGAGGATCCTCGGCTAATCCTGCTATACCGAATACCGCTCCGCAGCCAATCACGGCGAGCATCCTCGCCGTGCTCCGTGGCTGGGTATCCTCGGCGAATCATCGTTCACGACGAGCATCCTCGTCGAGTCCACAGGCTAAGTATCCCTGGCCAATCACCTCCGTCCTCTCCCTCAGGGAAGATTCTCTCGAAACCTAAAGCCCCGTCAGGGCACCCGCGCTCTGACGAGATCTTCGCCTCACTTTGCACGAGGCGGCTCGGGCGAGGCGCGGAATCGCCACCGCCGCTCCGATCCCGCGTTCCGCGGCTCCCCGATCACCCCGGATACCGCGTCCGTTTAAAACCACGCGATTAGTTTAAGTTGGATTATTTGTAGTTTTACGATTTCATCAGTATTATCACGGTTATAGTAATTTAGTTCTTATTATGTTTCTTTTTTTAAGTTAGAATTATTATTGGTCGCTTTACCGTTTCATCCATATTATCACGGTTATCATAATTTGATTCTTGTCTTGTAATTCAATCTCGGCTCTCGCCTAGCGTTCTCGTTATTCCACGCGTCGCCGTACTTTTACCAACGCTCGCAATTCGGACCGCGCAGCGACGATTGGTCGTCGCGACCACCGCGAGCCAATCGCGTCCCCGCTTAGGCTAGGTCCACTTGTCACGAGGCGTTAGACTCACTAAGCTATCAGACTACATGTAAATATCACATCTGAATAAAGATTTAGTATTTTGTCAACTAAAAGTCCGAGTGCGATTATTCTACCGAACCCGGCCAATCCGGCGAGCTTATCCGCAACCGTATCCTGACACCTACCGTAACCGCACGAAAACCACCAGCGTTACACATATTATACATATTATTACATATTTTATAACATATTTTATTTAATATACAATTTTATTTTTCAAATATTTCGAATGTATGAATTAACGGATTGGTTACATAAACATTTCCTGCACAGGGAATTTTAAATACTTTGGCATTTATGCAATCTAAAGATCAACTTTTAATACAGTTTTCAGACTCTTTTACAATTTTAATGCCCAAAGAATCGCTTGGTAAACCATCTATGGTAAATAATTGGTTTTTATTCTGTAACTTTTTTCCTATGATGTATACAATATCATTACTTTTAGCAATATTCAAAATATTAACAGTAGATTCATTTTTTAAAATCACACAATTATTTCTTCACTAATATCTATTTTACATGATGGTGTTATTAACATTTTAAATTGCGATTCGTATTGATGATCGGTAGTTAACAATTTTTTTAACCGTTATAATATTGTTTCTCAAATCAAATATCATTATTATCAAAGCACTTTTTAAAATTATGAACTAATTCATACTCTCCAATTCTTCTTGCAAGTTGTTGCACCGGCTTCTCTCCTTTTCTAATAAATTTTTTTAAAGAGCAAATATAATTTTCAAATGGGAAGGCGCTATAGAAATCGAGAGGACCAAACTTTTGTACATCCTTACTTAAATGTATCAAATTGTGAACATTATATGTTACATTTCCACGACCATAAATCTTTTGAAAATCGTAAACAAAATGAAGTAATAAATTTTCAGCAAATTTAATATTTTCAATGTTTTGTATTAGCATTTTGTTTGACAATATAACAATTGCAGTGTGTAATTTTAAAAAATGTTCGTAAACTTTTGATTTCAAAATATCTTTTAATACAACCGGACCAAAGTAAATCAGAAAATGTCTGAATTCAGTGGCCTTCCAAATTCTATAATATTTTAATGATCTTGAGCGTTTGTTAAATTCGAAAGGTAGTACATACTTTAAATTTTCTAACCTTTCTGAAACTAATGCTATTTATTCTGTAGATATTTTATACATTTCATTTCTTCTGCTTTTATCACCAATCCAATGTCGTATTAACTGTTTCGTAACACCAAGATAAACCAAGTGCATACAATTTAAAGTTACATTGGAAACTAAGTCTACTTTAGGCAATTCATTTAAAATTGTAGATCCACGTTGATAATCGCCTAAATACTTAAAATTTTGAAAATCATTATCAGATCTTTGTAAATCGTTACATAGCTTCCAAAGATTTTTAAAAGTTTGTACTGGAAAGCATACAGAGTTTTCGTAATCACCCTCAATTACACATTTACTACAACTAAAATAGCCAGAGGGATACTTTGTGCACAAAACGTACGATTTAGCCGGAGCATTGCAATTGACAATTTTAATGAAGACTTTGTACATTTTCCCATTATGCAAGAATCCATCATTTATAAGTTGTTTCGCTTCTTCTACGAACGATCTTAACAGATTGTTTTGACCTTCAGGTTTGTGTTCACCATAATAAACTCCAGAAAGGTGTACAATATTTAAAAGAAGATTTTTCAGTAAAATTAGCCATAGACCTTTTTCATTTGATCTTCCTGTAATCGGAGCACCATCAATATTAACGGAAAGATTAACGCTATCAAATGTGTGTTTAAGTAAAATTCTACATTCAATTACTGTTTGAACAAAATTTTTAACTCCCAAGTGACAGTATTGTCCATTTTCTATATTAACAATATTTGTCACTCTAGGTGTTTTTAATAAAGTACGAGAGTCTTCGGGAAAAACCGTATCGGCATATTTCTTTAAAATGATTAATAATGCAGCAATAGCATTATGTTTTATTTGAAAATTTATTGCACATTCAGCAATTTCTTTTTGAAACTTATCATCCTTTGTCACTAGATTAAAAAAGTCATACACATCTTCATTGTCATTACTTTATAGGTCAGGAATGCTTTCTGCGTCACTATCGCTATAACGATAAACGTCATCCTCAGAGATACCACTCTCATCGTTTAAATCATTATTATTTTCACCATCTGAATGATGTAAGACAGAAGCATCTGCGTTTAATTGTTGAACGTCAGAGTTGTCACTTTCGTGTGTATAATTTGAATCGATGTAGCATATATGCAGTGCAACATTGATTATTGAAGATTGGGTGCCACTTTGAATTTGTGATTGCAAATTTTCACTTTGCATAGACGATTGTTCGGAAATGGTATCTTCTACTGTCGACTTGGAACTAATATTTTTATTTTCTACAACCGACATATTTTCAATTTCCATTAAAAGTGTGGTAGATACTGCTTCATTTTCAGAATCATTATCTTGATTAGAAAGTTGAAAATGTCACGTAAATTTTTTCCATACGTTGACGTGCTAATCTTCTAATATGTCTTTCAGATATAGGAGTATCTTTCGCTTTTTTTTTCTTGGCATTTTAAAGCTATTCTGCAGATAATTTATTATGCTATATTACAATCGCTCTTCTTCAATTGTACACTAAGAAAAAAAAAATGCTAAAAAATGCTTTAGTGCTTTTTAACAATAATAAAAAAAATATATAAAAATGTATGCCTTACACTTCACAATTTATTATAATCTGGCAAAGATACGACGAATAAATTGATCGGCCTAATTTAAGACATTAGTCTAGTTTAGATGTTAAACAATGCTTGCTATGCACACACAAACACACACATCTACCCAACCAAACCCAATTTACTTCAGATATTTACTAAAATTAGTATATATTTTGACAACTTTGAGTCAAACTTCTATGATGTTTTGTAGAAAAAATGAAAAATATGTAATAAATGGAGAGAGAAGGAGAAACTACATAACAATACATAACAAATTATTTTTCTATTTTGTAATTTTTTTTGGCATTTTCTGAAAGCCAGATATAAAGATGCATATTTTACTTTATATTTATTATTCACAAATAGATTGGATAAAAGTGATTGATTTTAGAAAAGTAAAGAAGAAAAATGACTTACTAACTTATTTAAAATATAATAGATTTATAAATATAAACATTTTATTATGTTAAAAGACCACAAAATTGTTCTTTCTAATTATTTAACTTTCGTATTGTAAAAATTAAAACTACAAAATACATAAAAACTTCAAAACCTAATTAAATTTAATAGTTACATTATAATACTTGTTTAATAATTAAATTAATGTATGAAATAATATGTAGATTTCACTTACACAGAGTTTCCACAGATAGCAAGCAGCAAATTCAGGCAAAAATGGAAATTTATTTTGATGTTATAATAGCTACATGTCATTGATGCAGAAATTGTAAATATGAAACAAAAATATTTAAAATTAGAAAACAATAGAATATAAATTGAGAAGAGATGACAAACAAGAAATAAGAAAAGGATTGCTTGTAGATAAAAGAAAGATAAGTAAATGCAAAATAATAAATAAAAACAACAAAGCAAAGATGTATGAACCAATGCATGAAAACAAAAATTTGCGAATGCACAGGAGAAAGTTTTGAGAGCATGCAAGGTTAAAAGCACAGTAAAAATCACTATTCATAGTAATGTAATGTACTTACAATATTTAATGCAACTTTTGATGATCAGAGCTTAAGCTATTATACAGATAATTATCACCAAGATTATGAAATGAATAGAAATCACTGATTATAGCAGGTGATTGAAGAAGCTGTAAATATAAATAATAAAATATAATTAAAAAGTGTATAAATAAAATGTTCTTAATAAAGTATATAATGAATCTGTATATAAATGTATATAAATTAAAGTAATTATAAATAAATCACTTTCTTCTATTATTGAAAATATGTATGATATGTTTTGTAAGTTAGAAAAGTAGAGAATATAAAAATTATTCTATAAAAATAAGAAGTGTTAGAAAATTATTAATTAAATGAAATTAAATACGTACGTATTATTTAACACAAATGTTGATTATTATTCACTTGTGTAAATTAAAGATACGTAATTTATAACGAAGCACTAGTGCTGCCAACAGGCCGGCTAATGATGCAAGAATTTGGCGGCTAATGCCGGCATGGCAACTGGTTTGTTTTTTGTAAAGTTACTAGATTTATAAAGTACCGCAATCATTCCGCCATTTGGCGCCATGCGGCACATTTAAAACGTGCATATGTGTATGAATGCATATTTAAATAAGAAAAAAAATCATAAATTATATAAATCAATTTTATTTACAATGGTTCTTATTCACATATGATTTCATTGCAACGCTTCTACTATTTTATGTGTTCAATTCGTTATAATATTAATATTTTCTTTTTTTAAGATAAAATGGATGCGTGCAATAATAAATGTTTTGATAACTTTGAAAACAATATTGTGACATGATGGCACAAAGTCTGTACGACAATTATTTAAAAATATTTCTATAAAGTCTAAAGGTTTTAATTTATTCAAAATTAGGCATGTTTTTAAATGTTTAATATTGTTTTATTTCTCAGAGTACAACAATAACACAACAGATCTCACGCATCTTACGGTAACGTATATTCGTTACGCTTAATAACCGATGTTAATAACCCATTCGATTGCTCGTAAAAAGTTATACAAAAATTGTATAAACAAGTTGGACAAACGCTGATAATTAAATAATTAATAAATATTGGTCGGGAGCTGTGAAAAAAACGCTTAATTTTCTTATAGAAAAAAAATAGACAATCAATTGTTTGTAATATAATTAAAGGTTTTTATGCTTATTCAGTTCCCATTAACGTTTTAAGAATAAGCTAATTGTTTTGACTTGGGCTAAAATTTATTCAAAGAAACCTTTTAGATAGGTTTTGATAACCTTTCCAGAACCTTTTCAAGAAAATTTTCTATGATATTTTCTAAAATATATTTGGATATATTTCTGTAATGTTTTCAAAAGGTTTTTAGAAACATAGAATTTATGGAAAAAACATTCTAATAAATATTACATAAATTTTTCAAAAATATTTTCATTAAGCTTTCTTTGGAATAATTTTAAAATATTTCTCGAAAGCTTTCTGAATAGGTTTTTTTTAATGATGTTATAATATTTCTATTAAGTTTTTTAGAAAATATTACTGAAAGGTTTTTAATATATATTATGAAATATTTCAAATAACCATTTTTTAATGTTTTCTAAAATATTTTTTGAATAGTTCCTAAAATGTTTTTATGATATTTCATGTATTCTTTCTTCTTTTTTTAATATTTCTTGGAAATGTTTTTGTAAGGTGTTTTAAAGTTTTCGGAAAAAGTTTTCATGAAAGGTTTTTGTAATGTTTTGCATTTCTATCAGTAACCCCTTTTTGAAAGCTTTTTTTGTAACCTATCAATAAAACTTTCGTAGAAAACTTTCGTGCTGTGTGGGGCAGGAATGCGTAAACAGGAGATAATGGATCACCAGATCGGAACTCCGATTGGTTCCACCGATTTTCTCGCATTCCTGTGCGCGCTCGGAACGCCGAAATAAGTCAGTTCGACTTAAAAAATTCTCCGGTGCGGCCGTATATCGCGAACGCCCGAATTTATCCTCTGAAGAGTGCACTCAAGGCAATTTGTTGGTGGCATCGCGCTCCCGCGGAGTGCGTAAAAGACGTCGCGCGCTCGCTTGCACCTACGTCGCCGAGCGAGTGCAAATCTAGTGCTCTCTCTCTCTCTCTCTCGCGCCCGCAACCAGTCGTCGCGGAGTGCGTAAGACATTGTGCGCTCGCTCGCACTTACGTCGCCGAGTGAGTGCAACTCTCGTGCTAACGTGAAACTAAACTTGCGTGACTCGCTGTGTTGTAATGTCAAAAGGTTTTTACTATTTGATTTTATTCATTGCAGTTTGGTTGGTTTGGTTTGGTTTTATATTTTGACAAAAATATACTTGGCGCTTTCTTTTACATTTTTAATGTTTTTTAGGTAGATTTATTAATAGATGAAGAGTTAATTATAATATACTGGCGAAGACGCCACTTTCAAAGCAGGCATTGCCTATCCCAAAATTTAACATACATCTCTATGTTCTGTGGTTCTCTCTTTCACTTACATACATTTGGTCGTATTAATGGCCGGGACGGCCGGGTTAGCAACAGCCACAAAGGCGTGGTTGAACAGATGGCCGCCGAATTTTCCTTGTGGTGGGGAGGGTCAAGACGCTTAGTGTCATAGTCAGGTAGCACAATATTTATGATAAATGTTAATAAATATTTATCAAAAATATTTTTTATAAATATAATAAAAATATTTTATACATATTTTATATATATGACGGAAAAAGATTATAAAAATCTTTATCAAAAATATTGTTAAAATATTTTCTAAAATATTGGTCGCGACTTGGATGGGTGACCACTTCGGAATTCCCGAAAAAAATTTCTAAGAATGGAATTTTTTGCAAAAACTGTTTTTTAAAATATAGAAATATTGTTTTACTCATTGGGATTATGTGGTGTAATATAATATTTTCAAAAAAAAGGTAAAAACAGGCGCCAAAATATGTGTGTGCGCGCAGCTTATCTTTAATTTTTCTTCAAAACCCAAGTGTTTTTGTATTTTAACAGAAAAAATTTTATATGTTACCCCATGTTGTAATTACGTTTAACTTTAAATCTGCAAAATTAAATCTGCTAATTCTACAAAATCGAAATATTACAATGTACTTTGTATTTTCATTGAAAAATTTTCCTATTCTAATCTAAGTGGTATGCATTCAAAAAAATGTGTGAAATCTTTAAATTGCGCCAATTATAAAGAGCATATATTATTTTGAAATAACTGTTGTATAATAAAGGCACCTTAAATCTTTATTTTTCTTTCTTTAAAACCCAAGTGGTAATATTTTTGTATTTTAATAGAAAAATTTTTTTATGCTAACCCAGTACAAAAGCAGTCTAATCCAAGTGGTGATATTATTAAGTTTTTCTAAAACAAAATTCAAGTAGTACTTATGTTTGTATTTCCATTGAAACATCTGTCTATTTTAACCCAAATGGATGTATTCAATTTTAATAAGTTTCAATGGAATATATAATATTTAATTTCAAAGAATTAAAAAGGAAAAAAAATGTGAAAATTTGATTGAAATAAATAATTTTTAATACAATAACACAATAACAATTTTTAGTACAATAACTCAGCGCTGCTAGATGTCTATGAGAGAGAGCTAGAATTATAATTAAATATAATTAACATTTATTAAATGTTTTGATAAATGTTTATACAATATTAAAATAAATATTATAAATATTTAGTGAATATTTTATAAATATTTTGTGCTATTTGGGTATAAAATTGTTTTTGTGGATTATGTATCAATATATGCAAATGTGCACCTATATTTTAATACTTTCATCAAAATTATATGGAACCTAAGAGAACAAGGGTATCTTGCTGCATTTTTAAATATTATTTTTGTAATGCTTTTTTGAAATTTTTAGTGGATTACGTAAGCCAATAAGATTTCTTGAGATGCTGTCTATTCCAGTTTTGTTCATTATACTTATAAAATTTTTAAATTGTTTTTAATTATTTAATACAAAATTATTTTTCAAAAAATTAAGATATTTAAAAGCTCTCTTCTATTATTAAATTAAAATTTCTATTTATAAATACGTTATTGGACCGATAGTGTAACAACACAATGATAGTAAAAAAGCCTTCTTCGGTCGCAGCTAGGTCTTAGTGCTTATATTTATTTGTGTGATTTTATATACTTCTCCGAATTCAAATTTCTATGTTTATTTTTATGGACACAGAAAATATTTTTGTCATAAAATTTTACAATGATTGTTTTAAAAACGTCAAATTAAGTGTTTAAATTGTTATATATCTCTTGTGTTCAATTTTAATTTATTTAATAATAGAAGAGCAGTTTT
The DNA here is from genome assembly GCF_016802725.1 of Solenopsis invicta. NCBI lineage: Eukaryota > Metazoa > Arthropoda > Insecta > Hymenoptera > Formicidae > Solenopsis > Solenopsis invicta. The sequence continues at coordinate 265,623 of NC_052677.1, read as the reverse complement.
GAATTTCTTGATTTTTTTTAATACTAGAACAACACAAGCGCGCTCCATTTATTTAATTTCATGTTTACATATAACTAAATATAAATAATAAGAATTTCAAAAATTATACATTCATGATTAAGAATAATACAGTTCACGATGACAAATGACAGATCATGTTCTTGATGACAGATTATGAATAAATAAAAATAGAATATGATTTGATTTATTATTACCTTATCAGTAGACAATGTTTTTTAAATGTTATATATATATATATATATATATATATATATATATATATATATAATACGTTTTATAGATGTTTTATATATATGTATTGTCACGCACTTTTCGGACGCCGGAGAGCAACGGCGAAGTACGCGATCAAACAAGGTAGCGGAGACGCTACACGAAGCGCGCGCGAGAGCGACGAGAATACCGACAGCTAGATTCCAACCAAATCGCGAAATTGGGCGCCAGACGCGATTACGCCGGTCGCGTCGCCGGGTTCACTTTTCCACGCTAAACGCCAATTCATATCACGCGATAACTCGTCACACAAAAGCGGAATCGTCGCTCGCACGCGGCCAGCTAGCTCCTCTAACCGGTAGAGGGGCGGGGTAACGGAGACAGGGACGAAGCGGCTCTCTTACTGGAGGAGACGGGTAGGCGAGAAATTAAGCACGATCAGGCCGATATAACAGACAGAAATAACATGTATTGTAGCATATGACAGAGACAGCGTAGAGCCAAACACGAAGAAATTATCAGTCGAAGCAAACAAAGAGCAGAAAAGATGAAGAGAGCTGACGAAAACGAATAAGCGGAACGCGAAAATTTACTTAAGTACTACAATGCTTACGCTAGCGGCGCGAACACCGGCGGTTGGTCCCGCGCGGAACGAGACAGCCAATCACGCGCGCTCGGAACAGCGCGGCGAGAACATACTTGGCGAACTTTCGTTAACGGACCGCAATTAATTCAAACGCAATGCGATCCAAGATACCCGGTGACGGCAATGCCGTCGTCGCGGTCACAATGCACAATTCTCGCGAAGACGCGCGACACGACAACGCACCGATAACGCGGACGGTCATGTGATCACGGCCGTAACACGACTCGCGCACGTGCGCGAGGGCTTTGCGGCTTCCCGGGAAGCCGGTCGTCCGCGAGCTTCTACGGCGGGACAGCCAACGTACACGCGGCAGCCGACAGCTGGGTGCCTCGACAAGGTCTCACGCTTGAGGTGGAGAGCCGGCCAAACACTAAAAGGAAGGTGCGTTCAATCGCCACGCGGCGGACGCACTCACACACGAATCCAATGGCTCCACCTCAGAACGCGAGCCGGTCGACAACGACAGCTCGTGGCTTTACACTGCGGTTAGACGGGTCACCTCGACTTCAGCACGGTTCTTCCTCCGCTCCTCGATCCGCGGGGCTTGTCCGGGCCTGGCACACTCGACGATAGCCGCTCACGATATCTCCACCGATATCTCGCACGCTCGTTCACGCTTCGCACCGCAGGGATCGCCGGGTCGCACGCAAAAGCCGAGAGGATCGCGCTCGATGCGCGATCGATGAGCGCTACCCCTCCTACAGGGTGCGCGATATCCTTGCGCCTAGCGGCGCGGCCTATCAGCGGCAGCCCTTATCTAGCCGTGACGTCACGGCAGTGTCGGGTCTCCGCAGGTGTCGTGCGGTCCCCGTCGGCATCCGACATCCTCGTTGTTCTCGTCGTCCCTGCGGACGATCGCAACAGAATTTCCCCGCGACGATTCTTCGCCGCTACCATTCTCGACGGACAGCCGGCATTCGACGGCCCTTGTCTTGGCCGTTCGTCCGCCCTGGCCTGTCCCTCGGCTGCGCCAATTGTGAGCCTCTTTTGCGTGGCGCATATCTGTCACCACGTCGAGTCTCGTCCTTCTCTCCGCCGTCGGTTTTCCGTGCGCCGGCCCTGGACAATCGCCTTCTCCTTGTCCTGCTGCGGCCCATCCTCCTCGCTGCTGCTGGTCCTTAGGCGACGTTTGTCGAGGTGCCCGCGGATACATGAAATGAGCCGCGAATAAATAAATAAAACCAATACGCGCCGCAGTCCCGCCGGAGATCTCGCTCTCTCGCTGAGTGCCCGACCCGGTCCCACGCGCCTCCCTGCGCTATGCTCAGGCGGAGGACGAAGTGGCGAGGCAGATAAAACTGCCACGTCACAGTATATATATATTCTTCATTATAATGTCTTTTAAATATTTAAAAAACATTTTAAAAATATTGTTTCCTGATAGGGTAAATGTCTCTAAAATTATCATTAATAGTAGTATACATTAATATCACATTCTTGTAATTGATACCCATATGTACAACTCTTTTATGTTTTTTATATAACCAAAATCTACACAAAACTTAAAATTTAAACATGTTATAATTATTTAGTTTATAATTATTTAATATACAATAACGTTTATACTTAGCACGTGTTATGATTGCATTTTTGTATTAAAAACAAATATATTATACACGAGTCATCAACTTACAAGCACACGAGATTATCATATCTCAATAATTTCTGAATCGATCAAGTTCTAAATACTCTCAAACAATGGGTAAAGTTCTATAATGAAAATGTTTTTATTTTTATCTATCTGTGTTCTATGGACAGAGATATCACAACAAAAAGTTTACTTTTGAAATTTTATTTTCTAAGATATACGTGGTCATTAAAAAAATCATTTAACTTGTGTTCAATTGCATTCTTAATTTCTTTTGTCCTTCATTTAAAAATCTTCACATTTTCTAGCCTTCTTTAAATCCTTTCTACCTTTTATCTTTTTCCTATTTTACACTCTCACAATTCTTCTTCCTTCTTCCTTACATTATTTCACACTTAAAATTTTTACTACAAAAGATTATGTCCGGTTAATGAAATAGTAATTCTTAAAACACAAAATGTCAATATACCGTGATCCTTTATTAAAAGAATCTTTAAATTCGTGTACAATTACATTCCTAATTTCTTTCGTATTTTATTTAAAACTTTACCTTCTCCACCTCCTTTAATTACTTTCTGATTTCTATTTTTTACTTATTTTACACTCACAATTCTTTCTCCTTCTTTCTTATATTATTTCATATCTCTCCGTTTCTCTACCCTCATTGCACATATTTTAAAATAATTATTATAAGAGATAATGTTTGATTAAAAAAATTTTTATTTCTATAACACAAAACTTTATAACACGATATGATATTCAATCATTATTAAAAAAATCCTCAAACTCGCGTTCAATTGCATTTTTAATTTCTTTTGTTCTTTATTTACAAACCTTTACCTTTATATAATATAGATATTCAAAAATTATTTTATTTTACATATATTGAGTGTTGTACAAAAATTACAAATTTATAAAATTTTAATTAACTTAAGCAAGTTAAAATAGCATATTAATTTTTTATAAGATACAGATAAAAATATTTGTTGTCTTTAAAAAGGTGAATTTCTCTTTAATTGAATTTTATAAAATCGCCATTTATATTCTTGTTTTTTTGGAACTCATTGAGCTAGAATTTTATTAATACATTTGTGTGCTTGCATCTTATTATTTATAAACTTCTTTTAATAATTTTAGTATTTTAAAATATTAAATATTAATTGTACCAATAATTACGTAAGAAGATAATTACTACAGAAATTTTAAAGAGATCTTTGTGTTGTTTATATAAACAGGCATAAATAATTTAAAATAAATGACTAACTTGAAAAGATTATATGGGAATAATAACTGGAAATACGATCCACATAAAACATGTTGGATTAGAATCTATATTGCAGGATCCGTGATACACGTAATAAATTAAACAATTTGTCGAAATTGTTCGAGGGTTTTTGGGACAGAGATTGAATTAGTCCGGGACACCTGGTCGTATCTCCAATACTCGGGCACAACGTTTATTTAAGCAATTACAACGGGAAGATTATTAGTCGTGTGAGAGCGTGACTCGACGTGATGGCGGCGAGAGAGAAGAGAGTGGTATACAGATAGGCGCGCGTAGCGCGCGCTCAAGCGCGGAGTCTAGGGACATTAGCGGTGGAGGGAAGATATCACCATAATGGAGGATGGTAATCGAAAGATCGTAATGGGCTCATCCTCAACAGAAATAAGCAGATAACATAGATAAAATTATATTAGAGAAATTTTTATTCTAATGACACAAAATATCAAAATATCATGTAATAGTAGTACATTATTAGAAAAGAACCTTTAACCTTTAAACACACCGATCCTTTTTTTTTTTGTTAACGGAGAGAAAATGCGTTACCGCATACCCCAGGCCCCGGGGGAGACCTGGCGGTTATGTGGGGCTCTTCCCCGCCGACAACGTGTCGGCGAGGACATACCCACTAAAACCTCTCTGGGTGTCCAGCTCAGGTCCTTGACTGGGGGGACTCCGGGAACGCGTACAGCATGCTTCCGGAGCCCCCCGGACCAGGTCGGCCGAGGCCGACTCAGCACGCCTAGGGGCACCCTGGTGCGGGTCCCCCGGCAGGGCCGTGAGGCCAAGCCGGCCTAAGGTCGGGGGAGAGGGACACCAGCCCTCCCCCGCCTCTTCCCCTTGTGATGTTTACGGGGGTAAAGCCCGGGAGTCCGGCCCCCCGGCCGGATGTCCCGGGCCCCTACGCGCCGGACTAGCCCGGCGCGGCGGCATACTCTTCTCCGTGTTGGGAGGGGGGGGAGGAGGTAGGAAGGAGTTCCTTCCCCTCCTCCCACCAGCACCCCGGCGAGGCGCTAGAGGGGGAGCGATGGCGCATTGTGACGCGCGATCGCTCCCCCGGACGGTTAAGTCAGGTTTGCCTCGTCGGGCTCACTTACATGGGGAGCTGCCCTCCTCCCACGGCTGCGCGTCCCGAAAGCTGGGCCGGCAGCCGCAGGGGAGGAGGGTCGCTCCATTTCATCATTCCTGTGGCGGTCGCCGTCGTCCCTCTCCTCCGCAATAGTGGGGAGCGAGGGGGCGACCGCCACGGCTCTTCTGCCCCGCCGCCGCCCGGTGGAACTCCGGGGGCGGGGGCCGCTTCTTCTCGGTCGGGGCGGACGGGGCGGGGGCCGAGACGAAGCGTGACCCCCGTCTCCGCCGCCCCTTCTGTTCCTCGCGTCGCCTGGGGGCATACGACCCCCAGGCTGACGCTCCCGCACCTTTTCGGCCTCCTCCTTCTGCAGCATGACTCGCTCGCAGAAGGAGGAGACCGCCTTCCAGGCGCTCTCCCTGCCGACCATCTGACTGATGATGGCCGGCAGGGAGAGGTCATCTCCCACTTCGGCCCTCAAGACTCCGCGCAGCTCTTCCCACGCTGGACACTCTTCCAGCGTGTGCCGCGCGGAGTCCCGGGCGGCGCCACAGTGGTGGCACTGTGTCGTCGGCTCCCTCCTTATCCTGCACAGGTACTCACCGAAACAACCATGCCCGGTGAGCACCTGTGTCATCCTGTAGGACAAGCCGCCAAACGGGCGGCCCACCCACTCGTCCAGGTGTGGTAGGACGGCCTCCAAGATCCGAGATCCGGCCGCCGGCGGGTTGTCGATGAGGTTCCTCTTCCATGACCTCATCACCCGCCGACGGGCCCTCTCCCGTAGCAACGCGGCGGCCCTGGGGGTGACTACCCCCCCTCAAGGCGGATGGCTTTTGCCCTGGCGTAGGTCCACGCCAGGGCATCGGCCGTGTACTCCGCCGGGGGGAGCCCCGCCAGGGCCATGATTGCCGCGTTGGGAGCGGTGCGAAACGCGCGCGTTATCCTTCGCGCCAGCCGCCGCTGCACATCGTGCAACACCTTCTTGATGCGGCGGCTGGCCAGCGCCTCGCGGAACCACACCGGGGCTCCGTACAGAGCCCCGGACATGATCGCGAGGGCGTACGCGCGTCTAGCACCCACCCTCGGACCCCGGAGGTTGGGCATCAACCCATTGAGGGCGTTCAATCTCCTGCCCAACCGCTGGGCCAGCTGGTCAAAGTGATCAGCGAAGGCCCAGCGACCGTCCAGGTGCAACCCAAGGTACTTCAGGGTTGCACCCACCTGAACACGGGTGTTGTCCACCAGGACGAAGGCCTGGGGCGGTACCCCGGAGGAGCCATCGTGAAAGAATATGGCTTCTGTCTTCTCCGGGGCCACCCTCAGGCCCAGGCCTTTTATGGCACCGACGACACAGGCCACTGCCCAGTCGCCATTGGCGACTGCTCCTCCCCAGGAGGTCCCCCCCGCCACTATGAACGTGTCGTCAGCGTAGCCGACGACGTAGCAGCGGGGGGGAGGGCCGTGCGGAGCACTTTGTCGTATGCGGCGTTCCATAGCAGGGGGCCCAACACGGACCCCTGTGGAACGCCACATGACACGTCCCTCCGCTGCTGGAGTCCGTCTTTGTCGCGGAACTCCAGCTCCCTATCCCGGAAATAGTCCTGAACGATGGCGACGAGGTAGGGCGGCAGGCGAAAGTACTCGCTCAGCGCCGCCACCACCTCGCCCCAGGGGAGACTATTAAAGGCGTTGGCGATATCCAGGGATATCGCCAACGCCACCATCCCGTCCCCCGTTAGGGATTCCGAGAGGGACCGAACCTGACGTATCGCGTCAATTGTCGATCGCGCCTCTCGGAACCCGTATTGTTTGGGGGACAGTTCAGGACCATTCCGGGCCATATGCCGGATGATGCGGTTAGCGATTATTCGCTCGAAGATCTTACCCGCATCATCCAGCATACAGAGGGGCCTGTACGCGGAGGGACTCTCCGCGGGCTTGCCCTCCTTTTTAAGGAGGACAAGCCGGGCCCTCTTCCACCTCCTGGGGAAGGTACCTTCCCGGAGGCACTTCGTGTACGTGGCACGAAGTGCCTCCCCTACGATAGGCGATGCCCGGGCCCAGATTTTGGCATAGATGCCATCCGGCCCGGGCGCCTTCGCTTTTTTGCCAGTTATTCGGGCGAAGGCCGCGACCATTTCGTGCCTGGACACCTCCAGTTCCTCCGACCATCCTGGGGGAGGGCCGGACTTTTCCGGGATATCCCTCCCCCGGGTGGGGAACAGTGTGTTCACCACCCTTTGGAGGAACTGGGGGTCCAGCGTCTCCGAGACTGGAGGCGCCCATGGGCGAAGCCTTTTCATCACTATACAGTATGGCCTGCCCCATGGGTCGCGATCCAGCTCGGAGATCATATCCTCCCAGGCCGCGGCCTTCGCCCGAGCTATGGCGGTCCTCAGGGCCTTTCTGGCATCCCTGAGGACCGCCGTGGCGTTTGTCAACGCTTCCTCCATGCCCCGTCGCTTGGCGCGCGTGTGCGCCCGCCTGGCGGCCACGGTAGCTCGCCTTAGTTCGGCGAGCTCCGCGGACCACCAGTAGGCGGCGCGGCGCGCCATAGGTCTGCTGCGGGGCATGGAGGCGTCGCAGGCACGCGACATAATCTCACAGAGGCGCTCCGCCTCCTCCTCGGCTCCGAGGTCAGCTCCTCCCTCCGGCCAAGTGGAGGCGAGGAGGCTGACCTCGAGGGCTTCTAGGTCGAGTTTCCTCAGAACCCATCGATTCCTATCCCGGGTGCGGCGGCGTTGCTCTCGCACCTCCGTGGGGGGGGAGACCAGCTCCATGGAGATAAGTCTATGATCAGACGTCTCTCCGAGGGAGCCGGTCTCCACCGTCCATCCCTGGACCCTGTTTAGGGCCTCGGGGGAGGCCCATGTCACGTCGACAATGGACTCTCCCCCGGTCCCCACGTAGGTGCTGACCCGGCCCCGGTTCAAAAGGACCAGGCCGAGCCCCGCCGCAAACTCTAAAGCGAGGCGGCCCCTCGCGTCAGTGCGGGGGGAGCCCCAGGCCACAGCGTGGGCATTGAGGTCTCCCCCCACGATGACAGGCCTTGGAGAGCGACTGAGTATGTCGCTCTCCATGCCGTCTAAGGCCGCCTCGTACTCCCCCCTGGTTAGGCTAGGGGGGAGATAGCATCCCAGGACATCGATGGGTCCGTACTCGACCATGACGAAGCCCTCGCCAGCCGATAGAGGAATCATCGGCGGAGCGCCCGGCACATGATGGCTGACCATCGCCACCTTCCCCGAGGGATCTCCAACCCAGTTGGGGTTGCCCTCGGGGATCCTATAAGGATCGGCGACGATGGCCAGCCCGCCACCCCCCTCCGCCAGGCACTGCGCAAGCATGTCTTGCGCAGCCCTGGCGTGATTGAGGTTGGCCTGGAGGAGCCTAGGGGGCATTTTCGGATGTCCCCTGAGGCTCCTCCACCTCCATCTCGGTTTCGCGGGTTTCCGCGTTCTCGGTTCTTATGGTCCTCTCCCTTTGCGGGAGAGGGGCTTCCTCCTCAACTACCACCATGGGGACCGGAGCAGGGGGCGGGGTTGAGTCTGAGATTGTAGATGGCCCCGCCTCCCTCCGGTCCTCGGTGCTCAGGGGCGCCCGTTGCGGCTTGTTAGCCAGGCACCCCTTTGCACCGATTCTGTGCTCGGCAGGCTTGCCCGCGTCGCGACAGACCGGGCAGCCCGCCTTGGCAGTGCATGCCTTGGCCAGATGGCCAAGGCCTCCGCACCTGTAGCAGCAGCCGGATCTATCGATCCGGCTGCTGCATTTGGCCTGGACGTGGCCTTGGGCCAGGCACTTGTGGCACTGCAGCCCCCGAGGGGGAAGCAGCACCACTCGGCAGCTCGACCAGCCCACCCTGACGCGGGGGGCGGCCAGAGCTGCCTTGCCAGCCTTGGCTGGGATACGTACCCAGCAGGTGCCTAGCCCGTTGGGAGCCGTTCGGATCTCCCCCACTTTGATGTCGTGGGGGGAGCATCCTCCTATGGCTCCCAAGGCATCGGCCACCTCACTCGAGGTGACCGAATCGTCCAGGCCACTCAACCGTAGCTCGACCGTCTTGCACGGTCGAGCTACTTTAACGTCATCTCTGACTCCGAGGGCCTCCCTGATCCCTTCGGCCAGGGCGTCGGCCTTGGTGCCGTTTTCTACGCCCCTGACCTCTAGGATCAGGGCCCCCGTGACGGCTCGTCTCGGGCGCAGGTCCTCAATCCCGAGGGAGGAGAGATCTACCTTCTCCCTCGCGGTCTTGAGGACCTGCGCGTATGCTGCTGGGTCGGCGCAGGTGACCGTCACGGCCGCCGTTGTCGGCGGCCTGATCTTGGCTGCCCTGGCCGGACCCGTGGGAGCCGGCTCCTCCTGGGGTTTGCCCCCCTGGTCCCCCCTGGCCCCCTCCACGTCCACCCCTCTTCTTCTTCTTCTTCGAAGAAGTAGAAGGTTGTTGGGGGGTGGGTTTCGGGGGCGGGATCGGGAGGACCCTAGTCGGCCTCGCCGCCGGGGGTGGGGCCGTCTTCGTCGCCCTTTCGGCGGCTTTGGCGGCCTTTTTCCTGGTCTTTTTGGAGACCACCTCCGTCCATAGCTCTAGTATGGACGGGGTGGCCTCCTTCTGCGTCGTCGGAGCGGGCCTAGCGGCCACTGCGACCGCGTTGCCCGCTCCTTTCTGGGGGGCAACCCCGGACTGCCTGGCGATCTTGCCCGCAGTCGGGGGTGCCTTGGGCCTTTCCGCCCCCCTGGGGGAGGGGAGAAGTCCCATCTCGGCGAGGACGGCCGGGAGGACTCTAGAGAGAGCCTCCTTTAGGCCGTCCTCGGTCAGGGCTTTCGCCCTCTTCCTTTCTTTCTTCCCGCTCTCCCCGACCTTAGCCCATCCCGATGTCTCCAGAGAACTGGAGGGAGGGGGGAGGGCAGGGAAGGAGGAGCGGGAAACGGGAGCCGCTATCCGGTCCGCCACTTTAGACAGGGGGTTCAGCTGCTTGCTGACCCCCTTTAGCGGCGGACGGAAGTACGGCTCCTTTAATATCTCCGTGGAGACCACTGCCGGCAACTTTCTGTGTCGGGTGGTCTCCATGTGGGCAGAGGGCTCCTCAACGGGGGGCTCCTCCCTGTCCGTCTCTACTGACGGTCCCTGTTGAGTTCCTCCAGTCAGGGCGCCTAGTACCGTGTCATCGAGTTCCAGGTCTGTCTGGACCTCGACATCGGTACCGCACTCCCTGGTAGCTTGCATCGAGGAGGCTTGCTCGAGTAGGGCAATGCGAACCTGCATTTGCCCCAGCTCGGCTTCAAGCCTCCTCTTTTCTACCGCCCATTTGGCCTTAGCCTTGGCCAGGGCCGCTCTCTCCTCCCTATGCGCTTGTTCAGCGGGGCTCTCCTCTTGCCTTGTTAGGATGGTGGTCAGTCCCGCCGTGAGGTCCGCGTATGCATTCCAGAGGTCCTTTCTAATAGGACCCTGGATGTTCGTGGACCTCTCGACGGACTTGGCCAGCATCCCGAGGCTCTTCGTCATTACGGCCGCAACAGCCGCAATCGGTTGTTGTTCCAACTCCTCGGCTCGTTCAAGAGCCATCTCCTGCGCTTTGGCCGCTCTGGCTGAGGAGGGTTGGACGTCGGGGTTAACGATATCCCTGTGGTCCTTTTTGATCCTCCTCGCCATGTTGGCTTCAGCCTTCTTAGCGAGGGCCTCCGCTGTGAATTGGCCAGCGTGGGAGGGATCCTTGGCTGGCCTTCCTCGTCCCTTCTTCGTCGGTCCCTTGTCCGACTCCGAAGAGGACGATATGTAGTAAGCAGGTGTTGACCTCTTACTATGCGCCCTCTTTTTTCCCCGTCCCACCGACTCTGCGTCCGAGTCCACATCCATATGGATGGGCACCCCGGCAGAGGTCGGGGAGGGTGGCAGGGAGGGTCTTTCCTTACTTCCCAGGCCAGACGGCCCGGGAGTGCTGCTCTGGTCGAGGCGGGTTTCGTCCGACCCACAGCTATCGGGTTTAACACCCTTGCTGCAGGCTGGGCCCGGCCTCGAGCCAGTGGGACGTACCTTCCCACCCTTGGGGAGGAAGTCCTCCAACGTGACTTGAAGCCTCCTGGTCTCCTTTTTGGGGGGGTTCCCCGGAGAGCTGGACGGGCTGAAAAGCTCCAGCCCGCCAGCCCCCATGGAGGGTCCCCTCGCGTGTTTGGTGGTATCACTCCCTTCTACGGGAGAGATATCCCCTTTCGCTAGGTTGGGAGAGGACAAGGACTTTGTCCCTCCCAATCCGTTGCCCGAGCGGGCGCCCTTAGGCGTGCCGCTTTTCCCTGCCTCGTTTTTAATAATATGTATCATTTTGTGATTGATCCCACTCCCCGTGACAGCTGGACCGACCGGCGTATCTCCCACCCCGCGAAAACATGACCGGTACGGGTGCCCCCGGTACTCCGGGGGGGTCGGCTTATGGCGCAGGCCCTGGGGATGTGACATCCAGGGCACGGGCCTCCAGCCCCCTACACACCCATACGGAGGAGCCATCAAGGGCTCGCCCCGTATGGGCTTTCAGGGGTCCCCCGCCTCCGACAGCGGGGGCACCGTCACGGGTGGCGCCACCCGGGGGGCCCCACGGACGGGTTGGGCAACGGAAGCGACGCCCCTTCCGCACCCTAGCCGCCGTGGCGACCAGCACGTCCACCCAGGGGGGTGACAACTCCCCTGGGGGGACAAGACTCCGGCCCGGCACCCGCTTCGGAAGGGACGCCGTCGCGGAATGCCGGGCCAGCCAACACCGCCCCGGGCCCCGCCTCGGAATACTTCCGAGCGGCCCCGGAGCCAGTCCAGCCCGCTACCTCGGGGAGGGTTTCCCACGAGGAACGCGCTGGACCGTCCTCCACCGCTCCGACCCTGCCCCGGAATAAGTCCGGGCGGCCCGGAGACGGCCCAGCCCGCTGGGTCCGGTAAACCGGGGTCCCAGCGGCCCGTCTCATCCGATTGGGGGCGGCGAGGAGTTCCGTTCCGGGACAAGTCCCTTCACAGAGACCCCTCGCCGCTGTCCGCACTCGCCCTCGGCCCTGCCTCGGATAAGTCCGAGCGGCCCGAGGGCCGCCCCGACCCGATGCATCGGGAGAGTTTCCCACGATGCACGCGCCGGGACACCCCCGCCGCTCCGACCCTGCCCTGGAATAAGCCCAGGCGGCCCGGAACAGCCCAGCCCGACGGGATTGGCCGCGCCAAACCCGCCGGCCCGTCCTTCCCGGAGGGACTGGCTCTCCCCGTGCCAGGACGCGAGCCGTGAAAACGACACCGTCCCCAGACACAGGGATTACCAGCCCCTCTTCTACCCGTGTTCGCCGCGCCGGGGGGCGCCTTGGGCAAGGCATTTGCCTTCGGTCTGAAGACAAATGCCTTTCACGTGACCTCTTGGCCACCATCCCCGAAAACATTCGGGGATGGAGTTCACCCTCTCACCACGTTGAGGTGGGTCACATCGAGAGGGGAACACACCGATCCTGTAAAATACGGAAACACATTTTTGGGTCTGGGAGACTTTTTCAACTTTGAGAAGCTATAATTTTGATTACAATCAATATTTTTCTACGATTTTTTTTTTTAAACAAAAGTTCAAAATCTCAGAAGTGTGATTGCATAATCGGCTTTGCCGACAAATAATTTATTGTGAAGTTATCAAAGCAAAACCATTAAGCAAAAATGAGAAATTGGTCAAAAATCCACTTTTCCTTCAAAAAATCATATCTTCGCAACAACAAACGTTTAAGGACTTTCAAATACGGCGTTTTAAAGCTAAAGAGTCACACTTTCAAAATAAAATGTGGCAAAGTTATTTCTTTTAAAAAGTATAATTATGTAACATGGAGAATATGAGGCATTTTTGATCATCTAAAAATCCACTTAAAAAAAAAAATCATATCTTTGCAACAAAAAACTTTAAAGAACTTTACAATATGGCGTTTTAAAGCTAACGATTCATATATTTAAAAAAAAATTGTATTATTGTCATTTCTATTAAAAAATATACTTATGTAACAAGGCGAATATGAGGAATTTTTGATTAAATCGTGTCTAAAATTGAAAATTGATGTGTTTCATGATATATTTTGGAAAAACTTTTTTTTCTACAATATTTTATGGTATTCCAACTTTAGACAGAGTAAATGCGAGTAACATCTGCAAATCGACCTGTTTGAACGTATTTTGTTCAGTTTTTTATGTAAAATACTCACAAAAAAAGTTTCATTTACATACTATATGGGTCGCATTGACCCTAACAAAACTTTGCTGCCGTGCCGTTCGAATTCTAATTGACCAAAAAAGTTGATCAATTATATCAATTGAAAGAGGAGATTTCAAACTTTTTTTACGTCTTGGTCCGAACCTCCTATCTCATTCCGTCTTCACATAGAAAGCGTTCAAAACTTCATATGGGGTCTCTCAGACCCACTTACGTGTTTAAGGGTTAAACTGGTCTTTACTTGATGTCTTAATTTTTTTTTATTCATACTTTATTTAAAAGTCTTAACCTTTTCAAACACGAACAATTACTTTCTCCTTTCAATTTTATTTCCATTCTACACTCCTTCGATATTTCCTCCATCCTTCCTTCCTTTTTCTATTATTCTATTCAAAAATCTTTATCGTCTCCAACACCTTTAATTCCTTTCTCCTTTCAATTGTATTTTCATACAAAATTCCTTCAATCCTTTTATCTTCCTTCTTTCTTTTTTATATTATTCTATTGTATTTCTCTACTTTCCTTTATCTTCAATGCTCATTTTTAAAAAACTTTACTAAAATGGATAATATTTTATTAGAGAAATTTTTATTTTTATAACAATTATCAAAATATTACATAATATTCATCCATTATTTAAAAAAAAACTTTCAAACCAGTATTTAATAGCATTCCAAATTTTATTCATCCTTGATATAAAAATCTTAACCTCTTCAAACACCTTCAACTTCTTTTTCCTTTTAATTTTATTTTCTTTCTAAAGTTTTTTGATCCTTCTTCCTTTCTTCCTTGATTTAGATATTATTCTAATCATAAATCTTTACGTTTTTAAACACCACAAATTTCTTCCTCCTTCAATTTTATTTTCATTCTGAACTCCTTTAATTCTTCTTCCTTCCTTCCTTTCTTTTCATATTATTTTATACCTCTTCTTTCTTTGCTCTTCAATACATATTTTTAAAAAATTTTACTAAAATAGATAATATTATATTAGAGAAATTCTTATTTTTATGACAAAAATTATAAAAATATCACATTATATACACTCGTTATTAAAAAAAGCCTTCAAACCAATATTCAATAGCATTCTTAATTTTATTCATCTTTGATTTAGAAACCTTAACATTTTTAAATATCTTCAATTACTTTCTCCTTTCAATTTTATTTCCATTCTAAACTCCTTTGATCCTTCCTGCTTTCTTCCGTCCTTTTTATATTATTTTATACAAAAACACTTCTTTAAATACCTTCAATTCCTTTCTCCATTCAATATTATTTCCATTCTACAGTTCTTCGATCCTTCCTTCCTCCTCTTTTACATTATTTTATTACTCTGTTCTTCCTTTTCTTAATTCACATGTTTAAAATTTTCTTTACTAAAATAGATAATATTTTATTAGTAAAACTTTCATTTTTATGACACAAAATATCAAAATATCATGTAATATAGGCCTATTATTAAAAAAAGCTTCAAACTGATGTTTAATTGATGTCACAATTTTATTCATCCCTTATTTAAAAATCTTAACTTTCTCCAACACACCTTCAATTCCTTTTTACTTTTAATTTTGTTTCCATTCTACACTCCTTAGATCCTTCCTCCTTCCTTTTATTATTATTCTATTCCTCTTCTTTTCTTTATCTTCATTTAACATTTTTAAGAAATTTTACTTAAATATATATTTTATTAGTGAATCTTTTATTTTTATGACAAAAAATATCAAAATATGTAATATTCGCCCATTATTAAGAAAAGACCTTTAAACAGTTATTTAATTAATGTCTTAATTTTATTCATCCTTTTTTTAAAAATCTTAATATTTTCAAACACCTTTAATTCCTTTCTTCTTTCAATTTTATTTCCATTGAAAACTACTTTGATCTTTTCTCTTTCTTTCCTTCCTTTTTATACTATTGTATTCAAACACCTTTATATTCTCCAACACCTTCAATTCTAGTCTTCTTTCAATTTCATTTTCATTCTGAAATCTTTGGATCTCTCCTTCTCTTTTCCTTCAATTTTACATTATTCTATACCTCTTCTTTTCTTTATCTTTATTTCACATTTTCAACAATATTTAATAAAATATGTAATATTTCATTAGAAAAATTTTTATTTTTATGGTAGAAAATATTATTGCATAATATTTGCACATTATTAAAAAAAAGCTTCAAACTGGTGTTCAATTTGTGTCTTAATTTTATTCATCCTTTAATTAAAAATCCTAACATTCTCAAACATCTTCAATTACTTTCACCTTTCAATTTTATTTACATTCTAAACTCCTTCGATATTTTCTCCTTCTTTCCTTTCTTCTTTTTTGTATTATTTTACTCAAAAATCTTTACTTCCTCCAACACTTTCAACTCTTTTCTCCTTTCAATTTTATTTTCTTTTTAAACACTTTTGATCCATCCCCACTTCTTCCTTCCATTTCATATTATTTTAATCAGAAATTTTTATTTTCTTCAAAACCTTCAATTCCTTTTTTCTTTTAATTTTATTTCCATTCTACACTCCTTCAATCCTTCCTTCTTTTTCCTTCCTTTTTATGTTACTCTATTAAAAAAATCTTTATCTTCTTCATCACAAATTTTTTTCTTCTACAATTTTATTTTCATTCTGAATTCCTTCGAACCTTCCTCTTTCCTTTCTTCTAATTTATATTATTCTTTACCTCTTCTTTCCTTTATCTTTAATAAACATTTATACAAAACTTTAGCAAAATAGGTAATATTCCAATATAGAAATTTTTGTTGTTTATGACAAAAATAATAAAAATATAACACGATATTCACCTATTATTTAAAAAAACCTTCAAACCAGTCAGGGCCGGATTTTGGCATAAGCAATATAAGCAGTTGCTTAGGGCCCCGCGCCAGCAAGGGCCCCAAAGTTCCATACAACTAATTTCATACGAGTATTAAATTAACGGAAAAAATGAAAAAAAAATACGTTTTCAGTATTACATAAAAGAAATATTTTCTGAATTTTGTGTTGCTAGAGATGAATTTGCAGGGGCCTCTATAAAGTCTTAATAAAATCAATGTAGAAAATATTTTACATACAAAACAATAATAAATCTCTGTTATACTTTTCTCCGTTAATTTTTATTTCGTGAAAAATATTTTTAGAGCACTATCAAGAAGCATTTGTGAATACTCTCTCTTCGATTTTTTAAATGGTCTATTGCGATGTTGATAGTCTGAAGGTCCCTTCTTAATCCAGTAATCAACTATAAAAAATATGTTTTAGACAAATGTGTGATTCTAAATAAGACCAACATCAAATCACTGAATATTTTGCAGCGATTGCGAAAGGATATGCATTATTAGTATTGGTCAATGGTCATATCATTATTCATTTGATTTTTCTCAACTGCATTTGTAGATATTTCAGCTTTCTCTGAATTTAAATCAGTGCCTTCATGCGTAAGTAGGATCCTGCATGTATATTCAAAATATAAATGCTACGTTATTTTTTATTCCATTAAGTTAAATCACTCCAAATCTAAAGTGTAATGCTTTGTCACGTGTGTAAAATATGAATATATAAAAGGCATAAAATCTTTCTAAAATGCGCCGACCATTTTTTTCACGATTATTAACTTATTGTTAGTTAAATATTAAAACACAACACCTTTGCATTTAAGTTTTCAATTTTCTGCAATTTTTCCTTCGCACGTATAAAATTTGTAATTTTTGTTAATTTTTTTAGAGCTTCTTCCAATCCTTGTGCTTTTTTTTCTTTTTTGGGACTTATTTTCGTATATTCTTTTCATTGTTAGTAAATGATTTTAGAATAATAAAGAAGTATCCGCGATTTCAAGTTAAAACACTTGACCGTCTATTCGTAGACTGTCTTCTTTTTTTTTCCTACCAAGTCACTGTTTTGTCTTTGTCTTTTTCGAGATCTTTTGTTTTAACGCATGCTGCAGACGGTCGATGTGCGAGTAAACGATCAGTGCTCTAACTTGAAATCGCATAATCGCAGATACTTCTTTATTATTCTAAAATCGTTTATTAACAATGAAAAGAGTGTACGAAAGTGGCTCCCAAAAAAGAAAAAGAAAGCAAGAATTGGAAGAAGCTCAAAAGAAATTAACAAAAATTACAAATTTTATAAGTGCGAAGGAAAAATCACAGGAAATTGAAAACTCAAATTCACAGGTATTGTGTTTTACTATTTAACTAACAATAAGTTAATAATCTAGAAAGAAATTGTAGGCACAGCGTTTGAAAAAGAATGTATTTCTTTTATATTCATATTTTACACATTTGATAAAGCATTTACACTTTAGATTTGGAGTGATTTAATTTAATGGAATAAAAAATAACGTAGCATTTATATTTTGAATATACAGGATCCTACATTTGAAGACGCTGATTCAAATTCAGAGAAAGCTGTATCTACAAATGAGAAAAATCAAATAAATAATGACATGCCCAATACCAATATTTCTTCAAAATCGCTGCAAAATATTCAGTGTTCTGATGTTGGTCTTTGGAGTCATTTATCTAAAACGGATGTTGATTACTGGATTAAGAAGGGACCTTTAGACTGTCAACATCGCAATGGACCATTTGATAAATCAAAGAGAGAATTCACAAATGCTTCTCGATATTGCTCTAAAAATATTTTTCATGGAACAAAAATTAACGGAGAAAAGTATGATAGAGATTGGTTAGTTTACTCTCCTGCAACGGGATGTGTTTATTGTTTCGTATGTAAAATATTTTCTGCATCGTCAACATCTCTTGCAAACGAAGGATTTAGTGACTGGCGTAATCTAATTTCTATTCAACAACACGAAAATTCTGAAGACCACAGAAATGCTTTATTTTCATTTTTAACGAGGAGACGTGAATCGAATTTGGATTTGCAACTTGACATGCAAGTTACTCAAGAAAAAGAATATTGGAAACAAGTTTTACGCCGAGTAATAGACGTCATTAGTACTCTAGCAGAACGCGGCTTAGCTTTCCGAGGAAGTGAAGAAAAATTCGGCTCATCAAATAATGGCAATTATTTAGGAATCCTGGAACTGATTTCAAGATATGATCCATTTCTTGCGACTCATATTGGACAATACGGTAATAGCGGTTCTGGAAAATCATCCTATTTATCAAAAACAATATGTGATGAACTCATCCATTTGATGGCCTTAAAAATCAGAGAATCAATTTTACAAGATATAAAAACTGCAGGATATTTTAGTATATCTGTTGATTCGACGCCAGATTTATCACATATTGATCAATTGGCTGTAATTATTCGATATGTCTCACCGGATAATGGATTACCTATTGAAAGATTTCTAACATATCTTGACATAAAAAGTCATACTGGCGAAAATTTAGCAAAGGTTGTCTTAACATATTTAACCCTTTCGCTACGGCAGTGTCGTCCGCCGAAGTACCGTCACTGAACGAAAGCTCGCGCCAAAAATATGCACAGTGCGTGTGGTTTCTGTATATACAGTTTTCTTAGTTTTAAATAACAACTGTGGTGAATAAAACAATCATTGCTCTAATGTAATAAATATATTTCCTTTTTTAATATGTAAGGACCTACAAAATTATTAAAATACAAAATTATAGGTAATATATGTATTTATATAATTTCAAAATTTTAAGATTAAATGTTTAATATAATATATAATGAAACGCAAATTAGTTTATATATTAATATGTAAAGACTAGTAATATAATTCTGTATGATATGTTTTGAAACAAGGATCTATACATAGGCCAACATTACAATCTTTGCACTCATATCGTGAATCGGATCTTTTATCATTTTTACTACAAATTACACATCTTCGTCTTCGGTTTTTTGGCTTACAAAATGTGGGAAAATGCCTCTCTGTTAACCTCATGGGATTATCGGCGGGTCTGCTTTGACGTCGAGTTACATTGTGATGGTACTTTGCGATTATTTGTTTTATTAACGCCAATTGAAATTTTGCCATGGATATGGTTTCTCCCCGATTGTGCTTGTACAGACAATATGCATTCCACACACAAATATCTATGAGGTGGAAGAAAAATTTACGATACCACTTTAGTGATTTCCGCGTTGAATGGACAGTACTTATTACCATGTCCACCTTGTCTACTATGCCCATTGACTTATTATAGTCTATGACGCATACAGGCTTCTGGACACTCTGTTTCCCTCCATTTTTCGATACTGCTGCAAAATCTGCAGTATGCATAGTGGAAATCATATAGACTTCTCTTCTATCCATCCACTTCATCGCTAACAAATTTTTTGATGTACGAAAACATGCCTCTCCTTTTTTCAATCGCTCTTCCATCTTCGGCATTCCTTGTCGTCTTTTTTTCACAGTCCCGCATGCATTGGTACAGTTATCGTATAAAAAGTTGAATAATGCTGGACTTGAATAAAAATTGTCTATGTAAAGTGTGTGACCTTTCCCTAAGTACGGTTGCAAGAGTGATAAAACTATTGCTCCCGACTTTCCAATTCCCGTAATTGGACTTTCTATAATTGTTGATCTTCCGGTATAAACTATTAGGTCTTGGACATAACCTGTTTTACAATCACAGAGCATATACGATTTTATGCCAAATCGATTCCTTTTCGAAGGAATGTACTGCTTGAAGGACAGGCGGCCTTTGTATAACAACAAGCTTTCATCAATGCAAACTTCTTTATAGGGATGAAATGCGTCACTGAATGATTTTCTCAACACGTTTATTAGGTCTCTTATTTTATGTAGACGATCATCAGTGCGCCCAAGTTGACGGGTAAAATGTATCATCTTTAGTAACAAAAGATAGCGATCTCTGGTCATTATTTCACTAAAAATATTACTTCGTAAATATTTATCTTTACTCCAGTACTCGTGTAACGTTAGTTTTTTGTTACGTGTCATCAGTAATGACAAAGCAAAAAAACAGTATAGTTTGTCTAGTGTCGTGTTTTTTTGGGTATTCACGTTGTTATTGCTCTTCTGAGCCCAATAGTAATTTGTCTCATCTACAATGTATTCTACAAGCTCTTGAGAAATGAATAGCTCAAAGTAATCTATAATTTTTGAGGATCTGCGTATTTTCTTTCTCAGTCCCGAATTTCTTGAGGAAAATTCATGAATCTTTGGTATGAAATTTTTGGATGTCCATGTTATGTTGTACTTGGTGTCCGTGGCATTATCTTCAATTACGTCTGTTTCCGATTCTGATGTGCTGCATATATTTCTTCGTCGTCTTTTACACAGGTGGAAATTATTTTCATTTTCTGAATCGGATACCTCATTTTCAAACATAATACTTTTTTTACGTTTTATATACATTCTGAAAGGGCCGAAACTATTTTTGTAAATACATTTTCAAACAAAACCCTAACCTAAAAATTCTAATTTTTAACAGATTAAGAATTATACCTTAAGCCGATGTATTCCTAATTCCTGTAAAAACCGTACATGAAATATCGCTTTACTGTCGAATAGATTCGATAGATTATTTGGCATAAAACAGTAAACGATTGTTTTGATGTTTGTATACACATCATTTGGATGCCGCATATATGCGGCGCTCGTACCCACAGGTCGTCGCGTGGATGCCGCATATATGCGGCGCTCGGCGCGAAAGGGTTAAAAGATGAATGCCAAATTAATTTTAGTAATTGTAGAGGTCAATCTTATGACAACGCTGCTAACATGTCCGGAGTATATAAGGGAATGCAAGCTAAAATTCGAGAGGAAAATGAATACGCTATATACATTCCATGTGCTGGCCACTCATTAAATCTCGTTGGACGCTCTGCAGTTGATTCGTGTCTTGAAGCTGTTCGATTTTTTTCTACCATTCAAGGGTTGTACGTATTTTTCTCAGCATCGCCGAAGCGTTGGTCCATCTTGAATGAATATTCGCAGCAAAATAAATCCTTTTTACAACTTAAACGACTTTCTGATACAAGGTGGAATGCTCATGCACAAGCTACTTCAGCTGTAGCTAGAGGTTACAATGAAATAATTGCTGCTCTTTACCACATTGCTGAAGATGGAAATGAAAGCGGGGAATATCGAAATGAGGCTTCTGCTCTGATTAACATAATGGAGGAGCTCGAATTCGTCTTTATGTTAGAATTTTGGGAAAAAATATTAAATGAGTTCGACAAAACATCTAAAGCTCTCCAAAATGCAGAAATAACAATAAGCACAACTGCAAAACTTTACTTTGCACTGTCTCAGTATGTGCAAAACGTTCAGCAAGATTTTGATGACATCGAGTCTCAGGCAAAAGGAAAACTTCCTGATATTGATTATAAATCTGCGAGAAAACGAAAGATAAAAAGAAGGAAGCAAGTTAATGATGGTAATGCCCCTGATGCTGCGGAAAATTTATCTCCTAGGGATAAATTTAAAATGCAATCTTTTATTCCAATGATTGATGCACTGAAAAGAAATTTGGAAGAGAGAGCGTTAATTTATAAAAATGTATCTAACATGTTTTCTTTTTTGACAAATTTGGATGCATCGGAAAAAGAAATCCAAAAAGACTTACTCTTTCTAAAACAGGAATTTCCAAAAGATGTCCAACATGACTTTTCCAGCGAAATAAAACATTTTCATATGTACGCAAAACAAGTTTATCAAGAAAAAAAATATTTAAGTCATGAACAGTTATATCAATTAATTTTTCAAGATAAAATTCAAACCGCGTATCCTAATGTAGAAGCAATTTTACGTTTATTTTTATCTTTAATGGCGACTAATTGTTCTGGAGAAAGATCGTTCTCAAAATTAAAACGAATAAAAAGTTATTTGCGTACAACAATGACTCAAGAAAGGTTAGTAGATTTAACATTAATGTCCATAGAGAACGACAAATTACGAGCTATATCTTTTAATGAAATTATTGAGCAATTTGCAGCAATTAAAAGCAGAAAACAAAATTTTAAATAGGCTTTATATACAGAAAAATATGTTAAAATAAATTTTAATATATATGATTTATTTATTGTGTTTTCTATATTTGCCTTTACCATAAGTCAGTTTGTTAGGTTTGGTTAAGTTAAAAGGGCCCCCTTCAAAGCCAGTGCTTAGGGGCCCCCTACGACCTAAATCCGGCCCTGAAACCAGTATTCAATAGCATTCTTAATTTTATTCATCCTTTATTTAAAAATCTTCACATTCTCCAATACCTTCATTTCTTTTCAATTTTATTTTTATTCAAAACTCAATCGATTCTTCCTTCTTCCTTCCTTTCTTTTTATATAACTCTATTTAAAAATTTTTACCTTTCCAAAGTACCTTCAATTCCTTTCTCTTTTTAATTTTATTACCATTTTACATTCCTTTGATTCTTCCTCTTTTCTTTCTACCCTTTCCTATTATTCTATTCCTCTTTTTTTCAATAACTTCATTTCACATTTTTAAGAAACTTTACTAAAAGACATAATAACTTATTAGAGAAATTTTTATTTTTATGATACAAAATATCAAAATATTATGTAATATTCGCCTATTATTAAAAAAAACTTTTAATCAAGTATTTAATTGATGTCTTTACTTTATTCATCCTTTATTTAAAGATCTTTACCATTTCCAATACTTTCAATTCATTTCTCCTTTCAATTTTATTTCCATTTTGAACTTCTTTGATCTTTTTTATTTCTTTCCTTTCTTTTCGTATTATTCTATTCAAAAACCTTTATCTTCTCCAAAACCTTCAATTTCTATCTCTATTCAATTTTATTTCCATTCGACTCTTTCCTTTTATATTATTCTATTTTTCTTCTTTTCTATGTCTTTATTTTACATTTTTGAAAAACTTTACTAAAATATCTAATAATGTATTAGAAAAATTTTTATTTTCATGACAAAAAATAACAAAACATCATGTAAAATTCGCCCATTATTAAAAAAAATCTTTTAATTTGGTGTTTAATTGATGTTTTTATTTTATTCATCCTTTATTTAAAAATTTTTACCTTGTCAAACACCTTTAATTTATGTCTCATTTCAATTTTATATTTTATTTCCATTCGAAATTCCTTTGATACTTCCTCCTTTCTTTTCATATTATTCTATTCAAAAGTCTTTACCTCGTCCAACACCTTGTATTCTTTTCTCCATACAATTTAATTTACATTCTATATCTTCTATCCTTTATCCTATATTTATTTCTATCCTTTGATCCTACCTTTTTATATTATTTTATTCTTTTTTTTCTATATCTTCATTTTATTTTTAAAAAACTTTACTAAAATACATAATATTCTAATAGAAAAATTTTCATTTTTATGACACAAAATATCAAAATATCAAGTAACGTTTACACATTATTAAAAAAAAAAACCTCTAATCTGCTGTTTAATTACGTCTTTACTTTATTCATCTTTTATTTAAAAATCTTTACCTTCTCTAACATTTTCAATTCATTTTTCTTTCAATTTTATTTCTATTCTAAAATCTTTTGATCCTTTTTACTTCCTTCCTTCTTTTTCATATTTTATTCAAAAACCTTTACCTTTTACAACACCTTGAATTCCTACCTCTATTTGATTTTATTTCCAATCAACACTCCTTTGATCCTTCCTTTTTATATTATTCTATTAATATTATTCTATTTATATTATTCTATTTCTATTTTTTTATATATTTTCATTTTATATTTTTTAAATTTTACCAAAATACATAATCTATTAGAAAAATTTTCATTTTTATGACACAAAATATCAAAATATCATATAATATTTGCCCATTAGTAAAAAAAAATCTTTAATCTGGTGTTTAATTGATGTTTTTACTTTATTCATCGTTTATTTAGTAACCTTTACTTTTTCCAACACCTTCAATTCATTTCTCCTTTTAATTTTATTTCCGTTTTAAACTTTGATCCTTCCTTCTTTCTTCCTTCCTTTTCGTATTATTCTATTCAAAAACCTATACCTTCTCCAACACTTTCAATTCCTATCTCTATTCAATTTTATTTCCATTCTACATTCCTTCAATTCTTCCTTTTATATTATTCTATTCCTCTTCTTTCTATATCTTCATGTCATATTTTTAAAAAAACTTTACTAAAATACATAATATTCTATTACAGAAATTTTCATTTTTATGACACAAAATATCATGTAATATTCGCCCAATATTTAAAAAAATATTTAGTCTGGTGTTTAATTGATGTCTTTACTTTATTCATCCTTTATTTAGTAACCCTTACCTTCTCCAATACCTTCAATTCATTTCTACTTTTAATTTTATTTTTATTTTAAACTTCTTTGTTCCTTCCTCTTTTCTTCTTTCCTTTTCGTATTATTCTATTCAGAAACCTTTATCTTTTTTAACTCCTTCAATTCCTATCTTTATTCAATTTTATTTCCATTCTACACTTCTGCGATCCTTCTTTTTTTTTATATTTTTCTATTCCTCTTTTTTTCTATACCATTTCTTATTTTTAAAAAATTTTACTAAAATACATAATATTTTATTACAGAAATTTTTATTTTTATGACACAAAATATCAATATACCATGTAATATTTGCCCATTATTAAAAAAAACTCTTAATCTGATGTTTAATTGATGTCCTTATTTTATTCAACCTTTATTTAAAAATCTTTACCTTCTCCAACATCTTCAATTCATTTTTCTTTTTAATTCTATTTCCATTCTAAACTCTTTTGATCCTTCCTCCTTCCTTCCTTCCTTTTCATATTATGAAATACTACTCCTTTCCTCTTCTCTTCTTTATAATCATTTCACATTTTTAAAAATATTTATTAAAATAGATAAAATTTCATTAGAGAAAAATTTTAAAAATTTATAAATATTTACTAAAATTGATAACAATCTATTAGAGAAATTTTTATTTTTTTAACACAAAATATCAAATATCACATGATATTTACCCATTGTTCCTTTATTTAAAAATCTTTAAATCATTACCTTTTTCACCTTGTTAAATTCCCTTCTCCTTTCTGTATTAGTGCCACTTCAAAACTCTTCTTCCTTATGTCATTAATTCATTTTTATACTTTTTCTAATCCAACCTCACAATAATAATGTTTATATACAAATGAACATTTTAACAACCATAATGTAATAAATGTTAAACAAAATCGCTATCTGAAAATAAAGTACAATACTGTTACGTCTGGCGAGAAAATTTTTATTTTTCCGCGCCATCCGTACTAATAATAACCCAATCAGAATCCGGAAACATCCTCCGATCAATTAGATAAATCCCGCATCAGTCGATATCGCTCGATTTCAAATCTCATACGGTTTGGTTACATCGTGCCGCCCCCTCGACGCGCAACACCCGCGAGCGTCCATCGGCGCGAGACAAACATCGTGCGCGCCGACCCCTCGGCTCGCGACCCCCTTTGATACCGACAAGCTCCGCGCGTTGGAATTCTATTCATCTTTTCAATTTAATACGAAATATTAAGAATGGCAAATTTATTATTATCTAAGCGTGATCCACTTATGAACGCTTCCCACTGCTGCGCCATGCAACTCAGATCGAAACAACTCTAAAATCACGGCCAATAAAAATGCCAAATAATTTTGAATCAGTTAATCTCCTACGAACGATAATTAAACCTTAACTTTTTATACGTAAAACTATTGCATGTGCTTGGCGCTATCGCCTCGCACACTCTCAATTCTAATATACATTCTATTAAATTCTATTAATTTTCTGAGCACTGGATTTCGCGTCGGGGCTTGGTATGCGGTGCCTCCGCGAGTCGCGGTCCCCGGAGAAGTCTACAAGCGCTCGCGCGATATAGGCGCAAGCCGCGCGGTCGCGGAACGGGGCGGGCTTCTAAGGGCCACACGTTACGAAAAACTATCGCTCCGAATTTTCCGCGAACCTGAGGAATCGTTCCGCGACACCTCTTGCCCATATCTTTGCCTATATAAGGAGCGAAATCGGAACTCGAAATTCAGATCAGTCTTGTTGGTCGAGTGAGATTCGCTGACATCGGCGACCACCAACGTTCAGACCTCCAGGTACGATCTCAGCGACGGGAGGGTTTTACTCTTGACGAAGACGTTGGTCTTCGGGGTGGCCCCGGTCGGATCGTCTCTTTTCCTTTCCCTCCTTTCCACCAGAGATCCTGAGGGTTGAACCTCACCTAGCACTAGCTAGAGTGTGGCCTCACTCGTTTCTCTGCCTCTCTCCCTTTCTTCCGAGCGTTGGAGAAGACTCGCGAAAGCGACTCTCCAACGTCTCCTCTCTCTCTCCCTCCTACGGCGTCGAAGAAGACTCGCTAACGCGACTCTTCGACGTCTCCTCTCTCTCTCTCTCTTTCCTGCGGCGTCGAAGAAGACTCGCTAACGCGACTCTTCGACACCGTCCTTCTTCCCTTCCCAACCCGTCGAGGAAGATTCGCTAGCGCGACTCCTTGACGCTTTCACCGTCCCCTCTTTTCCCGTATAATTCCCACCTTTAAGGGAGGCGTTCTAACGGGTGACCACTCCGACCCAGCGGATTCGTCATTCGTAACATATACTCGATCACTAATTTATTTTTTTAAATCTCGTAGATCTTTTATACTGAGCTCTTTCTCTCTCTCTCTCTCTCTCTCGCGTTAAAGTCGTCCATTCGGAAGATCGGTAAGTTACCCGCTCATTTACGCATTCACGTGGCAATCCTTCTCCCATATTAACTCTACTATGCCTCGTTTGAAGCACATATGGGCAAACGTAGGGCACACCGCGCGTACGCCGGCGGCAGAAAGCGCTTCTTTCGCAAGATGACGTTTTACCCGCAGCCCCCATATGTAATCATCTACTATTCCGTAATCACGAAAATATATACATATTCAGTTCAATCATTACACGCTCTGTCATTCATTTAATCCCACGCCAAGCTCGAGCACGCACGCTACACCTCCAGTAGCGTTAATAAAACGCTACTACATTTTCTAAACCTACTAATAATATATCTTTCTACAATACCTCCTATTTCCCATACAAGGAATTTGTCGCGTATCCAGCCGTGTTATCACACGATTCGAAGCCGCGACTGGTGACAGCTGCCTTAACACCAAAACTAACCAACGAACCAGAACTACGTCCCGGAATCGCAACCTTCGCGAATCCGCGGACGTAACAATACAAAGTATCAATTCTTTCTAAAGAGAATTTTTACAACCATAAATAAAGACGTTTAATAAATCTTATCTAAAACGATCATGAAATCCTCCAAAGGAAAGGAAAAATCTTTAGACGCAGGAAACAAAACCAATAAATAAATTTGTAATAATTAATTCAATAATAGAATAATATTACACTATTAACCTCTTTGTGCATGTAACAGTTATTATAACTATTACTGTTAACACGATCTCCGCTGTGACAGCCGATCACGAAGTTAGCACAGCGATAGAACCAATCAGCACTTTGGAAAAGCGACAACAATAAATTCGATAATTCGAGAATCGATGCAATACATTTTTTCAGAAAGAACAAAATTTACGAAAAATAATTATTTTCATTCTCAGGATCGAATCTGGAAACTCGATCATAGTAGTCAACGTTTTTCCACGCATGCTATGCAGCTAACTAGTAATTCTTCCACAATGTTATTATAGGTGATAGAAATATTTTATTATTTTCTCGAGAATGCCTGAATAGCCGGTTCTATGGTTTTGCTGTATGAAGTAAATGTATGAGTGAATACTACATAATCATGAAATTTTTGATCAAGAATCGCCGAGTTTCCGCAATATTGCAAAATTTTCGTCATCGCCAACAAAAACGAGGTTTTTTCAGTAGAAAAACCCTAATAGGATGTAAAAAAAGCGCTTAGAACGGCGCTCCATGCACGCTAACTACCGTCGATTAATACCCATACAGCACAGAAATATTGCAGCAATGTTGCAGCAATCTTTCTTTTCAAGATCGCAACTTTGCAGAA
Source organism: Solenopsis invicta (assembly GCF_016802725.1). Classification (NCBI taxonomy): domain Eukaryota; kingdom Metazoa; phylum Arthropoda; class Insecta; order Hymenoptera; family Formicidae; genus Solenopsis; species Solenopsis invicta. The sequence goes on along the minus strand of NC_052677.1, from coordinate 237,691 downwards.
TCGTTGCAAAATATTGCTGCAACGTTGCTGCAATGTTGCAGCAACTGTAAAATGTCCGCCCTGTGAATATTGCTGCAACCGTTGCTGCAATGTTGCAAAGCAATGTTACAGCAATAATAAAATATATATACATGCTTTCTAATATCGTATAAATATTTTTTATTTAGCTATACAATCTGTGGTAAATGTATACAAATATTTAAAAAATAATTATATAAATAAATTTGCAATTTATTCTAATAATGTATATTCTAATATATTTCATATTATGTTCTGGTACGTTGTATTATATATTATATAAAATATTTGTGTTATATAAGACATACATTATTCATTATTCAACGCAATTATGAATTTATACTGTTTTCCTAATTTTTGATATTTATTATATAAAAATCCTACAGATTATATTATATAAAAGTCCCACAGATTATTTTTGACCCAAATAACGTTTAAATTTTTAATGTCTTAGAAGAATAATAAAAAATTTAATATTAAAACTTACAATTAGTGAATACAATAAATAATAAATTTGATTTGTATTTCTATTTAACGTCTTTTAATTAAAAAAATTGTTATTACAAAACATTTTTAAGTATAATTTTAATTTTTAAATAATAATTTTATATGTAGTAAAAAAACATTTCATAAAAAATAACACATAATTATAATATGAGCCATTATCATAGGAAAGGGCCAATTTGATCAAAACTTAATCAGCACTAGATACAATAACTAGAGATTATAAATTACTATTTAATTTAAAGGTTAAATACAATATTAAACATTAGCGACCAAATGATATATATATATATATATATATATTGTCACGTATTTTTATCCCACGCCGGAGAGCAGCGGCGGAATACGCGATCAAACAAGGTAGCGGAGACGCTACACGAAGCACGCGCGAGAGCGACGAGAATACCGACAGCTAGATTCCAACCAGATCGCGAAATTGGGCGCCAGACGCGATTACGCCGGTCGCGTCGCCGGGTTCACTTTCCCACGCTAAACGCCAATTCGTATCCCGCGATAACTCGTTACACAAAAGCGGAATCGTCGCTCGCACGCGGCCAGCTAGCTCCTCTAACCGGTAGAGGGGCGGGGTAGCGGAGACAGGGACGAAGCGGCTCTCTTACTGGAGGAGACGGGTAGGCGAGAAATTAAGCAAAGTCAGGCCGATATAACAGAGAGAAATAACATGTATTGTAGCATAGGACGGAGACAGAGTAGAATCAAACGCAACGAAATCATCAGTCGACGCAAGCAAAGAACGGAACCGATAAAGAGAGTTAACGAAAACGAATAAGCGGAACGCGAAAGGGTTCTTAAACACTACAATGCTCACGCTAGCGGCGCGAACCACGACGGTTGGTCCCGCGCGGAACGAGACAGCCAATCACGCGCGCTCGGGACAGCGCGGCGAGAACATACTCGGCGAACTTTCGCTAACGGACCGCAATTAATTCAAACGCAATGCGATCCAAGATACCCGGTGACGGCAATGCCGTCGTCGCGGTCACAATGCACAATTCTCGCGAAGACGCGCGACACGACAACGCACCGATAACGCGGACGGTCGTGTGATCACGGCCGTAACACGACTCGCGCACGTGCGCGAGGGCTTTGCGGCTTCCCGGGAAGCCGGTCGTCCGCGAGCTTCTACGGCGGGACAGCCAACGTACACGCGGCAGCCGACAGCTGGGTGCCTCTACAAGGTCTCATGCTTGAGGTGGAGAGCCGACCAAACACTAAAAAGCAAGGTGCGTCCAATCGCCACGCGGCGGACGCACTCGCACACGAACCTAATGGCTCCACCCCAGAACGCGAGCCGGTCGACACCGACAGCTCGTGGCTTTACACGAAGGTTAGAGGGTCACCTCGACTTCCGCACGGTCCTCCTTCGGGTCCTCGGGTGTCCTCAACTTGCTCGCCAAGGCCGGGCACTCCTTCCGATAGAGGACAGGCCGATAGCTGACCGATATCTCGCACTCGCTCGCTCATTTCCACACACGCACGCAGTCGGACGGGTCGCACGCAAAAGCCGAGAGGATTGCGCTCGATGCGCGATCGATGAGCGCTACCCCTCCTACAGGGTGCGCGATATCCTTGCGCCTAGCGGCGCGGCCTATCAGCGGCCGCCCTTATCTAGCCGTGACGTCACGGCAGTGTCGGGTCTCCGCAGGTGTCGTGCGGTCCCCGTCGGCATCCGACATCCTCGTTGTTCTCGTCGTCCCTGCGGACGATCGCAACAGAATTTCCCCGCGACGATTCTTCGCCGCTACCATTCTTGACGGACAGCCGGCATTCGACGGCCCTACTCCTGGCCGTTCGTCCGCCCTGGCCTGTCCCTCGGCTGCGCCAATTGCGAGCCTCTTCTGCGTGGCGCATCTCTGTCACCACGTCGAGTCTCGTCCTTCTCTCCGCCGTCGGTTTTCCGTGCGCCGGCCCTGGACGATCGTGCCCGCGGATACATGAAATAAGCCGCGAATAAATAAATGAAATAAATACGCGCCGCAGTCCCGCCGGAGATTTCGCTCTCTCGCTGAGCGCCCGACCCGGTCCCACGCGCCTCCCAGCGCTATGCTCAGGCGGAGGACGAAGTGGCGAGGCAGATAAAACTGCCACGTCACAATATATATAAACATAAATAAAAACGTAGTAAATATATAAATATACATGGTGTTTCAGACCACCCGTACACCCCTTTTCTCTTCGCAGTATTAGGACCAATCAAAAATATATTCAGACGAAAGTTGTAGGGTTTCAAAAGATCTATTCAATGATCTTATCAGTTTGACCTTGGATGGCGTCGCCAAGGTCAGATCGAAATCACATTAAGTTTTTTAAATGGAACACCCTATTCTTGATTCCAGAATCTAATAGCTGGTGTCAAGACCTTTCCAAAACACTATAAGAATGTTTATTTTCGTTGACTACTTTCCGAGTTGTGCGGCTTGAAAGTTACACTACCGCCAGCATCAGCGTTACTCAAGATGTACCATGTGGTGGTTACTTAGTCGGATTTAATCTTGTGTGTGGTTGTGTGCACACGTGCATGCGTATGTGTATGGTGGAGGAAAAGGGGAGTCAAAGTTTTATGTACTCTGCTTTTGTTTATTAACTGGATTGATTATGTTTGATGATCAATCATGTCCAGATTGACTGTATGCATTTTCCCGTGCTTAGCATTATCCAGAATGAACGACGTGGACGTGACGAGAATTTCATCCCATTGGGGTGCTTGATTCACGTGAGTCCCCTTGCCTCTCACGTTTGGGGTGCTTGATTCACGTGAGTCCCCTTGCCTCTCACGTTTGGGGTGCTTGATTCACGTGAGTCCCCTTGCCTCTCACGTTCGGGAATGAATGAGTGTATGTTTTGTTAAGCGACTAAATGTTCAAAGTGAGCACCATTCTCTGCGATGCAAGCATCAACTCTATTTTGAAAATCATTGGTTGCTCGAAGAATTTCCTCGGCACGTAAGGATCGAATTGCTTCACTTATTCTACGAATCATATTATCCCTCGTAGTCGGACGTTCATGATAGACCAAGTTTTTTATCTTTCCCCAGAAATAATAATCAAGGACGGTGAGATCTGGTGATCGGGGTGGATAATTGATTGGACCGTATTTGCCTATCCACTTGTTGGGGAACATAGTATTTAATGCCGCACGAGCAACTCTCGATGTATGAGACGGACATGCATCTTGTTGGAACCACATGTTCAGGCGCAATTGCAGAGGAATATTTTCTAGTAAGACAGGAAGATCTGTCATTATCAAGGCGGAATATCTATCACCGTTTAGATTTTCGTCAAAGAAAACAGGACCTATGATTTGACTTCCAATAATTCCACACCAAACATTGACTTTCCAAATGGTTTGATGATCTATTTCTCTCAACCAGTGAGGATTATTTTGTGCCCAATAACGAGAGTTCCAAGTATTAACAGATCCATCACTTTTAAGTGTACATTCGTCAGAAAATAAAATTTTCAAGAGGAAATCAAGTGGTTGCTGTCTTATAAAGTTGCAAAATACAAGTCTCTGTCTAATATCGTTATAATTCAACGCTTGATGAACAGACATTCTGTAAGGGTGAAATTTGTTATTTTTTAGATTGCGCCAAACACTGATTTTACTAACACCAGAATCTTGTTCTCGTCATCTTAAAGAATCATAAGGGTTCAATTCTGTCGATGCAAGAATTTCCACTGTTCTTTCATCCATAATCGGACGACGAATTTGTGTACCTTTGTTATGTTGAGGCTGAACGACACCTTTAATTTTGATTCGTTTAGCCAAACGTGAAAAAACATTTCGCGAGTGAGGAGTCCGATCAGGATAACGTTCCCGCCACAATCTTTCCGCTGCAATGAATGTACCTCGACACTCACCTAAAATTAGCAGCATATCATATGCTTCTTCATTGGAATAGGACATGGCTAAATAAACCTAGACTAATAAAGAGGGTCGGATTTTTGTTGCGCGATTGATACTGATATGACGGTTATTGAAGACGTAGGTGACAAGTTTGAGAGAGTTATTGTCACTCGTGTTGAGTTGAGTCACAATAGCGTTGTGGTGAATACATCTCTACTACATCCTATGCAAATAACAATGTGTATAAAATCACGAGTTAGACATCGTTACGCAGAAAGCCGCGCTCGTTATTGCTCGTGTGCTACCGTTAAAGTAATAATGTAATTACATAATATTATGACATACATATGTATGTGACTATCTACGGTCGCGAAAGCTAACTTTCACGATTTTTCATGATCTGTTTTTGTTGGCCCGGCTCGCGTGTTTACTTTCTTTGTGTCGGCTGCACGGCTTTCTGCGTAACGCGTGATTTTATATTGTTATTTACATGGTGTTGGCGGTAGTGTAACTTTCAAGCCGCACAACTCGGAAAGTAGTCAACGAAAATAAACTTTCTTGTAGTGTTTTGGAAAGGTCTTGACACCAGCTATTAGATTCTGGAATCAAAAATAGGGTGTTTCATTTAAAAAACTTAATGTGATTTCGATCTGACCTTGGCGACGCCATCCAAGGTCAAACTGATAAGATCATTGAATAGATCTTTTGAAACCCTACAACTTTCGTCTGAACATATTTTTGATTGGTCCTAATCCTGCGAAGAGAAAAGGGGTGTACGTGTGGTCTGAAACACCCTGTATATATAAATATATATATATATATATATATATATCACATGTGGGTGGAGTGTAGGGCATGGTGAGAGGGAGGGGAGGAAACATGGCAGGAGGCGTGTGAAAGGATTTTAAGAGAGGAGGGAGAGGGGGAGGGGTGGCTGAGAGAGGTGGAAGAGGAGAGAATTAGAGGGAGGGGGAGGGCGGGAGGGGGGATTTGGGAGGAATGGGAGGGAGAAAGGAGGAATGAGAGGACGAGTGTCAGAGAGGGAGTGAGTGAGGGGCGAAAGAACAAAGGCTGTAAACGAAAGCGGAAGTCCCTAGGGTTGCGATAACGAGAGTGAGAGAGAGAGAGAGAGAGAGAGAGAGAGAGAGAGAGAGAGAGAGAGAGAGAGAGAGAGAGAGAGAGAGAGAGAGAGAGAGAGAGAGGAGAGAGAGAGATTACGCATTAGGCGTAAGCGAGCGTAATGGCCGGACAGGCAGGGCATGCGTGCTAGGCGATAGTAGTATAAGATTAGAGTAAGAGTAGACTAAGTTAGATGTAAGTTGACCTGTAAGTATATGTAACCTTAAGGGGATCATAAATGTATTACATACATACATATATATATATATATATATATTTTAATGAAAACTGCAAACACATAGAAATTCATCATTAAAAGGGTTCAAGACTGAGTCAGTAGAGAAGAAGAGGGTAATATGGCAGCCATTTTCATTTTTTTGAATAACTAAAAAAATCCATGAATTTCCCACTTAAAATCGCAACTTCATTTTTTCGAAAAATTGTAATAGATCTCAATCAGGCAAACAAAAAATTTTCTATAAGTGGAACAAAATTAGGGTAAACATTTGCAGTGAGAATGGGATCTGCTTGTATTTCCCACTTAAAATAGCAAATTTATTTTTTGAGAAATCGGAATAGATCTTAATCAGGCACATAAAAAATGTTTTATAGTTGGAACAAATTTGGGTATATGTTTGGTAGTGAGAATGGAATCTGGTTGCATTTCCCACTTAAAATCGCAAATTTATTTTTTGGGAAATCGGAATAGATCCTAATCAGGCACACAAAAAATGTTCTATAGTTGGAACAAATTTGGGTATATATTTGGTAGTGAGAATAGAATCTGCTTGGATTTCCCATATCAAATCATAACTTTTTGGAAGGGGGGAAATCGGAATAGATCCCAATCATATTCCAGAAAATTGTCCATAGTTAGAAAAAGTTTAGATGATCCGATTGGAATCTATGTTATATTTGGGTATGTTTGGGAAATTTCTATTCGGGCAATTTAATGAAAAGAATTAATGTTAAATACATCTCTGGTAATAAATAAATTCGGCAAATCAAATTGTTAAATATAAAATCTTCTTTTCTTTTTTATTGATATTTAATAATTATATCATTACGTACGTTAGTTTTAAAATATATTTTATGCTAGTTTTTATAAAAAAATTTAATTATTAAAATTTATTACATTTTCTCCTCAAATTAATTTCCGTCTCGTTGAATGCCGCCTCCTAGTAAACGATCACGGGAGGTTCGATCCCGAGTTAAAGAGATTTGATTCTCTGACTCAAATAAGGTCCGACGATTGCACGACTCTTGGAAGGGCGTCAAACCGTGTCGTGACACGGTGACCTAATTTCCAGAGTCATAAAAGTACGTTCGCCCTCGTGTCGTACGTCCGTCTAGTTTAAAGATACCACGAGTTTAAAGATTCTGTTGCGTCCTTCCCTACCTTCCCTAAATTGCAGATGGCCTTTCCTTAACCATCTTTCCTTGAAGGCTGGACGTAACACTATTGTTCATACTTTTACTTAAATCACTGACGAATCTTAAAATATTCTATTCACCTATTTATAAGTTTCCATATTAATAATTACTTAGAAATTAGTGAGTACTTTTTCATTATCTTTTGTAATGCTATAGTAAATTACGAGACTTTAAAATTACATTATTTGATTAGTATTAAATTTAATAATAAATTCTGTAAAAATTCAAAGTAAGCTATCCGGTACATTCAACAAGCTTATCTTTATGTTAATCTTACCTATCAATTTTTCTAATTCTTTATTTTTAAGCATACTGTATTTTATAACATCATTTTTATTGAAATTTGGATTAATTTTGTTAAATGTCATTATTAGGACTATATTCCAACCTGTGCCAGTATTAAAAATTGACTCAATCATTATTTAAAAAATTTTGTAAATAATAATTAAAGTGCAGTAGGTTATATTTTAAATTAATGTGTGCGTGCGTGCGTGCGTGCGTGCGTGCGTGTAAAAGAACTTTAACGGATTAGTTATATAAAAAAAAGAACGAGCGCGTCAAGTACGCTGCTGCTAGAGATTTTGCCCATCTTTGATTTTATTTGTCACATAATTTGTTGCTCTTTGGTACGGGAGTGACCCGTTTGTCCACGTTGCGATTGATCAGTCATTTGAGCAACTGGTGCCTACAGTTTTTTCACTGTTTAATACAGTAAATGGCTGGTGGTCAATTGCAACGTGGTCATAAGACTCACACCCCATTGGTAATAAATATACTTGGAATATTTTTGATTTCACTTCTTTGTGATGGTATTATATATTTGATTGCAGTTTGGTTGGTTTAATTTGGTTTGGTTTTATATTGTAACAAAAATATACTTGGCGCTTTTTTTACATTTTTAATGTTTTTTAGGCATATTTATTAATAGATGAAGATTTAATTATAATATATTGGCGAAGACGCCACTTTCAAAGCAGGCAGACTAATTGCTTGTCCCAAATTTTAACATACGCCCGTGTAGAAAATTAAGTAGGGATCTGATCAGTTTTCCCTAATTATGACTAAAATCTGACTAGAAAACTTCATCAGAATCTAGCTGGGAAATGTCTCACTTTTAAAAAGTATACCGGTTAGAAAAACTTAAAGGAATTCAATCGGATTTACTAGCCGGATTCTTCGTCGATATTTAAATTCTTATTTGGATATATATATATATATATATGTAAAGAGTATGATAATAGCTACCAAATGTTGAGTGAAATAATGACAATTAAATATTTGGTTAATATAATAAAAAATAATTCTGCATTTTTTAAAATATTACAAAATATAGCAATAGTTTCTTTAGAAAATAAAATTATATTTGATTATTTCAACCAAATATTTTATTATCATTATTTCATTCAATATTTAATAGCTATTACCAAACTTTTTCAGTGTACAAGGAAACAACAAAACTTAATTCAAAATATTGTATATAATTTTATTTTGATAAATTCTAGCATTAATTAAAGTACCAATTTTTCTTGAAATTCAATTGGTATATATTTTCGAATATTAATTTTGAATATTCTTCTTGAAATTTCTTTCTTCTTTCTGCGACTCAGTCTTACTGTTAAATTACCTTCCATCCAATAATCTACTATCAATTTTTTCATGACTTCAATATAACCTAAATGCATTACATCCAATACAAATATTTTGATCATATCATTTTCTGGAATTATATTAAGTAATAGTGTGACAGCATAACGATGTTCTGGATCACTTTGTACTCTCATTATTTCTTTCTGATGCATTCAGCTCAGTGTAAACAGTTCTGTTACTTATTCTTGTCTCATACACAGTACATCTTTCACATGCATTATAACCTCCATGTTCTTTAATTCCTTTTAAAAAAAAAGCGAGCGAGACTATCACAAATAAAACATTTAATATAAGGTTTCATTAAACGATTTGAAATAAGCAAACCATCGTGTTGTAATGTATTGATGACATCAACAAATTTATATAAATATTGGTTAATATTATTGGCCTTATTATTCCCACAATATATGCCGACAACAAACGGTTTGTATATAACAGGCTCATAATGAATTTTACATAGAATAGGCCAAAGTTGATTTCGACTTGATTTGTATAACGGTACGCCATCAACATTTATTTGTAAAGGTATTTCTCGATCATGCAAAGCCGTATTAACACAGCTTTGTAATCCCTCACGTAAATCAAAATATACGTACTGCAATGATATTGTTTTTCTTCTGCATCTATGAAAGTTTCGATATTAAAAGTGTATTTCGTTTTAATAAAAGATTTTACAGATGCTGGCAATTGTGGTAGGAGGTTAATTCTTAAGATATCCATTAATTTTTGTAATACTGCTTGAGAGATATTATTGTGTAAGGCCCATTTTTTTATTTTTAACACTTCATTTTCTTCTTCTTCTCTTTTTTGGTCTTCTTTTTAATTTAAAAATTTATGAATAAAATATTTATTATAACAGAGAATTTTTAAATATATCTTTATATATACCTTTGTCAAAGTCAATATCTTCTAACGCACTTTCTAATGCAGAATTGTCGTTTGTTGATACATCTATCATATTATTTCCCTCAAAGGATTGTACAGAAGAATTTTCACAACCATCAAGGTCTAAGTTTCTTTCTTCTTCTTGACATGATATAAGTTTTTTTTTCTTCTTCTTACATTAAACTTCATTATTGTTATCTAATGCTAAATCAATATTGTAATTAATTTTATATATATTATTTCTATTTATACTGATAGATAGATAGATAGATAGTCGAGTAATTAAATTAGTTTTTTGTCATTAAAAAAATTACGAATACAATATTTATGAGAGGCCAAAACATTATAATAAGTAATTAAATTAGAAAAATTGTAAATGATCAAAAATCCGTTTTATTTTTTAATAAAAAAATTAAAAAAAAATTTTTTTTAAAGATATTAGTAAACTATAGAAGTAAAAAAACTTTCTACAAGTCTAGCTATAAGTTTTAAAATAAAATTACATTTATTAATATTGTAAAATATATTTATACATATATTATTTACTTATTATTTACATGTGCCTGTTGAAGTTCCTGCTATACTTCTTTTTTCAAATGTCTATATTGTCTTTTCCTTTCTCGAGTTTTTCTCTTATCTGATTTACTAAACATTGTACGAAAAAAATTGAAGGCAATTACGACGTAATATAAATCCGATTGATTAATGGATTGAAAATTATTATAATTATTTTCAGGTTAGTTTCTTATTTATTGACAATTGCCAAAATTAGGTTTTATATTTAAATTCCTACAGATATTTCTTACATTTTCCCGTTTTTATACGCGATTGCAACGCTGAGTATGAATCTAGGAATTATCTATTAGAATCCGAGCAGAATAACTAGACATTTACTATCGTGTGCAAAAGTATGATTTTTTAATAAGAAACTGATCAGAAATTTTTATACTTTTCTTACAATTCGTCAAAATCAGTTTCTACATTAGAAGAATAAGTCAGAATCCTTTTAGTTTTTCTTTCTTGTGGAAATCTCATTGGAATCCAACAATAAATGTGGCAAAGACAGGGAAATTTCCACACGGGCGGTTCTCTCTATATAGTCTATATGTTCTGTGATTCTCTCTTTCACTCACATGCAATTGGACGTATTATGCCCGTTTCCTCCAATGTGGTTCAACTTAGGCCCGGTTTCACAATTCACGGTTAGCTCGAGTTAACCGAAGTTTAACTCGCTGAACTCAGTTTAGCGCATTTGTGGCGTTCCACAACCACCTTAAACCTTCGTTAAGGTTCACTTGCCTCGGTTAAAGATAAACTCCCGATTTTGGGCGTTTAACCAATTTAACCGAGGTTTACAACCCTGGCACCAATGAAATTGCTGTGGAAGTTTCGCACATCTCGTAATCATATTTACTTTTGAGTAAATATGATATATCATATATCATATTTTGCTTTCAATAATTTCAACTAATGTAATTTTTTCATCTCTTGAAAAATTCGGTAGCCGCTTTTTATTCATATTATCCTTCACGGACAATTCTTTTTTACAGGACATCACAATTATTTTATTATATAACTTTTATTGAACAAAAGTAAAAGTTCTTCAGCCGTTTACGAGCTCTTACAACAATTCTTCTTCTTATTCTTTTGAGTGATACCCAGTAACTATAAATGAACAGGAAACGATGAACAGGAAATGAACGATTTGACTATGATGCAAAAATAAATGCAATAATAAAATACAGAAAGACAGTGATCATTCCGGCAGACCGATTGAGATATAATCGACAGAAAAATATATCAGTAACGGGCGAAAACGTCCGAACGTGTATGCGGTCACAAACAAGCTCTCAACTATAATATATACCTTAGAACTTTATGGTTTTATGTTACGGCTATTGTAAAATGGGCTACATCGGCATGCTTTTCCCTCTTTTTTTTCAAAATTTTAACTAACCAATCACAATTTACGTTTAAGGAGAAAGAAGCATATATTCTGAGTTTCAGTAAATAGGGTATAGGGTTAATCGGGTTAATCTGAAAGTTTTGAAACCGGGCCTTAGAGTTCATGTGAACTTCGTTCAATTTTGAACGCAGTTTAATCTTCGGTCAACTCGTTTTGCTTTCCTCCAACTTTACCTTCGTTCCGATCAACTGAACGTACACTTCGTGCGTGTTAATTCAAATTAAATTTGTATCAAGTAATGTGATTGGTGCACAGCTAATGAGTGTGACAAAAAGAGGGAAAGGTTGGGCAAGGTTGGGTAATTGGCATGGATAACGAATCCCGGAAAAAATCTAGACGGCAATAAGTTTTGAGGTAATTAAGTAAAAACATTAAAAAATATTTAAATAATCTTTATTATTGTGAAATAAATCGGAATTTAAGAATATGTATAACAAATAAAAAATAAAAATTTGAATAACTACTTAGATGTAATAAACTTATCGAATAAACTTAAAGCTAACCTTAAAAGTCAGGCGGTATGTTTCATCAAATAATTCTTAAAAAATTCTTTTTTTAGAATTCAGTTTTGTTTATGAAAATATGGAGCAAAATAAAAACGGAAGAACCAAGAATTTTACAGAATCGGAGAAAATGCTTCTCATTGAATTAGTGCGTGAAAGATGTAAAATATTAGAAAATAAAACAACAAATACAGTTTCTGTGAAAGAAAAAGTTTGTTGGGAAGACTTGAGACTTAATTTCATGTCCCGTTCCAATGGAGTTTCACGATGTGTACAGTTTCTAAAAACATGTTGGGACAATATGAAAAAGAGAACTAAAAAACAATATGCTGAGAAGAAACAAGCAATTTATAAAACTGATTGATATCTATTGGCATTTACAATCAAAGAAAAGCAATAAAAGATTGATGAATAAACTATTAGATTCTATTATTTTATTATGTTTTTTAAGCAGAGGACAATATAAAGCTATAAGTGATCCAGTAGCTGAGCAAGTACGGAAAATAATAGACCGTCAGTAGAAGGCTTATCGAATGTTTTTGATAATGACTGTATGGAAGGATCTCAAAGTATGAATTATATGATATACTATATCTTATTTTATTTCTGTAATATTTAATTAATGTCAACAGATTTTTCATAAATTACTAATCTTGAAATGTAGTAATGTTTTAACGTTATATAATTAATTTATTCCTCTTATATGCATTTCCTATTGTAATGTTATTTTATTTACTTTACAGTTTTGATAAAAATGTGGAATTCGTAGAAGAATAGCTGGACTACTCAAATGAAAATATTATAGAAGGAGAAAGCGATATAGAAGAAGGTTGAAGATGATAAGGAAGAAGACATAGGTGATACGAAAGATGATGGTGAATTTAACATGGATGAACCAGTATTAAACGTATGTTTATAATTACATTTACTTATAATAATGAATAAAAAATTCGATAAGAGTTGTAATCATTTATATTTGTACCTTGTAGTTTCTTCAAAAAGATAAATTGAGCTGGAAAAATTAGCTGGAATCCACAAAAATTAAAAACACAAATTAGTGTACCACTTAAAACATCTGCGGTGACTAAAAGAAAATCTACAGCGGATCATTCAGCAAGAAGAAAAAAAATCAAAAATAAATTCCAGCCCGTTAATATTTAAAGAAGCTAAAAAAACAAGCAATCAGTTAAAACAAAAAGTACTAACAATAGCAAAAACAAATTTGAAAAATTGATGGATAATAAAATTGACTTAATTAATTTAACAATGGATAATAGAAAAGAAAAACACGAATTAGAAATTAAACTTTTACAAGTGCAACTGCAAAAAGAACATTTAAAAGTAGAAATAATGCAAAAAAAATTAGACTTGAAAAATGTTATCTTAGAAAGAGAACGAAAATTAAACATATTACGAATATAATTGTTTTTTTAATTAGTAAAAGATTTTTAAGTTTTATTGGTTTTAAATAAAATTTGATTTTTCAGTTATCTTTATTGTGTTCTAAAAAAGTTTATTTTTTTTCCTATTATTACAAGTATTTTTTTTACCAAAAATAAAACCAAAGGTGTTCCTGATAAGTATTAACTTGGATCCTCATGCAGACATCGGCGCTTTGACACCGAGTGCTGATTAGTGAAAAACGAGTAAATAGCAAGTTATTTACTCCCATCACCCATTTTTCACCGATCAATGCTCGGTGTTAAAGCGCTGATGTCTGCATCATGATCTAAACTTATTTGTTGTAATAAGATTACTCGTATGCATAAAACTCATAATTCCAAAGCAAGGTCAGATACATAATTTCAACGTGTATATATATATATATATATATATATATATATATATATATATATATATATATATTACCTTTTAAAAAAAAAGCGCCTATGTGTGTTGCGCGCAACTTGTATTGAAATTGTGTAATCTAATAAAAATGATATACGTTTATTAAAAAAAAATGTGTAAAATTTTTTAAAGTGCGCTTATTATAAAGAGAATATATTTTTTCTACAAAATTAAAGTAGTAGTATTTGTATTTTCTTTGAAAAACTTCTATTCTAACCCAACTGGTAGTATCTTCAACTTTTATATAAATCCCACGTGGTACTATCTCTGTATTGTCATTGAAAAATCTTTGTATTTTAAAAATTCAAGTGATTTTTAATTATTATTGATAAATAGCATTTTTAATTATTATTGATAAATTTTATTCTAACCCAAGTAGTATTTCCTTAAATTTATGTAATTTAATTCAACCTAAACTCATTTTTCCAAAAAAATCTTTTAAACAATCAAAGTGTACTATTTTTGTATTTCCATTGAAAAATCTTTCAATTTTAACCCAAGTGTTTCTATTTAATTTTAATAAGTTTCAATGGAATATATAATATTTAATTTAAAAAATTAAAAAGGAAACGGTACAAAATAAGAAAATTTTATCGAAATAAAAAATTTTTGATGTACAAAAACATGGCGCTGCTAGATATAAAAAGCAATGAGAAGAATTGAATAATTTCTGTACAAAACACAATTGCCACTATCTCTGTATTGTCATTGAAAATCTTCCAAACCAAGTGGTATTTAATTGAAAATAAATAATATATTAAAATTTTGTAATTTAATTTAATCTAAATAATTTATATTTTAAGAATCTTTATTTTTTTTAATAAAATTTAAGTGGTATCTCAAATTTAACTTACGATTAGAATTACTTAAAAGTTAAAAAAACTAAAACTTATTTCGCAAATTTCTTTTATAACGCATATCTTACAAGTGTTACATTTATTGCATTTTTTCTTATGTCTTTTCTGCTTTTTCTATCTAGCAGCGCCATGTTTTTGTACACCAAAAATTTTTTATTTCAATAAAATCTTCTTATTTTGTACCGTTTCCTTTTTAATCTTTTAAATTAAATATTATATATTCCATTGAAACTTATTAAAACTAAATACAACCACTTGGGTTAAAATTGAAAGATTTTTCAATGGAAATACAAAAATAGTACACTGATTGTTTAAAAGATTTTTTTGGAAAAATGCGTTTAGGTTGAATTAAATTACATAATATTTAAGGAAATACTACTTGGGTTAGAATAAAATTTATCAATAATAATTAAAAATGCTATCACTTGAATTTTTAAAATACAAAGATTTTTCAATGACAATACAGAGATAGTACCACGTGGGATTTATATAAAAGTTGAAGATACTACCAGTTGGGTTAGAATAGAAGTTTTTCAAAGAAAATACAAATACTACTACTTTAATTTTGTAGAAAAAGTATATTCTCTTTATAATAAGCGCACTTTAAAAGATTTCACACATTTTTTTTTAATAAACGTATATCACTTTTATTAGATTACACAATTTCAATATAAGTTGCGCGCAACACACATAGGCGCTTTTTTTACCTTTTTTTTGAAAAGGTAATATATATACATAATATATATATATATATATATATATATATATATATATATATATATATATACAGGGTGAGTCAGAAAGACCACTTGTCCTTTCTCAGGCATATTCGTAATCGAATTCTGAGACGATTTTTCCTTTGGCAAAAATTTATCTGGAGCTTAGTTTTTGAATTATAGAAAGAAATAGTTAGCGTGTGACGGGTCGGATACAAGAGGTAGGCAGGGGCGGCGCAACTCAGCGTTCCGCGCAGCGCGGTGGCGCCCCTGTCTAGCTCTTGTATCCGACCCGTCACACGCTATTTTTCTTTACAACTCAAAAACTAAACTCCAGATAAATTTTTGCCAAAGAAAAATCGTTTCCGTGAGGCTTGCCATTGCACTTATATAACACAATAGTACACGGACAACACATTCACATTAAAATTTTCTCTCTCTCTCTCTCTCTCGCTTTAATTATGCTATCTTTAACTTGAAAATAATCTTCTAATAATTCTAATAAAAGAAATGACAGAACTTTTTATAGAAATAAAGAACAGAGTAATTACATGAAGCCTACAAGAATATTTGCATGTAAGATTTTAAAAAACAATCAAAATACTTTTTTTATGAAAAACGCGACTGTACTCGACATTTAGATAATTAAGAACACATGAAGTAAAACAAAGTTAATCACGATTTAAGAGTACAAATTACTATTGCGTTGTAGAGCTACAATTTCAATCTCTAGCTTCTTGAGAGAAAAACGGATAAATAATTTTAAGTTGTATCTATCATTATTCAAAACAGGAGTGTATTATAATAAATGTATGCTCGCGAATATAAAATTTAATACAAATGGAATTACTTAAATATTATTTTCCAATTAAAAATAGCATATTTAAAATGCATGAGAAGAGAAGGATGGAGAGGGGGAGAGAGAGAGAGAGAGAGCGGGGGGGGCGCGTTCGAACAAGTTTAAGCATGTTTACTCACGAATCCATCCTGTAGGGCGATCAGCTTATTGTTTCCACGATGCGACAGTTCCACTTGAATCGAAATTTGTCCTTGAAGAGAAATTTATCTCTCAGAGTTATTTCACATTTTATCACTTTTACTCTATTTGCTCACTTGATCGATTAACGACGAACAACGAACAACGAACCGATCGATCGATTTTATTTATCACTACGAATCACTACGAATTAACCGCTACTAATCATTCGACGCGTTAAAACACGTTACTCGAAGAAACACGTGTTTACGTTACTCGAAGAAACACGTGTTTACGTTACGAGCACACAACACGTGTTTACTCGACGATAGCAAGCAGTCGATCATCATGATATTCCTCGTTCGTGTATGCTGCCATATCGCGTATCGTCCTGACGATGTATCTAACGATCGAAGGATTGATTAAATTATCGATCTCTGCATCCTATTTAACGGTCTTCGCGGGTGGTCAATTCCTCCCACCGCACCTCCCGCGTCGAATCAAAACGTCGCGTGACCCGCGCCACCCGCGACACGCGACAAGATTCTACGCGAGGGGCGCGGTGGGAGGAATCGACCTCCCGCGAAGACCGTTAAATAGGATGCAGCGATCGATGCTTTAATCAATCCTTCGATCGTTAGGTACATCGTCAGGACGATACACGATATGGCAGCATATGAACGAAGAGTATCACGATTTGATGGTGGCACTTGGTGAGTGCCAGGGACAACGATACGTTGCTGCAAGAAAATATCAAGAATTATACAAACATTATTTGGAGTATCGACGAAACTTGGAATTTTTATCTGAAAATATTCCAGACTTTTTGGAAGAAATTCCATTAGCAAATAGGAATAAAATTATATTCCAACAAGATGGTGCTGGACCACACAATGCCAGAATAGTAACAAACTATTTACACGAACAATTTTCTGACCGTTGGATGGGCCGATACGGCCCAATAAATTGGCCCGCAAGATCGCCGGATCTCAATCCTTTGGATTTTTTCCTGTGGGGATACTGCAAAGAATATAATTATAGACAGCTTCCCGAAGACATCGAAGACTTAAATGACAAGCTGCATTATGCCATTTGGAGTATCGACGATGATATTTTGGAGAAGACGCAAATAAATTTATTACGACGCATGAGAGCCTGCATTACAATGGACGGTGGCCACTTTGAACATTTACTGTGAAGAAAATTTCAAAGATACAATTAATCTGCCCTTTTCAGGGCAACCAAATATTTTATTTCGAGGAACTCTCTGCTGACTTTGGCAAATAATTAAAAATAAAAAATAAAATATTTAGAAAAAATTGGTTTCGATAAAATCAATTCTTCAATATTTTGAATAAATAATAATTATCTTGATAAAGTCATTAATCATACAATTTTCAATAAATAATAATAAACATGCATTTGCAATTTATTAGAAAAATATTGCAAATGCATGTTTATTATTATTTATTGAAAATTGTATGATTAATGACTTTATCAAGATAATTATTATTTATTCAAAATATTTAAGAATTGATTTTATCAAAATCAATTTTTTCTAAATATTTTATTTTTTATTATTTATAAAATGTAAGTCGTATAGTAATATTCAATATTTTAATTTTGCCGCGTTTTTACTTATGGCACCACTGTTACCGCATCATAACATCCAGTCGACTGCTTGCTATCGTCGAGTAAACACGTGTTGTGTGCTCGTAACGTAAACACGTGTTTCTTCGAGTAACGTGTTTTAACGCGTCGAATGATTAGTAGCGGTTAATTCGTAGTGATTCGTAGTGATAAATAAAATCGATCGATCGGTTCGTTGTTCGTTGTTCGTCGTTAATCGATCAAGTGAGCAAATAGAGTAAAAGTGATAAAATGTGAAATAACTCTGAGAGATAAATTTCTCTTCAAGGACAAATTTCGATTCAAGTGGAACTGTCGCATCGTGGAAACAATAAGCTGATCGCCCTACAGGATGGATTCGTGAGTAAACATGCTTAAACTTGTTCGAACGCGCCCCCCCCGCTCTCTCTCTCTCTCTCTCCCCCTCTCCTTCCTTCTCTTCTCATGCATTTTAAATATGCTATTTTTAATTGGAAAATAATATTTAAGTAATTCCATTTGTATTAAATTTTATATTCGCGAGCATACATTTATTATAATACACTCCTGTTTTGAATAATGATAGATACAACTTAAAATTATTTATCCGTTTTTCTCTCAAGAAGCTAGAGATTGAAATTGTAGCCCTACAACGCAATAGTAATTTGTACTCTTAAATCGTGATTAACTTTGTTTTACTTCATGTGTTCTTAATTATCTAAATGTCGAGTACAATCGCGTTTTTTATAAAAAAAAGTATTTTGATTGTTTTTTAAAATCCTACATGCAAATATTCTTGTAGGCTTCATATAATTACTCTGTTCTTCATTTCTATAAAAAGTTCTGTCATTTCTTTTATTAGAATTATTAGAAGATTATTTTCAAGTTAAAGATAGCATAATTAAAGCGAGAGAGAGAGAGAGAGAAAATTTTAATGTGAATGTGTTGTCCGTGTACTATTGTGTTATCTAAGTGCAATGGCAAGCCTCACGGAAACGATTTTTCCTTTGGCAAAAATTTATCTGGAGTTTAGTTTTTGAGTTGTAAAGAAAAATAGCGTGTGACGGGTCGGATACAAGAGCTAGGCAGGGGCGCCGCCGCGCCGCGCGGAACGCTGAGTTGCGCCGCCCCTGCCTACCTCTTGTATCCGACCCGTCACACGCTAACTATTTCTTTCTATAATTCAAAAACTAAGCTCCAGATAAATTTTTGCCAAAGGAAAAATCGTCTCAGAATTCGATTACGAATATGCCTGAGAAAGGACAAGTGGTCTTTCTGACTCACCCTGTATATATATATATATATATATATATATATATATATATACGTTTAAATTATGTATCTGACCTTGCTTTGGAATTATGAGTATTATGCATACGAGCATCCGCCGTATCGTTTTTATATAATTCACATGACATGTACTCTTCCATAGCTTTCATGAAAAACGGATTATTCTCACGTGCATTGAGTTTTTTTCAGTTTCGTATCGTTCTTAACCATTTCTTGCTTTTTCCATTTCCATTTCAGTATACGTTAAATCAGAACATGCATCACCTACAGCCGTAATAGAAGTAATTTTATACCTGTCTAAATCTAATTATTTTTTTAATGAATTATTTTTTATTGAAAATAAACGAATATAATTAAATATATATTTAAAGTAGTAGAGAAAGATATTTTGATCGTTGCTATATCAATACAAATTGAACAAAAATGCCTTCTACGGTTGCAGCTAGGTCTTCATGCTTGTATTGTTTATGTGATTTTATACACTTTCCTCAAGTTTAATGAACTGCGCGCCAAAATAATTTTCAGTCATAACCTTGAATTACGAATGATGCAGAACGCCTAGGCCATAGCAACACAATCACCCGACATTTTTGCCTATCATTTTATGACAGGGCCTGGGTACATGGCTTTCTTAACCGGAGAGGTAATTCTCATAATGATGTTGAAGCTAGCAGCGGATTCGCAGCAGCAGATTCGTCAAAGCAGGGATTCTCATTCAAAATAAAATACATAAGAAACTTTGACATATAAAGGCAAACTAGCAAGTAACTGCACAAAATACACTTATACGCTTCTAAATAGATCAGACTATCCAGAACAATTAACAAAAATGCGCAGGTCTACTAAATTGTTTAAATTATATAACGAGTTATTGCAGAAACAAGGGAAGGAAGCCTCGGTCGGGGCTGCAAATTTTTTTAGAACATCTTTATAGCCTTCTAAATCAATCCCGACTAGCAAGAAAAATTAAAAAAAATGCGCACTCCTACGAAAAATTATTTAAACAATATAAAGTTTATTGCAAAAACAGGAAAACGAAGTCGCGGTCGGGGCTGCAAATTTTTTTAGAACATTATTGTAGGCTTCTAAATAAATCCCGACTAGCAAGAAAAATTAAAAAAAATGCGCACGCCTACGAAAAATTATTTAAACAATATAAAGTTTATTGCAAAAACAGGAAAACGAAGTCGCGGTCGGGGCTGCAAATTTTTTTAGAACATCATTATAACCTTCTAAATCAATCCCGACTAGCAAGAAAAATTAAAAAAAATGCGCACGCCTACGAAAAATTATTTAAACAATATAAAGTTTATTGCAAAAACAGGAAAACGAAGTCGCGGTCGGGGCTGCAAATTTTTTTAGAACATCATTATAACCTTCTAAATCAATCCCGACTAGCAAGAAAAATTAAAAAAAATGCGCACGCCTACGAAAAATTATTTAAACAATATAAAGTTTATTGCAAAAACAGGAAAACGAAGTCGCGGTCGGGACTGCAAATTTTTTTAGAACATTATTGTAGGCTTCTAAATCAATCCCGACTAGCAAGAAAAATTAAAAAAAATGCGCACGCCTACGAAAAATTATTTAAACAATATAAAGTTTATTGCAAAAACAGGAAAACGAAGTCGCGGTCGGGGCTGCAAATTTTTTTAGAACATTATTGTAGGCTTCTAAATAAATCCCGACTAGCAAGAAAAATTAAAAAAAATGCGCACGCCTACGAAAAATTATTTAAACAATATAAAGTTTATTGCAAAAACAGGAAAACGAAGTCGCGGTCGGGGCTGCAAATTTTTTTAGAACATTATTGTAGGCTTCTGAATCAATCCCAACTAGCAAGAAAAATTAAAAAAAATGCGCACGCCTACGAAAAATTATTTAAACAATATAAAGTTTATTGCAAAAACAGGAAAACGAAGTCACGGTCGGGGCTGCAATTTTTTTTAGAACATCATTATAACCTTCTAAATCAATCCCGACTAGCAAGAAAAATTAAAAAAAATGCGCACGCCTACGAAAAATTATTTAAACAATATAAAGTTTATTGCAAAAACAGGAAAACGAAGTCGCGGTCGGGACTGCAAATTTTTTTAGAACATTATTGTAGGCTTCTAAATCAATCCCGACTAGCAAGAAATATTAAAAAAAATGCGCACGCCTACGAAAAATTATTTAAACAATATAAAGTTTATTGCAAAAACAGGAAAACGAAGTCGCGGTCGTGGCTGCAAATTTTTTTAGAACATCATTATAACCTTCTAAATCAATCCCGACTAGCAAGAAAAATTAAAAAAAATGCGCACGGCTACGAAAAATTATTTAAACAATATAAAATTTATTGCAAAAACTAAAAAAGAAAAAAAATTCTAATACCAAAAACGCAAATAAATTTTAATATAAAAAAGTCAAAAAAATTTTAACATTTACAAACAGTAAAAACAAAACAATAAAAGAGACCATATTCTCGCCACCCCCTCGTTGGTTGGTCTTGGGTAGCGCAAAGAGAGAGAACAATATGTATGTTTAGCAGTCAAATTATATTTCTGATCTATAATTTACATTCAAGTAGAAAATTGGGAAATCATACTATTTCTTTTCTATAATGACAATATTATATTCCTATACGGCGCAAGCAAGCAACCTTAATATGATTGCTAATAAATTTAGAGCGCCGACCAAGCCCTTGTTTCTGCAATAACTCGTTATATAATTAAAACAATTATTAGCCGTGCGCATTTTTTTTAATTTTTCTTACTAGTCGAGATTTATTTAGAAGGATATAATGATGTTCTAAAAAAATTTGCAGCCCCGACCGCGACTTCGTTTTCCTGTTTTTGCAATAAACTTTATATTGTTTAAATAATTTTTCGTAGGCGTGCGCATTTTTTTTAATTTTTCTTGCTAGTCGGGATTGATTTAGAAGGTTATAATGATGTTCTAAAAAAATTTGCAGCCCCGACCGCGACTTCGTTTTCCTGTTTTTGCAATAAACTTTATATTGTTTAAATAATTTTTCGTAGGCGTGCGCATTTTTTTTAATTTTTCTTGCTAGTCGGGATTTATTTAGAAGCCTACAATAATGTTCTAAAAAAATTTGCAGCCCCGACCGCGACTTCGTTTTCCTGTTTTTGCAATAAACTTTATATTGTTTAAATAATTTTTCGTAGGAGTGCGCATTTTTTTTAATTTTTCTTGCTAGTCGGGATTGATTTAGAAGGCTATAAAGATGTTCTAAAAAAATTTGCAGCCCCGACCGAGGCTTCCTTCCCTTGTTTCTGCAATAACTCGTTATATAATTTAAACAATTTAGTAGACCTGCGCATTTTTGTTAATTGTTCTGGATAGTCTGATCTATTTAGAAGCGTATAAGTGTATTTTGTGCAGTTACTTGCTAGTTTGCCTTTATATGTCAAAGTTTCTTATGTATTTTATTTTGAATGAGAATCCCTGCTTTGACGAATCTGCTGCTGCGAATCCGCTGCTAGCTTCAACATCATATTCTCATAATAAAATGTGTACCGGTCAAAGTAAAATTGGCACAGACTCAAAATTGCTATGAGCAACTACCTGTATTAAGAGGAAATCAATCATTATTTCTGACTCCCCAAACCCATATATTATTGAGACAAGACACTCAAATTAACTGCAACACCTTTGCTCCGCCTATGTATCTCTTGGGGGATGCTTGGTATAAAATTACTCCGAAACCAGTAGAAACATTACCTCCGATAATCATGAAATCGACACTACCTTTTTGACCCGCGGTTCACTGAAGATCAGAGTCATTAAGGTGGAATCACCAACCCTATTCTGGGTGCATATAGACCACGCCCGAGAAGACCTAGAGGAGTTACTGGAGAATCTTACTCGCAGAATGTCTAGAAGAGCTAGATTCCTGCGCTTCATCGGACCCGTTTTTTTTGGCGAACAAGTAGCAATCCAAGAAAGAGGAGGATGGCAGAGGGAGGGTGTTGACCCACTTCCTGGCGGAGAACACTGTATTGGTCGCCTTGCGCGACTGGGGCGTGTGATCCGACGGTCTATCTTTGACTTACATCAATTAGAGGATCGCTTCCATGAAAGGAACTGGGAAGCCATCCTATGTGGGCTTGCTCACATCAAGCCAGAAGGTGCCAAAGCAAGATGACCCCGAAAGGTCCGAGAGCTCACCCGTTTGCTGCTGGAAGAACGAGAAGGGTGGATGCGGATCATCCGACCCGTGAGAAATAACCATCAGCAACCATCTCATTTGAATTAAAATGCGGGAGCAACGAAGAGATAAACAATCCTCAAGAACTGCTCATCCGCATGGGATGCGCTCAACGAACTAAGGAAGTAACAAACTGTGCGATGCCTAGTATAAATCACCAAGTAGCACATTAGCATAATTATAAGTTAATAAAATAAGAAAAGGTAAAAATGAAATATAAAAAAGGGAGAGCGACCTCAAACTAATCCTAGATAGATATTTCATGAAATAATTCTGTTGAAATAAATAGATAAAGCAACGGAAATACCTCTAAGATAAGCTTGGGATCAAAGAAATAGATACAATTAATAAAAGAAAACAAAATCAGATAATAACAAAATTTTTTATAGAGGAAGAAAATAAGTCAACTTAATCATATGAACTTAAGATAAACCTTAAAACCTAGGTATAAACTTTAAAGGTTGATCTTGCGTTATATCCTTAATTATTAAATGAGTAACAAAGAAAGGGGGGAAAAACCACTAGGATAATTTTGGGACCAGAGAAATTTAGTTTATACTAGCGTAAATAAGTAATCATAATTCTGAGCAATTTATGATGTCGATTATCGCTCTTAAACAAAGAATGTACAATTTTAAAAAGGGTTAATAATTAATAATACGTAATATTACTTAATCTTTTTCAATTTAGAATTGTGTTATGACTGAAAATTAATTCGGCGCGCAGTTCATTGAACTTGAGGAAAGTGCATAAAATCACATAAGTAATACAAGCACGAAGATCACCTAGCTGCGACCGTAGAAGGCATTCTTGTTCAATTTGTAAATATATATTTATTAAAGTAGTAGAGATAGATATTTTGGCCGTTGCTGTATCAATATGCGAAAAAATTATAATTAAATAAAAAAAATTTTTAATATTTGTAATCGTATGCTTTTTATGACAATAAAATGTACATAAATATATATATATATATATATGTGCGCGAGTGGAGCTGTTTAGCGAGTGAGAAGCAGAGCAGCGAAATTCGGCGGGAAACGAAAAAAGGGGGTCGGCCAGAAGTGGTTTCCGGTTAGCCAAAGCAGATCGGCCTACAGCGTCGATTATAAGTCGCTCGATTTGCTCTCTAGGAACTGCGAGCCGCGCCCGAGATTTTCTCCTTATATAAACAGCGATCCTCCCCGAAAGACCCCGGTAGGAATTCAGTAAATACGACGGTTACTGAAGTCCGTAGATCCTTCGAGAAGGCTCGCTGTTATTGTTTGTCAGAACCAGGAATTCGCCACTCGGCAAGCACGGTCTCACCGCTCGCCAGCAGCATTCCGCCGAGCGAGCGGGAAAAGAGCCGTCACGCGCGATGAGCGTGATGCGCCTGACCAGCCGCGATCCCGAACATCCCGCCCGCCTCGCCCGAGCCAGGGCGATCGGTCCAGGTCGAGTTAATGATAATTACAAAATGCTAAAGCGTCTCCGGAGACCACCCTCGGCGCTAGTCAAGCGACTCCTGGTTCTGATCGCCCTCTCCAACCGGCAATAATATGAGCTTGACTACTGGTCGCGTGAACTCCGACGCAGCCGTCCGGACAGTGACGACGCGAATCTGGCCATCCTCCCCCACGTGCACCCGCACGATTCGCGCGAGTGGCCAGCGCGACGGAGGAGTGCTCTCATTTCGGAGGAGACACAGGCGTCCCACTCGAAAATCTGCGACCTCCCTCCGCCACTTCGGTCGATGGACGAGGGAGTGAAGATACTCACGGGACCATCGGTCCCAGAAATGGTCACGCATTTGTTGCAGAAGCTGCCAGCGAGTCAAGCGGTTCGCCGGCAACTCCCGCATTGAAGGCTCAGGCACGGCCGTAAGAGGGGATCCCACCAAGAAATGACCCGGCGTGAGGGCGGCGAGGTCATCAGGATCGTCGGACAAGGCCTGGAGCGGTCGCGAATTCAGACAGGCTTCCACCTGGGCGAGGAGGGTGCTCATTTCCTCGAACGTTAGGGTCGCGTCACCCAACACTCGCCGCAGGTGATGCTTCAAGGACTTTACGGCGGCCTCCCAAATTCCGCCAAAATGAGGCGCCGACGGAGGATTGAACTGCCACCGAATACGATCGCTGGCAAGCTGTCCGACGATCCGATGCAACTCAGGGCTACCAGGGGCGAAGAAACTCCGCAACTGCGCGTCGGCGCCGACGAAGTTGGTTCCGCAATCGCTCCGGAGGGTTAGACAGAGACCACGGCGCGAAACGAACCGACGCAAGGCCGCCAGAAAAGCGTCGGCAGTGTAGTCGGACACCGCTTCCAGGTGCACGGCACGGGTAGACAGGCAGACGAAGACCGCGATGAATCCTTTGTAGGCCCGCTGGCCTCGTCCTTTGGTTGTTCGCAGCTGAATTGGGCCGGCGTAGTCAACGCCGGTGTCGAGGAAGGGCCTCCCCGCTGTTACTCTCTCCCGTGGAAGGCTGCCCATTAGCTGCTGGGGAGTGGTCGCCCGCCATCGAGTGCAAACCACGCAACGGTGCAGCCACTTCTTCACCACCGCGCGTCCACGAGGAACCCAGTATCGTTGACGAACCATCCCCAGGGTCATCTGAACGCCGCCGTGCAACGTGCGTCGGTGGCAGTCCTCCACCACCAGCCGGGCAAAATGAGAGTCCCCAGGCAGCAGCGCCGGATGTCGCTCGTCATAAGCGAGAAGCGCGTGCTTAAGGCGACCTCCCACGCGCAGTAGACCCTGGTGACCTAAAAGGGGGGTAAATCGGGCAAGAGGGCTGGACGTCGGCAGAGGCTGACCCCGCCGCACGACTCCCAGCTCCAACCGGTAGTGGTCAGCCTGGACTTGTCGAATCCAAGCTAACCTCGTCTCCTCCAGCTCGTCCGTCAGTAGCTTGCCTCCATATCGACCCCGGCCGTCCTCTATGGCCGCGGGCGTAGCAGTCGGTCTAAGACGAAGCCAGCGTCGGCACCACGATGTCACTCTCAGCAGACGATTGAGGCTCGAGAAGCGCAAGAGCTCAGCAGGCTCCTTCACGCTGACGGGCGTGGTCCTGGCCGCTCGCGCGTGAACTCTCTCCTCCGGCCAGCCGTCACGAGGAGTCCCTCGGTCAGCCTCAGGCCAGGACGTCGACTCCGCCCGGAGCCAACGCGGACCCCGCCACCAGAGCTGGTGTGGCACCAGCTCTCCCGGCGCAAGTCCGCGGGAAGCGCAGTCAGCTGGATTATCCGGGCCAGGCACGTGATGCCACTGAGCGTCAGAGACCCTGGTCTGAATTTCGGCAACGCGGTTTGCCACAAAGGTCTTCCACCGTGTCGGGTGGCCGCGTATCCAGCCCAGGGCGACCGTTGAGTCCGACCACAGGTGCATCGCCGTCCGATCAAGACCGAGAGTGGCGCGAACGTGTGACGCCAGTCTCGCCAGGAGGGTAGCGGCGCACAACTCCAGCCTAGGTAGCGTCACAGGTTTTATGGGCGCGACCTTAGTCCTGGCCGCAACGAGGCAGGTTCTCCAGGACGCACCGGAGCTAGTCCGCAAGTAGATGACAGCGGCGTAGGCTCGCTCCGAGGCGTCGGCAAACCCATGGAGCTCCGCGTCGCCGATCGACAAACCCGCATCCAATCGTCGCGGAACCCGCACACTCCGTAGAAGGGGGAGTCCCGCCTCGTACTCGCGCCACATTTGTCTATTGGTCTCGTCGAGAGGGTCGTCCCAGCCAAGACTCATCAGCCAAGTCGACTGGAAGGCAATCTTAGCCCGTACCACAACCGGCGCCAGCCAACCTAAAGGATCAAACAGCCGGGCTGTCAAGGACAGCACCGACCTCTTAGTCACGTCGGTCAAAGAGATCGCCGGAATGGCGAATGAAAATTCGTCAGAGACGGGATGCCACTGCAAGCCCAAGGTCCCGTGCGTCTCGGGCGGTCCCCAATCCCGCAGCGCCTGCTGCATGCGGTGCTCCGCCGGAACGTCCCGCAAGATTCGCGACTCGTTAGCTGACCACTTGCGCAGGGGGAAGCCGCCCGCCATGCACATGTCGGTCAGCTGTTGTCGCAACTCCAGCGCCTCCTCCAGGCTTGAGGCGCCTGTCAGAACGTCGTCCATATAAACGTCCCGGCGTAGAGCACGAGCGGCTAAAGGATAGGTGTCCGCTTCATCGTCGGCCAGCTGGCGGAGAGTGCGCATAGCCAGGAACGGTGCACAGGCTAAACCGTATGTCACGGTGTTAAGGCGGAACTCCGCCACCTCATCCCGGATGCTATACCGCCAAAGGACGCGCTGGAGGTCCCGGTCCTCAGGGTGGACCAGAATTTGGCGATACATCTTCTCTACGTCCGTGGCCAGGACATAGCGATGCAATCGCCAGCGCAGTAAGACGTCAGCAAGTGGAGGTAACAGATTCGGGCCCACCAGGAGGCTCCGATTCAGCGACTCTCCTGAGGAAACCGTCGTAGACCCATTAAACACCACGCGCAGCTTAGTGGTCGAGCTGGCCTCACGCAGTACACCATGATGAGGTAAATAGCTCACTCGGGTTCCCGTCGCGGCGTCCGAGCGAACCATATGTCCGAGTTCCTCGTACGTCCGCATGAAGTCGAGGTACAGCTCGCGCAGTCGGTCATCGCGAGTGAACCTCTTCTCCATCCCTGTAAGGGCGCGCAAGGCAGCGCGCCTGGTAGCCGCTAATTCAGGCAGCGGATTGACCACCGGGAGACGAACGACGTAGCGGCCGTCGTCCTGTCGGCGGTGTGAATGACTGAACAAGTCCTCACACTCCTGTTCAGACGAAGTAAGAGGCGCCGGTCCCACCGAGAGCTCCTCCTGCTGCCAGAATCCTCTCACCAACGAAGTGAGATCGTCCTCAACACGACAATGCAAGGCCAGAGCACGTGAAGGAGTCTCCGCCGCGCTGACGGGCCCCACCAGAAGCCAGCCCAGTGATGTCCGCTGCGCCGCAGGCTGGCCTGGTCCGCCCCTCCGCAGGCCGGTCCGGAGGATGGTGGCATACACGTTTGCGCTCAAGAGGAGGTCCACTGGGTCCGCCCTCAGGAAGTCCGGGTCAGCGAGAGTTAGGCCCGCCAGATGGGACCATCCTGAAACGTTAACCCGCATATCGCTCTCGTAGAGCGGCAGGCGAGGGAATATCAGTGCCGACACAACAATCGGGGAGCCCTCTCGACGATGCGAGACGCGCAAGTCGATCTGCCCGCGTGCAACACCCGTCTGGACGCCACCGACTCCGAACACCGCCACGGAAGCCTGTGAGCGAGGTAATCGGAGTCGCTGTGCCAGCGATTCCGTCACCAGCGATGACTCCGCTCCAGGATCGATTAGGGCCCGCGTAAAGTGATCAACACCGTGCCGGTCGGTTACGCGGACGCGTGCGGTCATCATTAGCGTAGCGACAGCCGCCGCCGGTCTCGGCGTCGTAGCGTGCACCGTGACCGCTGCGACGGCAACAAAGGCGTCATGCAACGTCGAGTGGTGACGCTCACTGCACGATAAACATGTTTTTTGCGATGGGCACTCGGCCAACTTATGCCTTCCGAGGCAGTTCAAGCATAAGCCACTCGCCTCCACGTACTGCCTGCGCTCCGCCACCGACTTCCCGAGATACTTCTCACACTGTCGCACGTAATGCTCACTATTGCAGAGAAAGCAACGGCCTCGCTGACTTTCCTGCTTACGGACTTGCAACGCGGCCCTCGATCGGGCAGAACTTGAGCAAGCCTTGGACGGGCTAGCCTCGTTTTTCGCGGGTGCGAGCGACTCGAGTGTACGCATCCGTTGGCTGACGAAAACGAGCAACTCATCGAGCGACGGTGGTTCCGTCGTCCGGCTAAGCTGTGTCTCCCACTCGCGTCGCGATACCGTGTCAAGAAGCTCAGTGATTAACTGTACGCAAAGATCGTCACTCCGCGCTAAGGGTCGACCGATCCCTTCCAATGAGCCTAAGGTGGTCTGCACGCAATGATAAATTTTGCGCAACTCGGCAGCAGACTCACCTTTCATCTTGGTCAATGACAGCAACCTGGAGATGTAGGACCGCACCAGGAGTCTCCTGTTCTCATAATGATCGACCAAAGCACGCCAGGTACGCTCAAAGTTCGCTTCCGTTGTCGGCAGTTGTCGAGTCACTTGTTCCGCTTCCCCCCTCAAGCTCGTCTTCAAGTAGTGCAATTTCTCCACCGACGTAGCGGACGGATTGCGTACCACCAGAGAAGTAAAGAGGTCGCGAAAAGCTGGCCAGTCTTCATAACGCCCAGAAAACTGAGGTATGGAGATGCGAGGTAACTTCGTAGCGACGGGAGCAGCCACCGCGACGGCGGGAGCAGCGGCTGCGACGGCGGCAGCGGGCGAGGCGACTGCCGAATTGACCGGTCCAATTATCGCACGTACGTCGTCCAGATATTTGCCCTTTTGTGTATGGTACGAAATATCGGCCTTGAGCATCAAGTCCTCAGTCACATACTCGTGCTCCTCAAGGACGTCTCCGTACTCCATGAGCAACTGCTCATGCCGTGTCACAAATTTGCTCCAATAACCCTCCAACGTCTGGAGGCGGGCTTCCAATAGCCCGAGCGTTATATTCGCTTCTCCGGCCTTCTTCATATTCTCGTACGATCGCGAAAGAAGCCCGAACAAATCGTGCTGTGCTTGCACGAGATCTTCCACAGGGTGACTCATTTCACTCCAACAACGGATGCCGCTTGCAGGATTCTTGAGTCACTTCACCGTCACTGCACTCACTCCAACACCGGCACCAGCAACAAGAGAATCCGGCTCGAAGGACCAGCGAATGTGCGCGAGTGGAGCTGTTTAGCGAGTGAGAAGCAGAGCAGCGAAATTCGGCGGGAAACGAAAAAAGGGGGTCGGCCAGAAGTGGATTCCGGTTAGCCAAAGCAGATCGGCCTACAGCGTCGATTATAAGTCGCTCGATTTGCTCTCTAGGAACTGCGAGCCGCGCCCGAGATTTTCTCCTTATATAAACAGCGATCCTCCCCGAAAGACCCCGGTAGGAATTCAGTAAATACGACGGTTACTGAAGTCCGTAGATCCTTCGAGAAGGCTCGCTGTTATTGTTTGTCAGAACCAGGAATTCGCCACTCGGCAAGCACGGTCTCACCGCTCGCCAGCAGCATTCCGCCGAGCGAGCGGGAAAAGAGCCGTCACGCGCGATGTGCGTGATGCGCCTGACCAGCCGCGATCCCGAACAATATATATATAATAAACTTAATTTTAACAAGTGAAGAAAGTAAAATTTTTAAAATCAAAAATTTGTCAGATGGTAATTCTACGTCTAAAGCTTTTATTGTAAGTTATTAGAAAAAAAAGAAACATAATTATACCCTATGAAGTATTCAGACTGATTGACGGATTTATGACAAAATGCTTCATGAAGAATCGTCTTGCTGATATAACACAGAACATAAATAAAATATCGCGCGAGGTGCTACAAAAACAAAAAAGATCTTAAACACTTCTACCTACAAATATGACTATTTTGTATGCTACATGTCCATAAATTGTTATATAGAAATCTCCATAGGTATTCTAAAAAATTTTAAAAAGTGATTTCTCACGTTAATTTAAAACTTATATTTTTTATTCTAACCAAATATTTGAAACAACTTGGTTTCAAAAATACAAGTGTCAAAGTTAAAAGAATTCTGTTTCTACAAAAAATTTTGAAAATGAATTGTGTATGTGCATACTTTGTGTATTCAACATGACATTCTGTACCTTTAAAATTAAGCCATTTCGGACACATAAATTTGTGTATAACAGAAAACATAAAGAATAATTGATAAATCAAACGAACTTGACAAGTGAAGTTCGATTTGAATTATGCCGGGTGTCTCGTCCGGATGGACAATAATGTAGTCATGTCTCTGCGTGCGCTACGCCCAACAGTTTTAGATCTGCCTAAAAATTTTGAAAGAGGCAGAGAGGTCACGTGACTCGTGACTCTGCGCCATGCACCGATACCGGCGCCGCTCCTGGCGCTAACTTCATTAGTTCAGAATTGCAAATCACCTGAAAGTAATCTACCGGGTGGGAGAAAGAGCTCCTAGTTGCAGGGTGGGAAGTCCATCCGGACGAGACACCCGGCATAATTCAAATCGAACTTCACTTGTCAAGTTCGTTTGATTTATCAATTATGCCTAGGGTGTCTCGTCCGGATGGACAATAATGTAGTTGTTTAGATCCCGGTGATTTGCACCTTATTAGATCGTAACATTGTATATAAAAAACCGTAATATTACGTTCTTGATATAACCCTTAATTTATAAGAAGACTTAGATCACATGTAAGGTCTTACAATAATAAAATGAAACGCATAGGAAACAATGGGGTGATTTTATCGGGCTAATACTGTTTTTGAAAACTCTTCAGGATCTATTAGAGGATGGTTGTAAAAGGAGGCGAACACTCGCGATTGACCTGTCCATCCTGCCGCGTGTTTAATAGTCTCTAAAGATACACCCTTTTGTGCCGCAGATGAGGTGGAAACATGACGTGTGCTATGTGCGGAAAAGAAATCAGACCTCACTCCACACTCTTCTAGGCTCGATCTTATCCATGGACTAACTGTTTGATGGCCTACTGCTTTATGTGGCCTTGACCAGGAGATAAATAACTTGTCACAGGAAGATGCTCGAAAGCTTTTTGTAGCTTCTAAATAGGTCTTCATTAGAGTAAAGATGCACAAGGCTTCGTTATCTCTAAATGGAGAAAAAATGAATAGGGGTTGAGACCGACCCGGTGCGGATGTTTTTATTCTATCTGGCACCCTGATTATGAGTTTATCTTCGATAGAGATTTGTGAAACTTTGATTGATGTGAGCATCTGTACTCTGTGGCCTGTGCCCAAAGCGAGGAGGAGGGCTAACTTCTTTGTGATTACATCTAAAGGTAATGTGTCATACGGATATAGAGTCGCAAGTTTTTCTAGGACTGGGGCCGAGTCCCACACGTAATCATATCGAGGACGAGGGGGTTTAAGGACCCCTACTCCCTTACAGAATCGCTTAATTAACGATGGTTTCCAATCTCGTTGTTTGAAATCAGAGATATTGCGGATCGGGTGTTATTAATTACCGAGTAAGAGTTCGCTTGGTTTAGTTAGTGCGCTAAGAATTGGAGGAGCTGTGTTGGGGTTGGTGACCATGGTCCTCCACGCTGGGTGGAACTGCCTGAAAGGTGAAGAGAGGAGATTATGAGCTGGGTTGAGAATTAGAGGGTCTCCTATCAAGAGGCGGCGGAATAATGGAAACCACGCTTGAGAAGGCCACCAGGGAACGACGACAACTCCTATTGCTTGATCGTTCAGAATTTTCCTGAGTACACGAGGCAAAAGAATAAACGGGGGAAAAGCGAAGAATTTTACATTTGACCATGATGATGTAAATGCGTGAATTGCAATAGCGCCTGGATCCGGAAACCAGGATATGTAATTTGTACATTTTGCGTTGATGATTGAGGCAAAGAGGTCAATATCGAAAGGGCCAAACTCGGAAAGTATCCGAAGGAAGGCATCCGCTGAAAGGGACCATTCTGTGTCTATACTAATTAATCTGGATTCTCGATCAGCTACGACGTTATCAACGGAAGCAATGTATGAAGCAAAAATCAAGATATTCCGACTTTCGCACCAGGACCAGATCTGTCTCGTCATTGATAAAAAATGCGGGTACTGGATGGATCCAAAAAGATTTATATTTGCGATAGCTGTCGTGTTATCTACTCTGAGGAGAATCTGGCAATCTCGCTGATCCGACGCGAAGCACTGAAGGGCATAATAAACGGCTTTGAGTTCTAGAAAGTTTATGTGAAAAGTTTTGTCCTCTTCTGACCACCATCCATGGATACGATTAGTACCGCAAGAAGCTCCCCATCCTGATAAGGATGCATCGGAGAATATTTCTAAGCTCGCTACATCTGATCGGATAAAGTTCGCCTGTTCTGGATCCGAGAATATCTTTAACCACCAATCAAACTCTTTATTTAAATGATCTGGAATGTACATCTTGGCTGAGTAGTTGTCATTAGAATTAGATAAAGCTAGAAACTTGGTTCTCTCAAATGCTCTGGTATGAGAGGATCCATATTGGACCGCCGGACAAACCGAAATTAGTGATCCGAGCATGCGTGCAAAATCTCGAATTGTACATTCTTTTTTCTTTGAAAAGGTTAACATTAAATTATATAGATTTTTGCGGCGCTCTGGGGGAATCGTCACAGATTGATGCACTGAGTCAAAGATGAAGCCTAGATATTTGCACTTTTGTGTGGGTGACAGTTGAGACTTAGAGTAATTAATGAGAAGTCCCAGCGAGGATAATAATTGAATTGAGGCGTCTAGATTGTTTATACAGTCTTTCTTTGAGGCGTCTATGATCAGGAAATCATCCAAATAAATAACTGAGCAGTATCCTCTTGCCCTTAAATAAGCAACTACTGGGCGTAGAATTTCTGTGAAAATGAAAGGGGCTGTAGATATGCCAAAAGGAAGACACGTAAATTCATAGATTGTCTTGCGCCATTTGAAACGGAGAAAATGACGATATTCTTGAGCTACAGGGACTAGCAGATAAGCATTTTCTAGATCAATTGTACTCATCCAGGACTCCTGGATCATAAATTGGACTACCGTACGCCAGTCTTCTAGCTGAAAATGCTGTGGACAAAGGAAGGTATTGAGATCCTTAAGATTTAGTATAAATCTCATTCCTCCTGATGATTTTTCGATTAGGAAAAAAGTGGATAAGAATTGATTTTCAGATGAAGACGTAGCCACTATAGCTCCTTTATCTATTAGTCGCAAAATTTCCTTGTCGCATGATTCCGCCATAGGAAGTGAGAAGTTAGGTTCTTGCAAATACGCGCGGGGCGGTGGGGGGTAAGCAAACGGAATGTGGTAACCTTTAATGGCTCGAAGAACCTCGGGGTCTTTTGTTATCTCCTTCCATTTATGAAGGAACAAGGACAGACGTCCTGCCGATCTTACTTGTACTAATGGTGCGTTCGGGACCGGGATCTGGAACGGCGAGTTCGGCTGTGGCTCGTTGGTCGCTTCGCCCCTGTCCGGCGAGCCGAAGATGATATCTGCTGCACAGGGGCTTTGTAGTTTGACGGCTTCTGCTGGGGAGCGTATTGCCGTATTGGTTGATTACTAGCTTTAACTGTCTTTGGCTGGGCAAAGGTAGACCTTGATATAAACCGGCCTGTCTTCTCACATGCTTGGACTGCCTTCAAGTCTTCTGCAAAATTAGCTCCAAAGAGCCAGTCGTCGACTTTGGATGAATCGGCTGCTGATTTATCAACGAAAGTCAGACACGGTTTTATATACGCCTGTCTGGCTAGGGATAAACGAAACTGTAAATCCGCCATAAGGTGAAGTCGTTCTGCTAACCTAGAAATTAAATTTT
Source organism: Solenopsis invicta (assembly GCF_016802725.1). Taxonomy (NCBI): domain Eukaryota; kingdom Metazoa; phylum Arthropoda; class Insecta; order Hymenoptera; family Formicidae; genus Solenopsis; species Solenopsis invicta. Next base: position 202,813 of record NC_052677.1, on the reverse strand, counting down.
TCAACTGATTGTCTTGGAAAGCAGCTTGATGAAGTTTCAGAAGGTCGGTTATACTAGAACCTAGAGCATTCAAGCAGGCTCCAAGCTGGACTTGCCTGTTGACCTGATACTCGTCTCTTTTTAAAAGAGACTGTTGTTTGCCGATGGCTTCCTTTAGCTCGTTGTTGATTTTTGGCGGGCCTAGATTCAAAAGGTCGCCCTTAAGCTCATATTTTGACAGCAAGCGTTGACGCGGCTCTTCTTTGAGTCCTAAGCGAGTCTCAGATTTTGTAGACGTAAGGATGATAGGATCCCATTCTGAATTACCTGTCGAGTCCTGCTTTTTGCCAAACAATTCACTAACCAGAGAGGTTATTTCACCTTCCTCCAGATTGGTTACCTCCTGAGGCTCCTCCGGGATGGAAAAAACAACTCTGTGCCTGTCCGGCACCTGAGCTTCTAGAAAGAGGAAAGAAGAGCAAATGAGGTTTAGATGAGACAATCGGTTATACTTTCTCTTTGCCTTAATGAGAAAATATACCTGGTCCAACGCCCCGGCTTCCGCAAGCCGTTTGCTCATCTATTGCATACTCAAGCTCTTGAGGAATGCTTTCCTCTGAGGGAGGGATAACTTCGCCTACAGGTTGTGGCACGGGAGGGGAACCTGCTTCGTTCGTGCCTGTCTCGTTCTGCGTGGTATGGCGTTTCATAAAATCCAGGACCTCTCTTAGGGTTTCAGACAGGATTTTGCCAGATGTTTCCTGCCGAAGGGGTGTGTACCTCGAAGATCCGGACGAAGATGATCGCTGACAAGAGTGTCGCGCAGTCTCTCGCGAGCGCGGCGTGGTCGACCTAACCTCCATTTCTCGAGCTCGCAACTTTTCCCTATCCCTATGCTTTTTCTTATAGGGGAGATAGTCTGAGTGACTCCTGCGACAATAAAGATGCTTCTCCTTCGGCATCCTGTGCTGGGAAGTGTAAATCTATTAACTAGAACTGCAAACTTGGTGCTCGTACTGTTGGTTGTTGCGCAACAGAAACAGAATGAAGTTAGCGCCAGGAGCGGCGCCGGTATCGGTGCATGGCGCAGAGTCACGAGTCACGTGACCTCTCTGCCTCTTTCAAAATTTTTAGGCAGATCTAAAACTGTTGGGCGTAGCGCACGCAGAGACATGACTACATTATTGTCCATCCGGACGAGACACCCTAGGCATAATTAAAACTTATGAGTATATTTCAGAATGGACAGAATGGATAACCGTTAAAAAGATAAAATTAAATAAAAAGTTCAAATTAACGAAGATCCTTATTCTTGATAAGTATCGGTATAGTCGTTATAATGTCATCGATATTGTTATGAAGAGTTAAAAATAAACCTTTTTAAATTAAATTTGAGATTAACTTATTTTTTAAATAAATTAAATTTTGAGTTCAACTAAAATTAACTGATCTTTCTTCAAATTATTAATTTGTTTTTAGCATGTACGAGCCGTTATCTATATCTTATGTAACGGCTCGTATATGCTGAAGCAAATTGATAATTTTAAGGAAGATCAGTTACACGACTAAAGTAAGATAGAATGGATGTATTAAATCTTACGTAAACAATGTTTTATATATGTATAGTAAATGAAACGCTTTGGCTTTATTCATCTTTTTTCAATCGTGTCAAATTATATTAATTTTAATTTCTTGTTATTGAAATGTTAAATGTGACGAAAAGATATGGAGCTTGGGCTGCAGCTGTGTATGCAGCTGTCATTTGTTATCGCGGATAATATTGAATGTTTATCTGTAGTTAGGTAACTCGCGTATAAAAAATCGTAATATTTCGACGTAACAATCCTTTAATAATACTTTTATATTTTCACCTTATTTTTATCTGCATTCTGGCCAATTTGAAGAGTGCGAATAAATTTATAGAAGCACCATAAAATTTCACCTTATTTTAGAAATACATTTATGGATACAGATATAAAAAAAAAAATATAATAAAATAATTAATAAAATAAAATATAAATGGTAAATAAATAAATATATAAAATATGTGAAAAGAACAAACTATAAAATAATATAAATAAATAGTAAATAAAATAAAAGAAATAGTAATAGGGAATTAGGCTAATAAGAGTCAGCGCGGGTAAAAGTACGCAATCGTATTAATATTATACAAATTATTTATTCATCTTTGAATTACGAAAATGAACAAACGTTTTGACTCGCTTTGGAGTCATCTTCGCCGTATTAAAAATCTTTTAAAGTGCGCCTATTATGAAGAGAATATAGATAGTAGCAATTAGGTTTTATATAAAAATTATTCAATTCTTCTCATTGCTTTTTCTATCTAGCAGCGCCATGTTTTTGTACATTAAAAATTTTTTATTTCAATAAAATTTTCTCATTTTGTATTATTTCCTCTTTAATTCTTTGAAATTAAATGTTGAAATAAAATTTTTCAATGAGAATTAAAGATGCTATCACTTGAATTTCTGCAATAGGAAGATTTTTCAATGACAATACAGAGAAGAGATAGTACCACGTGGGTTTTGTATAAAAATTAAAGATACTACCAATTAGGTTAGAATAGGAATATTTTTCAAAAAAATACAAATACTACCATGGATTTTGTAGAAAAAGTATATTCTCTTCATAATAGGCGCACTTTAAAAGATTTCATGCATTTTTTTTAATAAACGTATATCATGTTTATTAGACGTATATCATGTTTATTAGATTGCACAATTTCAAGATATTTATTTTAAGTAAATACCACTTAGGTTGGAATAAGAGATTTTGCAGAAAATATTAATTAATACATATTATTTGGGTTGAAAAAATAAAGATTTTTAGGTGCGCGCACACACATAGGCGCCTTTTTTTACCTTTTCTTTCAAAAGGTAAATACCACTTAGTTTTATATATATATATATATATATATATATATATATATATGTATACAATTAAATTATGTACCTGATCTTGCTTTAGAATTATGAATATTATGCATACGAGCATCCACCATATCGTTTTTATATAATTCACATGACATGTACTCTTCCATAGCTTTCATGAAAAACGGATTGTTCAAAGTTGACAATTGTTATATTATATTTTTTTCAATATCGGCATCGTGTTCTTGTAATGATATTTTATTATCTATTTGCAGCGCAATGTCTATCTCCTCCACTGACGGACTATTTAAATATTTCTGATCATAATTTATTTTGTAGCTCAATGTTCAATGCAATCTTTATGTCTGCAATAAATTATAATAAAATATATAAATTTACAATAAAAAAGCATAAAACAAAGCTAGTCAGAGACTTTTACCAAGATTATTGTTAATAATGACTGACGAATAAAGATCAGGTTAAAGAACCTGTCACGACGGATATGATGATGATGACAAGATGACAAGAAGTACTACACCACATACACCACAAGTACACCACAGGTCGCATACGGCTGATTGATGTATGCCAGCGCTACTCGTGTCGAAAATATGAAAGTGAGAATTCCTGAGGGCGACGACGTTTCTTAAATGAAATGTAGAATATTTAGACTTTGCGTCGCGATATCTCCGCTCGTAGGGCACGGAGAGAAAAAATAGAAGCACTTTTATTATACAAGTCGGGGCTAAGCTATCGTTTGAGAATACTCAGAACTTGATCGGTTCAGCCATTACTGAAATCTGATAATCTTGCGTGCTTGGAACTCGCTGACTCGCGTAAAAGAGGGTCGGTCTGCGACTCGCTTCTCCTACATAGGCGCAAGTCGCGACCGCGCCTCTAGATATTCTTATATATAGTTATATATACATATAAGTTTATGAAAGAAGTAGTGTTACTTGTGATAAACAACTATTTGTGATAAATTGTTTTGCATATTATTGTTTGTTAAAACGGAAATGAAGAACAACAAGAAGATACTAATCTATATCTTCCAGCATCTTGGAATGAAATATTTAATTATAGTAATATGAATCCTAATACAAACAACAGAATTCATATTGTTATAATTAAATATTCCAAGATGCTGGAAATATAGATTAGTATCTTCTTGTGGTTCTTTATTTTCGTTTTAACAAACAACAATGTGTAAAACAACAATCTAGGATTCATATAGTACAACCAGTGCTCATAGAATTATTCGCTGTGTTACAATTACCAGACTTCGACTACATTTCATAAAATTTCCTACGACTAATAATGAAATAAAGATGGAACAATTAGAATTTTATAAAATCTCTCGATTTCTAAGAGTTGTAGGCTGTATAGATTGCACACACGTTTGCGTTTAGTTGTTTGGTAAGCAGTTATATTAAAAATTTCTTTACGGTTTATTTAAAATATGTTTACATATGTAAAACTACAAGTCTAACTATTAGATTTTACACTTGTTTTACTTATATATTGTAGGTACTGAGAATGCAAAACTATTTAGAAATAGAAAGGGATATTTTTCTTTAAATATGCAAGCGGTGACAAACAGTAATTTAGAAATAACTGATATAGTAGCTCGGTGGCCTGAATCGGCACACGATAGTACTATTTTTAATAATAGTCGATTGCGTGGTACATTTAAACAAGGGGCATTCAGGAATGGACTTTCATTAAGAGATAGTGGTTATCCTGTAAAATCTTATTTAATGACACCATTGGCACTGGTTATACTATAATTAATAATAAAACTGTACAAACTAAATTTTAAGTATGTCAACTGGTACAGTACAACACTACATTTTAATGTTTTTGTTCAGTAAATTTTTCACAAGTTGTAAATTTACTTATGTATGTAAAAGGAAAAATATATTCTTACATAAAAAAGAATAATATAATATATTATTTAACAATATAGTTTATTATTAGATAATGTGTGTGTGTGTGTGTGTGTGTGTCTGTGTGTGTGTGTCTGTGTGTGTGTGTGTGTGTGCAAGCGCGTGCGCGCTTATGTATATCTTTAATTAAAAATGAGATTTTGACTAAATATAAGTGCTAATGTTAAATAACATACAAGAAACGTTAACATTGTCATCCAATAAATATATATATTTTTATTATAATTAATTTCTTAATAGTTTTTTGCTTACTGTATAGATTGCACCTATGTTCGACTTTAATTGTTTGATAAGTAATTTAATTTATTTCTTTATTGTTTATTTAAAATATCTAATCCATAATTCAGGTTTCCATAATTCAAACTTCAGTTTTCACTCGTTCCACGACAGAGATGTAATCAAAAAATAAATTTTATTTATTTTTTATAAATAAAACTTTATTTTGTTGCTGGTACAATATTTTATAGTTTGTTCAATAATTGCGTATTTCTTCTAGCATTTTTATTTTATTTTAATTAGCTTACAATAAACTGTAACTGTACAGAAAAGTAATTATTAATATATTCCTAATATTGTGTAAATAAATTATATACATTTTTTTTACCTTTGAAAATAGTTGTTAATAAGTCTTCTTCTCTCGATTGCATTATCATTATTTCTGTTATCTGCATTTTCAGGGATTCATATTGCCATAATTAAGTATTTCATCCCGAGATGCTGGAAGATTTAAATTAAGATCTTCTGGGTTTTCATCTCGATTTTGCCGAGCAATGTTATGTAAAACTGCAGTAGCTATTATTATAGCCACTACTTTGTCCAATCGCACACGTAGCACTAATGCTAAAATTGGAAATCGTCTTTTCCAAACTCCGAAAAGGCGCTCAATTATATTTTGAGTACGTATATGCGCTTCCCTGAAAAGTCCATCCCTGAATGCCCCTTGTTCAAATGTACCTCGGAATCGACTATTATTAAAAATGGTACTATCGTGTGTCGATCCAGGCCACCGAGCTACTATATCAATTATTTCTAAATTACTATTTGTCACTGCTTGCACATTTAAAGAAAAATATCCCTTTCTATTTCTAAATAGTTCTGCATTCTCAGTACCTACAATATATAAGTAAAACAAGTGTAAGGTCTAATAGTTAGACTTGTAGTTTTACATATGTAAACATATTTTAAATAATCCATAAAGAAATTTTTAATATAACTGCTTACCAAGGACTGAACTCGAACGTGTGTGCAATCTATACAGCCTACAACTCTTGGAAATCGACAGATTTTATAAAATTCTATTTGTTCCATCTTTATTTCATTATTAGTCGTAGGAAATTTTATAAAATGTGACCGAAGTATGGTAATTGCGTTTGTAACATGGTGAATAATTCTATGAGCACTGGTTGTACTTACTCCAGCAAAATCACCTGCAGATATTATAAAAGATCCTGTTGCAAAAAATCTGAGTGTTAAAAGTAATTGCTGCATTGGAGTTATAGGATTATTTCTGTAAAAATATATTAATTAATGGTTTTCTTTGGTACATAATATGTATAACTTTTTATAATTATTAAAAGATAATTATTATAATTATTAATAAATAATAATTATAAGATAAGATAATTAAGGATAATTATAATTATAAAAAAATATACATGCCTAGATAAAAATGTTAATTCTTCTTCTATGTTATTTAACACTAATAAAACGTTGTTTTTATTTAGCCGAAATCTCATTTTAAATTCTATTTCATCTAAATCCTTGAAATAATTCATACGTAATTTAAATTTTTTGTGTCTCCTATTTATATATCTTATTATATTTTCATCATCAGATGATGATAAAATATTATATGTCATAATGACTCCAAAACTAAGAATAAATACAGATGACAATATGCCTAACTTTAAACAATCTCAAATGTCGGCGTTTTGCGTTATCTTCTGCATAAACGCCGATCAAACCAGTTAACCGGCAAAAAATAGGCGTTCAGAGTGAACGCCGTTTAACTCATTTGAACTTTCAGTAAAAGCTTGGTTAAACGCAAAATGTCGTTGATTGGAGTTTAAAGTGGATTAAAATTTTGAACCACGTTAGAGGAAACGGGCATTAATGGCCGGGACGGCCGGGTTAAGGTGCCTACTGATGGACGCGGTAAATGCCGCGCGCGGCAACGCGTCAGTTCAGAAAGAACTAGATCTAGGGGCTTCTGAATCCTCCTGCGTTGCCGCAAATAAAGTTGGATTAGTCCAACTTTACTTGCGGCATCGCAAAAGTGATTTCAAAAGCAAAATTTGAAAGGTTGTAACGATAGCCGAAGTGGATATGGAGATTCCAAAGGTTAGTAGATGTTTATATTTGTGTGTAATATAGAGTTTTATACTAAAATGTTAGTTAAGATAGCAATTAGGAAAGTAATATATATATATATATATATATATATATACATATGATTGTTTATAATTATCAAGATTGGAGATTAAATATACCCAGTCAGAACCCATACAGCACAAAAATTCCAATAACATTGCAGCAACGTTGCAATGTTGCAGATTACAATGCAATATTACAGAGACATTGCAGAAACATATGCAGAAACAACTGGCATCGCATGGCATATGCCAGTAATATTCCGGAAACATTGCAATATCATAATTTTTTAATAAAGTAATGGCAATAAAGAACCAAAGCAGAATATTCGCGTATAATAATATATTAATTTAACTCATCCATAATTATTCATCCGCATTTAGCAAACTAACGTCGGGCGACGTTACTAAATTTTCCGCTGAATCTCTACATTCTCTAACGTTACTGTAGCGAGTAGAGCAGGAACCGGGCAGGTTGATTGATAGGAACTCAGTGAATGACATAAAAGCACTAGTGTATTGTAGACTGTTTCGTTCGTACAAAAGTAGAGATGAGGCGGCGAGAGCCCGTGTGCAGATCACGCGTAGAGAGAAAGAATAGTGATGTAGAGAGGCGAGACGCCAAGCGTCCGTGTCCAGTGCTGCGAGAGTGCACTCGCAGGCGGGAGCGAGTGTCGATAGGTCGATACTCGCGAGGCTTCCTCCGCGATGTTATTGGGTTGTCGGACGCAATGTTTGCGAGATGTCCAACAGTTACAACCGTCCATATATTGACTGTAAGTCGACTCATCCAAGTCAAGCTTTCAAAGTTGACTGCAAATCGACTTTGCATAGACGTCTGCAGACATCCTTCAAATGTTGACTTTAATATGTCTAGAAAAAGGCATGCGGTCCCGTGGTGCTGTATGCATCATAGTATTGTTAAGAAACATAAATATTTATATCAATAGACAAAATAGGTCCATATATGAAGAAGCCTCGATCTACAGCCTAATAAATGAACAATATTTTTTAATTGTCTTTTAATAAAAATTTTTTCATATTTAATTTAATTATTGTATTATATCGATATATATTTTCTAATTACATTCTTATTTTAACAAATAATAAAAAAGTTGTATACTATGTGTCGCTCGTGTATTCATAAACTTAAGTGTGAAAAACAGACCAATGACGAGCAGTAATTTTAGTTGTTAAAAATTAAATTACATATATTTTCTCAATTAACATTCGAAATAAATAACGCGGGACTAGTTTCTGCCTTACTAAAACCTTCTTCAGCCGCTATATACAATATATACTGATGTTGACAAGTTAATTACATATTAATTCTAATAATAAATATTACATAAGTTAACTAAATGTTCTAAATTTCGGAGTCAAAGTTTATACATAAAACCGCATTTCACATCCTGTGTTGTCATCTTGTGTTATTACTGCGTATTTGGTTCCATTATTCGTGGAGATCTTTATTTATTGTATCTAGCTGTCATCATGTAAATGTGTCTATTAAATATAAATGTCTATATCGAATTTGTACAATTTTTCTTAGTGTATATTGTTACTTTTGATTGTTATTCTAATTAAAGACGAGTTACATACTAATTTGAGATTTTGTCGAAATTGACGTACATTTTCCTGGCGAGAGAAAAGACACAGGCGTGCTTGTCGACAGATCGTGATCGACTGAACTTCGAGACTCCGCTAACGATTTTTCGCAAGGTCGTATTGGTGTTGATCATAACATCATTTATTTATCATGTATCTCAAAAGTTTACTGTTTTCGATTCTGTCTAATAAATCAAAATAAGATACATCGAGATACTCAGTATCACTGTTCAAATTAATGCTGTTCTTTTGAGCTTTTATGTGAATCATTTCAGAGATTAATCTTTTGTAATAATTTTGTTCATAATCTAAAATTTCCGGATTGTCCCAATCGAAACTATAATTGTATTCTATTCTATGTTCTGTAATTACTGAGTATCCCGATGCATCCCTATTGATGTTCTTTCTGTGTTCGTTCACTCTCGTTCTTAGTTTCCTTTTGGTTTGGCCTACGTAAGTAGCATCACAATCTTTGCAGTTAATTTTATATATAACATTATTGTTGTCATCTATTGGTACGTCAATTTCGTCAAAATCTCAAATTGGTATGTAACTCGTCTTTAATTAAAATAACAATTAAAAGTAACAATATACACTAAGAAAAATTGTACAAATTCGATATAGACACACTTACATGATAACAGCTAGATACAATAAATAAAGATCTCCACGAATAATGGAACCAAATACGCAATAATAACACAAGATAACAATACAGGATGTGAAATGCGGTTTTATGTATAAACTTTGACTCCGAAATTTAGAACATTTAGTTAACTTATGTAATATTTGAATTAATATGTAATTAACTTGTCAACATCAGTATATGTTGTATATAGCGGCTGAAGAAAGCCTTAGTAAGGCAGAAACTAGTCCCGCTTTATTTATTTCGAATGTTAATTGAAAAAATATATGTAATTTAATTTTTAACAACTAAAATTACTGCTCGTCATTGGCCTGTTTTTCACACTTAAATAAAAAAGTTATTCTAAATGCTATTCTGCATTTGCAAAATTAGTATAAAAAAAAAACTATAATTTTAGATATGTTTATATGTATAAATACTGTGGTTTAATTATACAGATTTCATTTTTTCGATGACGTATATTGACCTGATCTACCAGTTATATACACATATCATCATAAAGTGTTCACATGTCATCATGAGGGATCAATTCGCAGCGATCACGGAGATCAAGCAATGTTCACCAGAGTTGCGACTTGAATGGGTGACCGCTTGGAAATTTCCGAAAAAATATTCCCGAGATTTTTTTTGCGAAAAATGTTTTTTAAAATGTTACACAAATATTATTTTATTCATTGGAATTATGTGATGTAATAATATTTATGTAAATATTTTGGAAAAATAGAATGTTTCAATGCAATATTTCAAAAAGCGGATATCTTAATGTTGCTGCAATCTTCCAGTAATGTTGCAGCAATGTTTCGCAATCAAAATGCAATATTACAATGTTTCAATTAAATCATTCTGCAATGTTCCTGCAATCTCTCTGTGCTGTATGGGAAATAGTTTCTCGAAACGATGTCGTTTCGATGTCAAAAATGCAAGTCAAAAATTTTTGAAATTTTTATTAATTTTGATGGATAATTAATAAAATTAATAATTAATTAATAATTTTAATTTTACTTTTTTATTTTTATTTCATTTTTAATTTTTTAATTTTGCTTTGGCTTTTTATTGCCACTACTTTATTAAAAAATATTGCAATATTTCCGGAATATTACTGGCATATGCCATGCGATGTTGCAGGCATATTGTTAATTTATGTTTTTGCAATGTCTCCGTAATATTGCATTGCAATCTGCAACATTGTAACACTGCTGCAATTTTCTTTTCTTCAATCTTTTTTTTTTATAGTTTATGTAATAATTTTGGTGTACAAAAAAGATAAAACTAGAAAAATCGGTTTGAGAAGAAAGACATCATTAGCTCTATTGCTAATAAAAATTTTTCTCAGATATACTTTTTATACGAATTACAGAACATTTTTCAAGAATATTAAGTAATTAAGTTTTTTCTTTAAATTTCTTATGTATGCATAAATTCTGAAATATTCTAATATTTTATAAAAAAACTAAAAAATTTTCTAAAAACTATAAAATATTACAAAAATTTTGAAAACTTCTGGAAATATCTAAAAAATATCTAAAAATTTTGAAAATTATATTTAAAAGTCTGAGACAAATTTATATAATCCGATGAAAACTTTTCTTAAAATTTTCCTGATTTTCTGTATAACATATTTTTTAGAATAGTTCTCAGATTTTTTAATGTAAATTTTATAATATGTAAAAATATACATATATATGAAAAATTCGGAGAAAAAAATATGGATTTCTCAATATTTCTAAAGTGTTTCAATTTATATAAAAATTCAGAAAAAAATTTCAGATAATTAATAAAATATTATTGTTCAAATCGATGTCGAATGATTCTATAAATCATTACATACAAAAATCATTCTACTTTTCTTTCATGTACTAAATAATAAAAACGAACGATGAAAAAGTAGAAATGTAAGTAGAAATGCAATTAATTAATTTTTTTTTCGCATCATTGCATTGTCGAATCGATCTTTCATTTTCACAGATATGATTTGCTGATTAAATTAATAACAGTCCCGACAATGTAATATTTACAATTGAGATATTTTTTATTACAGTTTGTGTTTTATTATAACTAAAAAAGGTTATGTTATTTTATTTCAACGCGGGAAATGCAATAACGCCGCGTTCATGCGGCTAGCGACATCAGAAATAGAATTTAGTTTTTTCTGAACTGCCACGTTGCCGCGCGCGGCATTTGCCGCGTCTATCAGTAGACACCTAGCAACAGATAGCCACGAAGGGGTGGCTGACAAATGGCTACCAAATTTTTCTTGTGGTGGGGAGGGTCGAACTAAGCGACATAGCAACGAGACGAGCGTCATAGCAACGAGTGTCATTCAGTTAGCAATATGTTCTGAAGACTGCCGCGTCTCCGGGATGACACGTAATGCAAAAGTGAGAAAAAGTGAGAAAGCGAGTGAGAAAGATAGTTCCATTACAAATGTGAAGTATCCTAGCAACCATTGCGTTGATTAGATTTTGTTCAATACCTCGAAATATTGAACAAATAAACGCAATGATTGCTTGCAAATTTCACATTTGTAGCAGCCGAATACACGTCTACTCTTGGTAACATTACAAATATAAATAAAAAAATAATGAATTCGGTATATAAAAATAAACTGCGCGTTCAAAGATATCGGTAAAAAGAGAAATGATTAAGTATAAAGAGATTTTTTCAAAAATTTATCATGACATCGGTCGCATGTACCAATCAGCGCGCGCGGTTGAGCCGGCCGGAGTAGGAACGCTTGCGCGCGGCGCGCGGCACGCACGATAGCGTCGGTAGCGCGTGATCGCGGCAAGCCTACAAAGCAGAGCGCGTGCACGTGCTCGGTCTTACGCGTTGTGTTCGGCGTTTGGACCGGAGTGGCGGTGCGGCGGAGAGACGTAACGTTACAAAGTAAGTACTTTATGGATAAATATAAAAAAAAATTTGCACAAACTTATTATAAGTAATCTTATCATAACTCTAAGATTGTCGCAAAGAGTATACTACAGTCTACATATGTCATGTCTGATAGCATTCAATTTTTATAAAAAATTACATATCTATTATAATTATTTGAATATTTTATAAATATGTAGGATAATATTTCATAGACACTTTTGTGATTTCAGATTGAATAGATCATAAACATTTATTACAGATGTTACATAAAAATATTTATGAAATACATACTATATTTAATAACATTTTCAATATTGCAATAACAATTTTATAATTTTTTCCCTTTTTTTGTATAAAATATTTATAAAATATTTATATGATAAATATAAAAGTAAATATTAATACATATTTATAAATATCATAAATATTGTGTGTTGTCTGGAATAGCATCTTATTAAGCTTCCTAATTTATTTAAAAATTAAATTTATCCATTATTACAGCTGAAATTGATACAATGATAAATTTGAAGCAGAAGAATCAGAAATCATAACTGTAGAAAATAAGAATATAGGTATAAATACGAGTATATACACACATATGTGTACAAAAGCACACAGGCTTGCACGCCCTTCCTCATTAATATTTTTGAACAATTTAAATAAATTATTCCTTTTTAATTTATAATAAATTATTTTTACTGCTGAAATAGATATAAATGACAATATTGAAGCTAATGATATCGAAGTTAATAATATTGACGCTAACGATACTGAAGCTAATGATATAGATGACTCCGAAATATTGAATGCTGACAGCATTTCTTTCATTGAAAATTTTAAAGATGAGCTATTCTCAGATAATGTGCAAATAATTGAAAGAATTCAAAGTAACAAGGAAACAAATACCGATGAAGTAAATGAATTACGCGAATGGGCTCTTGATTGTAATATAAAGCATGCGCACTTAGATAAATTATTATTAATTTTACAAAAAAATTACTTCCACAATTGCTTAAAAGTTCAAAAACTTTTTTCTACACTAACAATAATTACAAAATAAATGCAATCTTTAACGAAAAGGAAGAAGAAATATGACAGTCTATTTTGGATTAGAAAAGGAGGCATACGATTATATGTCAATACTAATCTTCATCAAAATAAAGAATTAAAATTACAATTTAATGTTGATGGATTACCATTGTTCAATTCTGGAAAAATTTTGGCCTACTTTATGTAAAATTTTCTCAGAAATTAATGTTTATAAGCTTTTCGTTGTTGCCATTTTCAATGGTAATTCTAAATCAGCAAGTACACATCATTTTCTGACAGAATTTTTTACAGATTTAAATAATATTTAAATAATTAATAATGATTTTATAATTGATAATAAAGTCTTTACAGTAAAATTACGTAATTTTATATGTGATACGCTTGCTTGGTCTTTTTTGAAAATGACAAAAGGGCATGGAGGTTTCAGTGAATGTGGAAGGTGCACTGTTTATGGTAGACGATGTAAAAACAGAACAATGTATGAATCTACGAGTGAGAAACTGAGAACTGATACATCATTTAGAAATCAAGATGATTCAGAGCATCATTATGGACAAACACCTCTCATATATGTAGAACCGAAAATTAATTTAATATCTCAATTTGTCCTAGATTCAATGTATTTCTGTAGTGGGGTGATGAAGAAATTGATTGAATATTGGACTATAATTTCTGGTAAAGCACGCGTAAGTCGTATCAACGAAGTAGAATTGTCACGTAGAATGTTGAGTTTAAAAAACAAAGTACCTTTTAAATTTCAAAGAAGACCGAGAAGTACGAATGATGTGAAAATGTGGAAAGCAACAGAATTTCGTTTTCTCTTATTATATTGTGGACCTATAGTATTAAAAAATATCTGAAATAAAAATTACTATAACCACTTTTTATTATTACATACAGCTTTTTGGATATTATCTAGTGAACATTTTGCAACATACCATAATATTTCCAAAATATATTTGTTAAAATTCTTTGAAGCGCTTCCAGAGTTATATGGTCCAAAATCTCAAATTCTAAATATGCATATAACTTTATTCATGTTACAGATGATACAAAAAATTTAAATTGTAATTTAAGTTATATTAATTGTTATCCTTTTGAAAGTTACTTAGGATTACTTAAACGATATATTCGTAAAGCTGATAAACCTTTAGAACAAGTATGTCAAAGATTGAGTGAAAGAAAAAAATGCAATAAACCTTCCATTTTTCATTTCCTTGAAATTTTAAATTACAAAAAATTGAATAACAGTAACTAAACGTTTATATTGAAATTAAAAATAAATGGATCTTTTGTTATTAATAATAAATATCTTAATGATATTATATTATTACAAGATGGTCTAATTTTTAAAATTAAACAAATTATTTGGAAGGAAAAAAATTTAAGGAAATAAAAATGAAAAGTTTTGAAGTTAAAAAATCAAAATATATTTATAAATATCCAATAAACTCTTGCGACTTAAAAATGTTTGATATACTTGAATTTTCGTCAAATGTTAAAATTTATTCTATAAACTTAATTAAAGTAAAATGCGTTTCATTATGTTTAAATTTAGAAGAATTTAAGCCAAAGAGAACATTTATATTATCTTTATTACATTAAAAAAATATTTCAAACTATTACTGATTAATAATTTATTTATTCGTTTTTACATTTATTTTATTTTATTTTCTTTATTTATATTTAATTTTTCATAAAAAGTATTTATTGAATAATCCCAAATAAAAATATCTGGATATATATATATATATATATATATATATATATATCAGGAGCATCCTATGAGGACACTTTCAAGGGGGGCCAAGGCATACTGTTGGGACATTTCGATACTTTGGGAACTGGTTGCGATGGGAACTCAAAAAAATTTGAGTTTTATCGCATACATTGGGGACTTATATATTTCTATATTTAACGCATACTTTGAGGCAAAAATTTTATATGATTCGGACTGTAAAATGGCGCCACCTAGAAGCATGTTCTCAAACAATACATTGACTACATTGACTACACAACAATCATATAATGCATATTTTACGAGTACATGTATTCTTTTTAAGAGGAACGTGAAAACATATTAAAAAATTAATAGTAAGTAATTATTGTATTGTTAGTCAATTCTAGTATCATTACGTCAGTATTAGATAAATAGTAATAAAATAACTAATAATCTTAATATGTAATTAAAAATTTTATTTCCAAGGCAATAAAAAAGCATGCAAGTTTATATTTATGTATTATAAAATATTTTAATGAAAACATTGATGGAAAACTGTCTCCAAATTACAATAGATATAATATCCTGATAAAAACGTTATCAAACTAACATCTACCCTGATAATTTTAAAACAAACATTAAGTTCAGACATAAGAGTTTTATAACAACGTTTTTCGAGTTGTACATAACTCAAATAATATTTATTTCAAGAACCCACGTTTAAAAAATTCTAACTGCTTAAAACATATCTAGAAAGATTTAGATGAAACCTTTTTACTGAAACACGGAATATATGTCTTTAAAATTCCAGAACACATGGTTAATTTGATAACGTTCTCGAGTGCATACATAGTTTGTACAATTTAAAGACTGTCCCCAAACAATGCTTTTGGTGAAAGGATTTAAAAGTGTAATGATATATTAAGCTATATTTTATTGGCTGAGAAAATGAAAACATACGATATCCAATAATTTCTAACATGAAGATCAATGACGGTTTTAACAAATTAATCAGATAAATTGTATGAATACATAGTAGTACCTATACGTCAGTAAACAAAAATTTAACAAAATATTGCCACGTCGGCCCGTGCCTGTTAGGACAGAAACCAATCGGATACTCGTGGAGAGGATATAGTGATCAACCTTGAGCACACTCCTTGTTAAGCGCGGAAATGTTGATGTATACAAGTCGCGTTTGTTACGCGATCGTCGCTTGTTACATACAGGGTGTTCGCTAAAAAGAGTTTCCCCTCTCTTAGGATGACATACAAAATAAGCAGAAATATCCTTTATCATATTACAATGTTCTCAAAATATAGCGACGTTTGTAATTAAAATCAACGACCTAACCCGGTTTCCCGCCAATTGTATACGCGCTGCTAGAGATGACCGTCCGCTGTTTGCGGTACGGGGGGAATTGTTTGTTATGTGCGACAATAGAAATTCGAGCGGTGTCTGGCCATTGGAAAAACAGTTTCCACGCAAATATAGATGCTTGGAATGGGAAGGGGTGAACGTATCTCATAGCGTATTAGCTTTCATCGGAAAAGTGCCTGGAATCGATTATATATGTCTAAAGCATTTAATGAAGACATTTGCTTGGGTCAACGCATACTTCGGGGACATTTCAATACTTTGGGGACATGTCTCAAAGAAATTTTTGATTAACTGCATTGGTCCTTCTTTCCTCCATAGAAAGAAAGCAATTTCTGTAATGATCGAAATGATTTCAATGTATATGGCGAATGAAACTAAATCTTTGTCACTGATTAATGATATTAATATAAATATTTATTTTTTTCGTACAAGGAGCCACGGTTAAAAAACTCCAACTGTATGAAATATATCTAGAAGGATTTAGATAAAACCTTTTTACTGACACACGGAACATATGCCTTTAAAATTCCAGAACAGACGGTTAATTTGAGAACGTTCTCGAGTGCATTTAATGAAAAGATTTAAATGTGTAATGATATACTAAGCTATATTTTATTGGCTGAGAAATAGAATCATACGACTTCGAATTATTTCTAAAACGAAAATCAATGATGGGTTTAACAGTTTAATCAGATGATCAAACGGAATGAATACATTGTGCTACCTATACGTCAGTCAACAAGAACTTAACATTAAAATATTTCCACGTCGGCTAGTATCTGGTAGAACAATGTCCAAACGGACATTCGTAGAGAGGATTGGGTGGTCAACCTTGAGCACCCTCCTTGTTAAGCGCGGGAATGTTGATGTTTACAAGTTGCTTTGTTACGCGATCGTCGCTTGTTGTATACAGGTTGTTCACTATAAAGATTTCCACCTCTCTCCGGATGACATACAAAATAAGCAGAAATATCCTTTATCATATTGCAATATTTGCAAAATTTAGCGCCGTTTGTAATTATAATCGATTTAACCTTGCTTTACACTAATTGTATACGCGATTCTGGAACGGGGGGGAATTGTTTATTATATGCGACAATAAACATTCGAACGGTGTCGGACCGTTTGAAAAAAACTTGCCTGGTAACTATGATCTCTAGGATGTGAAGGGGATGACCATATCTCATCGTGTTGTAGCTTTTACCGACAAACTGACTGCAATCGACTTTATATGTCCAGAGCATATGATGATACATTTGTTTGTGCTAACGCATACTTCTGTAGCGTTTCAATAATTTGGGGACTTGTCTAACAAAATTTATGATTAATCGCATGCATTGGGACCTTTTTTTTGTCTCCAAAGTAAACGAACAATCTCCGTAATGATCAATATGATTTCAACGTTTATGCCGGGTAGATATAAATGTTTGTTTGTCAGTGATTTAAGTCATAAAAGTTAATTTATTTCGTACACGAATCCTCGGTATAAAAATTATAACTGTATAAAATATGCCTAAATATATTAATATAAATCGATTTTACTGACACAGAGAACATATGTCTTTAAATTTTAAGAAAAATGTTTAATTTATGAATTTTCATGTGTTCATATATAGTTAATGTAATTTGAAGACAGTCTCTAGTCATTGCCTTTAGTGTAAAGGTATAAGATGCAACGATATATTATGTTAATAAAATAATATTTAAATATAAAAAATTATTAAGAAATTTTATGAACGTCAAATAATAAATTATCTATAATTTTTTTAACTTAAACTGAAATCATATGTTCTACTAAAAAAATTGGTATTTAAACTGTATGAAATAAAAGGGTAGATAATAAAATGTTTCAAATATTTTGTGATATAATATATATTTTAATAATGTTGAGTGATAAAATGTTTAATATAAGGACATTTACGTTTGATACATTGATTGTATAATTTTAAGAAAATATGCAATGCCTAATATTGTTAAACAATTTTTTAGATATGCAATATTTCTATTTTTTTAAATCGTTACTGTATAAGTTTTTAATTGTATATTATGGATGAATCATAGCACTAATTAGAAGTGAATAATTTCACTTTAACAATTGTAAGTTATATTTTATGTCTTCAAAGTAAATCCTTATCATAATACTTTCATATTGTTACATCCAGCCTTAAGGAAAGGAAGGCAGGGAAGGATGCAACAAAAACTCTTTTATTCTCGTGACCGCACTAGTGGGATGTGCGGCACGAGCCGAACGCACTTTTGATGATTCCGAAATTATGCGTCAACGTGTAATGACACGCTTTAACGCCTTTTCAGAATCGTGCGATCGTTGGTCCTAATTTGAGTCAGAGAATTCAATCTCTATAACTCGGGATCGGACCGAGTGTAATCTTTTCGAGTCGGGAGGTTAGTGTGTGAGTACGAGATGGATTGATGAAATAAAAATTTTACATTGGAGCTTCTTTTTAACTAAAATTTAACATATATTCTGATACTTGAAATTTACATACATAAAGATTTCAAAAGAATTAGCAAATGAATACATTATCGGTTATTGTTATTTAATAGGAAAAAAAAAGGAAAACAGTATAACAAGGTGATCATTATCAACTAAAACAGGAGTACGTAATCAGTCAGCTCATTTGAAATATAAAACGATTAGGTAATGATTATTCAGAAGTTTAAAATTTAAATACATTGTTTAATGAAGTTAACATTATTTTTGAGGGTTGAAAACATTAAGAATTATAAGATAGAACATGATTAATTATCAAGAGTTACAAATAATTAAGAATTAATGTTAATGTCTATTATCTATTTTAATTGAAGAAGCTAAACGGTGCATTTTAAATAATTGATCTAGAAACTATATATATATATATATATATATATATATATATATATATTGAATTAACATAGGTATTACAAATGATTATTTTTTGAAAACTTAAGCTATATGCATTATTATGTACACAGGAGGAGATGGAATTAATTGATTTTGGTTACGGGAATTGTAATTATGTGTTGAGATTCATATTTTAACTATTAAATCAAATCAAAACCTAAGATTTAAGAATGGAAGTAGAACATTTACATTTACATAGAGATTTAAGAAATATTTAGAGGAAAAGTCGAGAATTGTCTAAAATGAGAATTGCTGTATTAATCCGAAATAGAATAATAATATTGGGAACAAGGAGCTGGGACATGAACGGCTGTGATTGCTCATTAGCGATTGATTCCTGGCGAGTTGAATGGAAAATTTGAAGTAAAACCGAAAAAGAGAAAAAAGAAAAAACTTACTTATGGTAGCAGAGAGATGACGCGTTTTCTGATTTTTGGAGATTGTTGATGGAGAACGATCTTGAAACTAGACAGTCTGCGTCTCACGCACAGATTCTAAGTTCAAAACGATTTTAAAAATAACGCGCACAGCTTCGATACTTGCAACGCGTGGATGTGAGTGCGAACTTGAACTTGAATTTTTGAATCAATGAATCTCGAGGCGTTCGAAGCTGCGTATTTTATAGGGCTTAGGAAAAGGGCATGAGATTAGTTTGGTGGGTGAGATGAGGATTTGATTGGGTGAAGCTTTTTGAGCTTTTTCCCTTTCCTTGGAGATTCCTTGTTGTCGAAATTTTGAGCTTATTCGTTGGGTAGTTCACCAACGCTCACTACCAATCATATTCTCGGATGATCTCTCGTTGGCTAATTTTCCATCTTTTCCCGATTTTTCTTAACTCTAAGAGGGGCGAGCAGTTGCATCACCCAATCGCTTAAGGGATTCGTTATCTTACGGTTCCTCTTCTTGGAACGTTCGGTCCCGATTTTTTATATCGCTGCGTCCGTTTATTTGGGACTCGCTTTCCATATGAATCATCTTTCCGTTCGTGATGAAACATAGGTTCAAACAAACAAAGCCGGGTTGTAAATTTTGATTTTATAGTTTTATAGTTTCCGTCCGGCGTCGTGACTCAATCTTATCTCTGATTGTTGCCAGACTTTAATAGCGTTTAGATTTTTTCTCTTTCGAGTCCAGGCTTTGTTCGTTCATATGAATTATTAAATAAGCATCGTTGCTTATAATTTTGCAGTCGCACGATTTCTTCTTTTTTTGCTTCTATTTATTGCTCCGGATGTAATATGTGGCCATTATATATATATTCCGAGAACAATGTTTGATTTTTTTCTTATAATAGCCGGGTGATAGTGTTATTTATAAAAGAGAAATCGTGGAGTTCCGGGTATAAGTATTGTAAATTTTACAGACAATCCCTTAGCTTGTTTAGCATAATTTATATAATGGATGCGAAAAGGGAAATCGTGAAATCCTCTGGATGTAACAATATTTTAAATTTTAATTTATAGTTATACTTTAAGTTCATATTCTACATAAAAAAATTATTATTTTGTTTTATTATTTTTAAAGATTTTTAATATTAAGACATTTTTTACATTAAAAAAAAATTTCAGAATTAAAGTCGACGAAATTCGCCAATAATAGCCTAGAGCAGCACGTATTTCTTGAAGACTAAATATTTTATTATATTAATCTTATAAAAACATGATTTGCTTAGATAATAAAAGCAAAAGAAATCTATAGTTCGCGCTCATACATTTTGGTTTTTTTCTATAGAAAATTTGCTAAAAGTTCTTTTAAAACAAAAATAAAATTTGCACAATTTTTTTTTTAAATGACGTAGTTAATGTAGTCATAGTGAGTATATTATTGATAATAGTAAATAATTTTATATATGTGCTTGTTGCTTCCTAAAATTGTTTAGTGAATGTATAAATCAAATTATATGTGCAACATGTTGTCCTCAAATTGTATGTTTGACATATCAAATGGAAGTCCCTGCTAAAAATTCCATTAGAAGCGGATAGATTCTATAATAACAGGGAAAGAATTGTGCAGTAAAATAATCAAAAAATGGATAAAATGTTGAAATAACGTTTATTACGGAATCTATCCATTTCTAATGGAATTTTTACCAAGGATGTCCTCGAATTATACACTCGACATATTTCATGGGAATATAATGTTCTCAAATTAAACATTCTATCTCTATACTTTTATAATGTACTTTGTCCCCAGAGTTAACATTATATAATGTTTTTGTAAAACATAAATATATAACTCGTACTTTGAGGACAAAATGTATTTTAAAAGTATAGAAATAGAATGTTTAATTTGAGCACATTGTATATCCATAAGACATGTAGAAAGTATAATTCGAGGACATTTCCGTCAGGTATGTTCAATGCATAATGTGAGGACAATTTATATGTTGAATGCATAATTTGAGGATAGTCTCCAACTAATGCTTTCAATCCAAAAAGATTCAAAGTATGCATTGATTGTAAGATTTCTAATATTTTTTTTGTCTATTGTTCTAGGGTAAGTGCACCTATTATCGTGGCGTTTTCTGAAAATCCAACTTTAATGCATCTTAAAAAAAATAAATAAATGAAAAGTTTCAACTTTTTTTTCTTAACGTTTATAAAAGAACTAAAAGAATATATAAATCCATCTATTATTAACAAAATGCAATTGTATTAATATTAAAATTAATAAAAACGGAATGCGCTTGTCACCGTGGTCATATACAAATTATCGTGTACCCGTTTCCACAGATTTACCAATTACCGTGTCCGAAATACCGTTGATGAAAAAAATGTATTTCGTAATGCTGATTAGTTCTCATGCTGTGCTTACTTCATGAGGTACTGTCATCGTGGAGATCGCGTTTTTACAGTTATCAAGAATTATGTGTATATCAAGTAAATGTGTAATTTATAATATCAAAAGCTGTGTATCACGCGCGTAGCGTAAAAAAATGATGGAATGATAGTGAACTAAATACTTATGTGTCAAGTTATTTGCACTTTTACTGAAACGTGAATACCGCGGTAATATGAGTACCAACAACATGCGCATTGCACCTAATTTCGTGAGTAAATTTGATTTACTTATTAAATGTATTCATATTTCTATCTTTATTTGATTTTAATTTATTTTACTTTCGATTAGGTTAAATGTGAAATAATTTTTTTCTATAGGTACTCTTTTTTTTAACGAGCTATCATCTATTTTCCAAAAACCACGGTAGTAAGGCAGGCCACGATAATAGGTGCACTTACCCTATAAATGAAATCTTCAATTGCATATTGTTTGTGAAATAGTAAGGCACCGATCAGCTGAATAAGAATAGGATGTCCCAAACTATGCTCTTGATATATATACAGGGTGTCCCAGAAAGCTCGCATCCCATTTTAAGAGCGGATTCTTTAGAAAATTCTAAGAAGAAAATCCTAATACAAAAATGTTGAGGGTATAATGGTTTTTAAATTATTCCCGATTAAAATTTACGAATCACTGA
Organism: Solenopsis invicta; assembly: GCF_016802725.1. Lineage (NCBI taxonomy): Eukaryota > Metazoa > Arthropoda > Insecta > Hymenoptera > Formicidae > Solenopsis > Solenopsis invicta. The sequence goes on along the minus strand of NC_052677.1, from coordinate 179,970 downwards.
GCTGACATTTCGCGCGCTCAGGCATGGTGACATGACAAAGGTACTACAAGGGTACCTCTTGACATTGAGGTTGTCATATAAATACGCAATGATATTTATATTAAGAAATTACTACTATAGGAAACATATTTGTACATTACATATGCACAATTAATATTTTCAACAAAATATCAATTTAATAACAAGATGTTACGATAGCCGTCGTAACGTACGAAAAGTTGAATAACTTTGTCTTATAAATTAATCGGCGGTCTTGTACAATTTTTGAAATATACATGTATTTAGAGAAAGAAAAAACAATTTTTCTTAATTATTTTAGAAAGTATTCATTTTACAAAGAAAAGGGTTAAACAAGAAATTAAGCTCGTGATAAGCTCTACAAGAAAGGTCATATACATATTTTACCTAATTTCAACACTTAAGTTGTTATAGTAGAAAAACTGTTTTAAAATAAGTATATACACACTTGTAGTAAATGGCCACACAAAGCAAGGTCCACCCTACACTTCCATGCCTGGGGAGCAACAAGCAAGGCCCCCTACACTCCGCCGCGGAGCGAACAAGCACGTGCGCGCGCGCGCACACACGCACACAATGACGGACCTTTTACCTTAAAGTCATCTTCAGTGTCTCTTATTGTTACAAATTTAAATTAATGACGAATTACTATTATATTATCCCTAATATAAGCCGCTAAATAATTTTGACTGAATAAATTCACTTCAAAGTCATAATAAATAAGAAATTGGATAATTGAAAACGTGTTATAAAAAGTGAAGAATGCTAGCAACATATCCAATCAAATGTATTAAAAGGCAACGAGCGTCGCATTCAATAAAATTAATATTACAATAAATTATGAACAAAACAATAATCAGTAATCAAATTAATTTTCAAATGACATCAACACTTGCTTAGTTATAGTTACTTATTATGTCCAGGCTTGAGAAGAAATAATATGTGAAGAGAGAAGGGAGGGATGTAACAACTTTAGAACGAGCAGCTGTGGCACGAACGGAGCGCGTCGACAACCCGAGATATATGGGTCAGTGGCCCACAGATGCGGGCCCAACAACGAATGTCCCTCGGTCCTGTTTTGAGACAAGAAATTTAATTGTTTTACCTCGGGATCGGACCTAGTGCTTAGCTTATTAGAGCGGGAGATGGTAAATTAGCTCGCGAAATCAATTAAATTCTCTTATATTTAAATCATTGGTTTATTAAAAAAATGTATATTAAGAATAATAATATTCTACAGTAGTTTGTTACAAGTTGCTTGTTTAGGATCGTCGAGCAAGAGATTATAATAAATATTTATCTATGTTAATGTAAAACATTGGGAACGGAAGCCTTAATACTAATTAATTAATTAATTAATAAGGTAAGTTCAATAACTTTGACAATGATTGGTAATTGATAATTATATTTATACCTATTTACATATGTATTTCTATTATAATTTGGGTAACTTAAGATGAAAATGTAAGAACATAATAGATTATTACAGATGAAAATTAGTAATTAATTAATAATAAGAAAGGTTTAGAGAAGTTCGCAAAAACTTGTGATAAAACACTGAGAATTAATAATTATGCTCATATATTTATCTTTATATATTTTCATTTGTTATATTTTGTAATTTTTGATCCTTAATTATAGTTGTATGACAAATAATGTTTAGGTATGTGTGTATGTGTTCGTATCTACTGGGGGAATTCGTATTCACCTGCAAGATCAAGAATTTGGAATTCAGGGGGAGACGGTGGAAGAAAAGTAGGGGTATCGGGGAAAATCCTGTACGTGACAGCACTGGAGGATGAGTCGGGGAGTCAGGATGGTGCTCAGGGAAGGACGAGGATCGTTCGACCGGTGAGTAAGAGGGTTCAAGAAAGAAATCGAGGGGGGATTGAGTGGGTGGTTCAAGGGAGTCTGAGGAGTGCTCGGAGGGATAAGGGCATTTACTCAGAGGGGGGAACGGGAGAATGAGAGGGTTGGTTAATAGAAAAATCAAGGGGATAGTGAGAGCGTGATTCGGGGGGAAGATTTACTAAAGTGTTAGAGCTTCCGGGTAGGGGAGCAGGATGTGGAATGTCAGCAGTTAATATGGCATCGTTAAATTCCGCGGCGAGGATTTCGCATCTTTCCGCGAAGAACTTGTGCAAGGCTTCGAATTTTCGGATGCGACGGTTGCGGCGATTCTGCCAATGAGCCACGGCTGCTCGCGATTTCCACTTGTGAGTGGGTCGTTGGGGAACTTTATCCACTAGAATTAATGTTAACAATAAGAACCTATTTCTCTCTGCAGTTTGGAAATCGTTATAAATAAATAACACAAAAGAAAAAAATAATTAAAACAAAAATATCTTCCTAAAAGGAGGAATGCAATGAGGAAATGAATGGAAAACCGAGTAAGTTAAATCTTGTTGGAACAAGTTCAAATGAATTCTTGAGAGTGAATTAGAAAAAAAAGTGAAATTGAATCTAATCGATAAACTCTATTAAATTCTCAAATGAAGTGAAGAATAAGAATTTTGAATCTATTCGAGACTTGCTCGATAAATTTTGCAAAAGTAGAGTAGAAAGAAGAATAGAATAGAGGGAGAGAAAAAAGAGAGAGAAGGGGGGGAAGGAGGAATATCAAAATAAGAATAGCAGTAACTTTTATAGAGATGAATATGTAAAACAACCTTACTCGAGAGAGAAAAAGGTAGATATTCAGGCAGGAAACGGAGGAAGAAAATTAAATGTGAACTTACTATTTGATAGTAGTGGTGTATTGTAGTATTCGTGCTGTGTGAAACGCTCGGAGCCGCAGGTCTGCAATCTGGCCTGTGCACAGCGGAAGCGGGTAGCTCGGTCGAATACAGCTGAGGGGCGCAATGCACAATTTGTGAGACGCGTCTTAGAGAATCGTCTAACACTTGTAGGGATTTTTAGAGTGCGGACAAGCTTAGAGACCGCGGATTCGAGAGTCACCGGACTTGGACATACAAGATGTCGGACTGTGTACCGGATTGTATTAGAATAAAAACTGCGCGCTCCGCTAGGAAATCTCCTTATTTATACCCCTTTTCATCGCTTTCCCTTGTTCTAAGGAGGATTGTGTGCACCAATTTTTATTACCTACGCCTACGCGTGAGGCGTAGGCGTTTAATTTTACGACTTTTTTTGTCTTTAACCCTTTGCTCATTGAACACGTGTCCAACGATTATGCTCTCTGCATGACGAGTCTCGTCATGTCATTTCCATATTTTCCGGTAATTATTGAGTGATTTACTACTGAGTTTTCAGGAACTAACGGAGCTGCGTTCCCACGTCTTTCAGCTTCTGGACTTTTATGTCTGCTGACGGAACTTTGTTCTTTCTGGTGTCGAGCAACGGTGTTATCTTAGGCGCCCTCATAAATTAATTTGTTCCAATGGGTTTATTAACCAGGGTAGTATAGCTATCCGCGGTAGAGTAATTGACGCGACATTTCTATTTTAAATTTATGAGGGTCAGGTTGGCCGCTTGTAGGAGGATGACGTTCTCACTTGCTTTATCTGTTCTCTGTGTCACTGAATCATACTGATCTTAACATCGTTGCTCGGCCCTCTTTTGTTTTTAATATATCGAATGTTTCACAAAGGAAAAGAATTGTTACTCCGCAGGACGCAACATACTCAATAAATAATAAATGTTGCACAATTTTTAGTTGAATCCCCAACAAAGGTTGCAGAAACTCAAACAACCATAGTAATTATCAACTACTCCATTAAATCAGATATATTAATTTTCTTTTATCACGAAAAAAATTGTCACTTTTTAAGTTGTTTTTTTTTTAACTAATAATCTAATTTAAAAAGCCTACGCTTAACTAAAAACAATTTTGTTATAAATGTTCTGTCCAAAAATCAAGACATTCTGATAAAAATTAGCTGAAATATGTTAGCATTCAACTACGAAAATGTAGTTTCAAAGATAACACGTTTATAGCTATTAAATTATATTTACTATATTTTTGAATGGAAGTTCAATATAATATTTTAGGACCATATTTTTAAAACTCTAAACATTACAAAAATAAAAAAGAACTTTTTTAATATTTTCACAATGGGATGGTTGCTTAAAGATGTTACAATTATTTTTTTGTGTCAGTTTAAATCATAAGTGTTTAAATTTTTGCGTTGTAAGATTGTAATAGAAGCGTCTTTATATTTGGTTTTCTTAAGTATAACACAAGTTAATTACGTTTTCGTTTCTGTAAAGACCCTTGCATAATACGAGGGAATAGCTATAAAAACAGCGATAGAAATAATATAGAAAAAGCGATATATAATTGTCGCCTCCTGTTACACAATGCTGCAAAAGAAATAAAGATCAATTAATCAAATTGCGTATAGACTGTAGTCTCTCGCATCTATACCTCAAGTAAAACGTAACCTAAAATTGTTAAAAGGACGAATTTTGATGTTTGTCGATAATTGCTACTATGTATCATAAATATATTATTTAATTATGTAACAAGCACATAAAGCACTGTTAAATGAAGTTGTCAAATAATGCCGACCAGTAAATAAATAATATATATTGTATTAATTTACTTATTGAATTAATTAAAAATTATTTAGAATATTTAAAATTTCGACTCTCTTTTTCCACGCATTATCTTTCAAATTTATGTTCTTATATTCTTTCATGCTTTTATCATATAGATAAGGACGACTTTGTACAAGGTCAATTAGAAGCTCATTACCAAATTTTTCATTATCACTTACTTGATTGCTATCACGTATTTTGTGTATTAGACAATTATTCATCGTTAAAAAAAAAACACTTTTATTGCAATAATCGAAATGATCCATCTTATAGTTTAATTAAATTAATTGACAAATAATCTTGAAACGTGAAATTTGGTGGAATCGTACGTGTCTCGCGAAAACAATATCAACACCGAGGAAAAATCCAAACGCTGTGATTGGTAGGTTATAAACACACATAAGGCAATAAACACAGACAATTCCAACTCGTGGAAATTTTGTCGCTATTGCCTATTCCGTGTTCCAATCTGCATTGACACGTGCATTCCCGTATGTTAGATTTCTTATCGTTATGCTTATTGCCTATGTTACTTCTATCGCTATTACTATTCCCTCGCATTGTACAAGGGCCTTAAAAGAAGAGGCAGGGTGTCCGCCATTGTTAAACAAAATAGTAAACATTATTTTTTAACATAATGAGACAAAATTCCTTGTTATAAAAAAAGTGTATTTTGCACACATACAAAAATAGATTCTTTGAATCAATGGAAATATTATGGAATTGAATAATAAAACAACAAAACATCCAGAGAAAATATTCTAAGAATATATAGAATATTCTATTCAGAAAATATATTTGAATAATTTCAAATTAATTAATATTAACAATGGTTATGTTCAAAAAAAAAAAAAAAATATAAATAAATATATGACCAACATCTGAAAAACATCTGATGTAAGATTCGTTATTACGATCGATTCGTGTCAATTCTCCACTCAATTTTAATGTATAATCGAAGAATTATTTACAGAATCTTACAACAGTTGTAGAACAATTTTTTTCTGCTAAACACAGCAAGTGATATACATACATGTACAGGTTAGATTATTTTAATCAATTCAATCTTTTTTGAAATTATTGCGATACAAAAAATATGTTGGATGAAAGTAGAATGATTCCTAGTAGAATGTATTTTGGTCACGTTAGTTTTTTCAGAAAGAGGTGCCAAAAGATATAAATATTGTTATTATATTTCTTCATAAAAATTATTTGCTTTTCTTTATGTAACTTGATTCTTTTAAATATTCTACATATTAAGATAAATTTATTGAATATTCAGTAGTTTACAAGATATTTTACACTTTATTCTAACATATTTTACCTGTCATATCTGAATGTAATGTTGCGAGTTTGTTGTTGCCAAATAAGCAACATTGGCGCTCAACAGCCGAGATTGTGGTCGAGATAATGATTAGTATTAAATCTTATAACTATGTTATTATTATTATTATTATATAAGACTATTATTATATAAGACTAAAGTTAAATGAACTTTGATTATAGTCGCATATTGTTATTGGTTTTCAGAATTTGTTGGTTTCTTAACCCTTAAACACATCGATCTCGTAAAATATGTAAACACATTTTCGGGTCTGGAAGACTTTTTCAATTTTGAAAAGTTATAACTTTCATTCTAATCAACATTTTTCAACAACTTTTTTTTCACGTAAAAGTTTAGAATCTCAGGAGTGTGACTGCATAAGCGCCAAAAGTAATTTGTTGTTAAGTTGTAAAAGAAAAACCATTAAGCAAAAATTAGAAATTGTGTTCAAAAATCCACTTTTTCTTTAAAAAAAATCATATCTCCTCAACAAAAAATGTTGGAGCCTGGCGTGCGATTTTATGGGCCCGCGCGGGGGTCCACGATTGCCGGCGGCGCTGTCGGCATTGTCAGCTAGAGTTGGTATAAAGAGAGTTGCGACAATGTACGTGCCTATTGCTGATTGGCTTCGCCATTAAGGGGGAAATTTCCGATTAGCTATCAGTTAAGTTAGGTAGATTAAATAGAGCTGTACACACCGAGTGCCTTGGACTGTCGTTTTATTTTTGTTGTTCACTCAATGCTAAACAAGAATAAAATGATACTCGGAAGAACTTGGTGTGTATGCCCGAACGCCTAATCATCTTTGGTTGAAGAGTGTGTTTACGTGTGTCAGTTGATACAAACTCTTTTGCAACCTTTTTGCAAACTCTAGAAAGAATATTAATTCTGAAAAGAATAATAATTACACAAGTGTAATTTTTGTCAATATTTTTTTAAAGCCAAGAAGTTAACTATTTCTTAATAAATAATAAAAGTAATGATATACAAATATATCTCAAATTGTTTTAAAAATTTATTTATTTTTTTATTTTTTATTGTTAACATTCTATTTATTATTACAAATATTATTGTCATTTTATATGTAGACTAATGAATAATACTAAAGAAAATATGTTAAATAGTATTTCTGTACACATTGTTTAGTGAGATGGTACATTGTGCAGCAGAAGGATGTCAAAACACTTTAATGTAATAATTATTTTTTTATTAACATATAATTTTTCTTTTAAACATTTTTTTTTATATAACAATTTACGAGGAATTTAAGATGATTGAGTTAAGTATTTGATCCTGGTATATTTATAAAACTAATTTTTTCTTAGCATAATCTTTCTGCTACATAAAATAAAAATCTCCTTAAAATAATCTTTTTAAATTATATAATTCTAATTGTAAGTCGTAGAACTCAAAATGTAAAAAACTTATATATATTTAAAAAAATAATGATTATTTAAAGTTAAAATTTTATTTCATTGTTATTGAGAGCTTTCCAGCAACAAAACATAGTCATATACTGTGTGATACAGTATTACACAGTATCAACTCGTAAAACACTGCTTCTATCAAAGCTAGATGTATTCGACCTCTCATGAATAAATAATATCGATCATTTGACATGGTTTTCAAAATTGTGCAAAAATTAAGGTTAAGTATGTTTGCTGTATATGAAAAAACGGCTCTGTATGATTGTGTCAAAATTAGAAAGCATTGAATTGTATAAACATTGTGTTACACAGTATTGCTTGCTCATATTTTGAAATTGCCGCTGTGTAGCTATATATTTTCCCCCTTAATGGCGATTTCCGAGTAATTGTCGCAACTCTCTTTGTACCAACTCTGGCTGTGTTCCGATATAACTGCCAGTACTGGCAGTGGTGAAAAATCCGTTCCGTTATTGGTACGCAGCGCACTGCGACAGCATCTAGTAACATCAATGACGTCATGAATGGTAGCCATATTGCCACTGTGACTACTGCAGCTTCCAAGGTGAGGTAGCTACAGTGCAATATGGCTACTGCAATGCTGTTCCAAAATACGATGCTATAGCGGTGCTGGCAGTAATGCAGTAATATTGGAACAGTTGGAACAGTGTACTGTCATGACGTCACATTTACTGCACTGCCAGTAAAAACGGAACACAGCCTCTATTGTTAGCGAACGAGCGCCGTTCGTCGGCCTAGTATGTACTACTGTGTTCAAAAAGTAAAGTGAATTTTTAATTTAAACTTCCCGCGCTAATCGATTCGAGCAAACTGTTTTATTTTTATGTTGGTACTACTGTTAGTGACATCTGTTCCAAATTTCATGTGAATGTCATCATTAGTCATATAGTTACGCTTGTGTTTTCTAAATGACTAAAAGTGATTTTGGCGATTTTTACAATGTCTGATTTTGCTGAGCAAAGAAGTGCCATTAAATTTTATTTGCGGAATGAAATTTCGGCTGCGGAAACGTGCAGAATGTTGCAGAGGGCCTTCGGTGAATCGATTATATCGCAGAAAAATGTTTATAAGTGGTACAAAGATTTCAAAGAAGGCAGAGAACGTGCTGATGACTTGGAACGCTCTGGACGACCATCAACGTCAACCGATGAGCAACACGTAAAGAAAATTAAGAAATTGGTGCTCGAAAATCGTCGATTGACAATTAGAGACCTTGTCGATATGGTTAGCATTTCAATTGGATCAATTCAAACAATTTTGAAGGATCATTTGGGCCTTAGAAAAGTCAAATCTCGTTTGGTGCCAAAAACACTCAATTTCTTCGAAAAAGAGCGTCGCGTTAAAGTTTGTGAAGAGATGATTTCTGACTATCAGGACGTCTACAAACGTATTATTACGGGAGATGAGACTTGGATCTATACTTATGATCCGGAAACAACCGACCAATCGAGTGAATATCGTGCTAAAGGCGAGGCAAGACCAAAAAAATTGCGCCAAAGTCGCTCAAAAATCAAGGTTATGTTGACAGTTTTTTTCGACTATCGTGGTGTTGTGCATTATGAGTTCTTTCCGCCGGACCAAACTGTCAACAAAGAATATTATTTGAGTGTTATGCGTCGTTTACGTGAAGCTATTCGCAAGAAGAGGCCGGATTTATGGAAAGACAACTCCTGGTTTTTGCAACGATAATGCGCCGTCTCACACGGCATTGATTCTTCGTGAGTTTTTCGCCAGAAATTCCACTCATATCGTTTCGCAACCGCCTTATTCACCTGACTTAGCTCCGTGTGACTTTTGGCTATTTCCCAAACTCAAAAGACCGCTCCGGGGACACCGCTTTGAATCTATTGAAGAGATTCAACGTGAATCGCTGTGCGCTTTGAAGGCTATACCGGGAAACGCCTTTTTGGCATGCTTCGAGGAATGGAAAAAACGTTGGCATAAGTGCATTGTATCGGAGGGGGAATACTTCGAAGGGGATGAAATTGATTTGGATGAATAAATAAAGATTTTTCATTTTATAACAAAATTCACCTTACTTTTTGAACACAGTAGTATGTACTCTCTTGTGTGTGTGTGTGTGTGTGTGTTTATGTGTGTAACGCGCGATACGAAGCGCAGATTGTCGTACAAATATAGCATTTTAATTAGAATAGAACAAGTTTTTTTTTCAAGCCACATAAAAAAACTTTTAAGAACTTTCAAATACGGCATTTTAAAGCTAAAGAGTCATACTTAAAAAAAATTATGATATTGTCATTTCTTTTAAAAAGTATAATTATATAACAAAGAGAATATGAGATATTTTTGAGTGTCTAAAAATCCACTTTTTTTTAAAATCATATTTTTGCAACAAAAAACTTTTAAGAACTTTACAATACGGCGTTTTAAACGTAAAGAATCATACTTTCAAAAAAAGTTATGTTGCTGCCATTTCTATTGAGAAATGTTACTTACGTAATAAGGTGAATATGAGGTATTTTTGATTAATTCGAGGTGTCTAAAGTTGAAAATTGATGTGTTGATAATATATTTCGGACCCTATACAAAAATTCACTTTTTTATGGCACTATAGTATTTTAACTTTAGACAGAGTAACATACGCGTACGGATCTGTTTGAACGTGTTTTGTCCAGTTTTTTTACATAAGATTACTCAAAAAAAAGTTTCACTCACACACTACATGAGTCCCATTGACCCTAACAAAACTTTGCTATCGTGCCGTCCGAATTCTAGTTGATCAAAGAAAGTTCATCAACCATATCAATTGAAAGAGAAGATTTCAAACTTTCTTTATGACCTGGTCCGAACCTTTTATCTTATTTTGCTTTCACATAGCAAGCGTTCGAAACTTCATATGGGGTCTTTTAGACCTACTTATGTGTTTAAGGGTTAAGGCTCTTGTCTACTCGCCGCGGTTATATTGAAGTCATGACGTGATAAACGTGAAGTGACATGTAATGTTGTTTGACGTACCATTTGCAAATAAAGACAATTTGCATAAAACTGACTAATCAGATGGCTTTAAAACACTTGTAAAAATGGGTAAAGTCTATCCTTACTCCTAATAGTCGTAAATAGCATGTCTAATAGTCGTAAAAAGCATGTAAAGTAAAGCCTATTCAGACAGGAAAACACACGAATAGCTACTGAAAGTAGTGAAAAATATGCTGTTATGTATAAAATTCAAAGAAACTTTATTTGCAGTCCATTTTTACAAATTTGTAGATACGAAACAAGTCATATTTTCCCAATAAAACACATAATAACAAAATGACTTGCACGACAACATTTCATCGTCAATTTGTCACGTTTTACACCTATTAGTTTTAATTATGTCTGCGACGAAATGTCACTACCGTCAACGCAGTGTTCTCGACTGAAGCTTCAGGAGCCTTAAACGGTTTAACGTAATATTAATTTAATTCAATTTTAAGCGAAATATCTACAATTAATTGTGTATACGATAATAACCGTTGCGTAGTACAGTAGCAGCGGAACTTCATCCACGTACGAGGAAACTTCGAATTTTTGTCAATAAAGTGTCGCGGTTACACTTTCAAATAATTAAGAAGTAATATGAATTGACTGTAACCAACACTATGGAAGACCTTGATACTGGCTCTAATCTGATCATCAACGACGGACTTTTAAAACCGGGCGACGCTTACAATTCTGCCGGAGCGCTCATAAAAATAATACGGCTCGAAAAACATCAACAAACTCATCCCTATCAGGACGCCTCGAAAAATTCTGCAATCATTCTCTTCAAGACGAGAAATCCTGTAATCTGTAACGTCCTTCTTTAAGACTCATCGAAAAGATCACTCGTTGATTACGAGAAAATGTCTTAGCTGCACTGGACAGACTGTCCCGTTGAACGACACATTTACTAAAACAATCACTAGAAGATTCTCAGGATCACGAAAACAAGAAATCTATCGCTAAAATCATTTTGTGGAATCGGATGGTTGTTGTGGAACCTAACAATCCTACGTTTTCGATACTCGGCAATAGTACGCTTACGAGACCCAGCACATTCAAAGCACCACAATGAGGAAGCTGATCTATATGAAATCATAACGTGCTTACAACTTTTCTTCGACAACATAGACCTTCACATACAACAGCTCACCTCGCTGACGTACAGGTCGGAATATCGCCTCAGCCTCAAAAAACTGGTATACACGCGAGCTCAAGAAGGATTTAAGTAGTCCTTAACTCAGTACGAATCTAAGAGTTTAAGTGTTATTGTCACTGCTCTAGGCGATTTCTCAAGCCTCGCCAATATAACAGCACTATTCAAAGCGCACGATTAATTACTGTAGCGTCCATCCATGCTACTATAATATGCCCTAAATGCCACTATAATACACCCACGTGCTTAAATATTTATACGGCGCCACCACTATGCGGCATTCAAACTCAAAGTCCGCCGGTGTGCCCGTCCGACCGTCACCGAACGCGCGTGCGCGCACTCGCCTAGTACGCGGCGATACCGCTACGCGGCGTCCTAACTCGGGAGTCAAGCGCTGGACAAAACCAGGATATAAAGGGCTCCGCGAGCCTCGAGAAACCAGCCTTCGCTTGCCTATCAACGGCGAGTCTGTCTACGAGACAACGTACCGTTGACCTCTGAAGACGCATATCGGCGAAGACCTTGTCGTCCGGCACGACCTCCAACCCAGTGTCGACGGCCAAGCAAGAGTCCCGAAGTAATCAACACCCCGATCGAGCCCAGCTCTCGGAACAGGCATCAAAAGCCTCACATTGAGCTCTGCTCTGTGAGCGTTCCGATAGAGCTCAATTCTCGGAATATACCTACTCTCCCTCGCATCAAGCCTAGCTCTGTGAGAAGGTCTTTTGAGACCGACGTCGAGCCCGGCTCCGTCGACGAGGTTAAAGGCAAGAACGACTGTGTTGTGCTCGGCTCCACAAGGAACCCTAAGTGGAAACTGATTCCGCTCCAGCTGCCTCCAGCAAGACGGCTTCCCTCGCTCTTCTTAAAAGACAATGACTCTAGGCACGCACGGCCTGTCTCGCCCTCCTGGTGCTTAGATTTCCCAGGGTGGCCTTTGTCACCACTGGCTGTCTCACCACCGGTTTCACCTCCAGCGAGTCTCGTCCACGAGCCGACACTCGACAGGGCCACGTAGACCGACGTTCGCTATACTACTCAGGGTTGTCAAACTCCGGCAGAGTGGGACCGATCAAGGAAACACAGCAACCAAGAGAATCATCGGCCCAGGAGAAAGAAGCAACGAACCAAGAAACGTGGCCTCCTTGGATCCCTAAACTGTTGACCAGGCGTAATCGGAGCTTCAAGAAACCAAACGGCCCTTTTCAGGGCTCCCTCACATAAAACCTAATTGGAGTCAACCTGAGACTCTATAACAGCAACCGAAATTAGTGAACCTACAACAGTAGGAAAACAATCGCTAAAACTACTATAGAATAAAGTTGCTCAAGAAATATTTCCTTGGCAACTTGTCCTTAAAAGAACGCACTGGGGGAATCTTGGAATCGTCTTTTTCAGGACACAATGAGGACGCATGAGCCATTCATTTGGACGCATTGAGAACGTCACTTGTCGACTCAGCAGTTTTCACATATTGTACATCAGTGTCATATTTTCGCCGACCTACAGGCAAAAGTTTCACTTCAGCTCATTTCTATTTCAAGACTTTGATCGAGAGAAATTCTCATCATCTTAGACATCATCTTAGGCAAATGTAACAGTCAATTAGAGTTAGTGGTTTACCGTGATGTTTCGACAATTAAAGAGTTGTACAAAAATCAAGGTAAGACGATCACTTCTTTTTGAAATCGTTCTTTTTAGGATGACTTTAATGTATCACAAAAACAATTTACAGTGGTTACGTAAAAATATAAATTTTGTAAAACGTAAAGAACAAAGTATGGTCCAAGAACTTGAATCAGTTATAACAATGAAATGTTATAAATGACACAATAAACAGGGCAATTCTATAATTAACAAAGAGGCTTAATCTTTTTGCGAGGATTCAATACGCTTCTACTATTGACTTATCCGACAAATCTGAGAAGTTTCCTGGTAGCGATGGAATCATTGGAACAACCACTATCAAAATTTCAAAGGGATTGCTTAGAGAAGTTTCTAATAAACTTTATCTTGGACTAATTATTGAGCTTGTATTACATATATACGTAATAATTGCAATATGTATAACTAGTTACTTTAGATTTAGTTTTCAAAGCTTCTAAGGCGGCTGATATATTAAAGATATTATTGGAATAAAAATTTGTAGCGTTTTTTATAAGTAAAATTCAAAGAAAATGTTCAGATGTTTGTATCATATATGTCGTTACAAACGTTATTCCAATCCAATATAATTTTTTTTTTCTTATATTAATGTATATTATAAATAGTATATATGAATTTTTGCGTTGTAAAATTTTCATTATAGGCATAATAAGAACAAAATAAAGAAGAAGTTAAAGAAAAAAAGTATTAAAAAAGAAGAGAAAAAAGAAAAAAGATAAAGTATTGAAAAAAAGTATATAAAAAAAGAAAAAATAATAGAGAAGAAAAAAATTAAAAAAGTATAAAAATAGAAAAAAATAAAAAAAAAAGAAAAAAATATATAAAAAAAGGACAATAGAAAAAAAATTAGAGCTAAATTAGTTAAGTTTTTGTTTCTTTAAAAAAACCAAGAAGTCCATTATTGAACTTTCTTGTTATAAAACAGAAATACAGTGTACTTCATACATATATAGAATAGAATATTCTACGAATATTTTTAAGAGACAATGTTCGTATCTTCGAAACGTTATAATATAAAATATTTTGTTAATATTTGTAGAATATTCTATTCAGAAAATATTGAAATAATGGATAAATTATTTGAAATTCATCAACATTAATAACAATTGTGTTTAACAGGAAAAGCACGTTTGCAACTGATATATGATTCGTTAATCTTGCCCTTAGCTTTTCATTGAATTTAAGTGTATAATCAATTACATTAAAGAATCTTACAACAGTTGCCAATATGAGCTAAATGGCATTTTTAAAATAAAAATTTACTGCACCACGTAAATATTTGAAATTGTCCTATATTTTAAATTAATGTTTAAAAATATTTCCTACTTTGAATCTGGTTATCAGATTTTCATTTTGGATTCAGCAAAAGAATTGTGAAATTAAGGTAGATCATATAATAGAATACAATTATCTTTTACACAATACATGCTAGCCGTGTCTCTGTGCAAAATGTTACAATATAATATTTCTACTCGCCGTCCTGTTGGTTTGTCGGTCTTTGCGTGAGCGGTAGCTCGGCCTTCTCGTCCTCCTCGTTGTTCGTGAGGGCCACCGCATGTGTTATCACGACCGTCGCAACTCTCGACGTGATCGTCTTTTCTGGCGTTCTTGGTCTTTCATCGTCGCTCGCATCTTTTTGTTTTTTTGAATTTTACCAGTTGTTCGTCTTTCGTCAAGCCGGTGCTTGCGCCCATTGTTGGTATCTGCTTGGTCTGAAACTTGATGTGAGACATTATGGATGAAAATTCCGGCGCTTGCAGGTACTTGACTAGGTTTCCAGGTTTTAATCTTCGAAGATTAAATTTTACGTCTTTTTCTCTTAATTTTTTTTTCATGGTATAACTGTGTTTCATGGATCGTGCGAATCGCGATTCAGACACGATAATATCACCATTATGCGTATTTGATAATTCCTAACAACGCTGCTATGCTGAAGATTTTTATGCATTGATGTATCCAGTACAATCTGCAACACGTAAATACGTACAATCAATTTATTTCTTGTTTAACGTATGTTTGTGAACATTTTCTTAGATTTTTGTTACAAATTAAAACACCTTCCTGAAAAAATATATACAGTCCCTATAATCTTAGTGAAAATTTTCTTATTTTATGAAATTAGAATACTTACTTGTTCAATCGATTCCAAGCATAAGACAAAGTGTCGAAATTATCTTTCAAGATATAAGTTTGGATTTTTAATAAGTACTGACGTAAGTACCTGTCCCAATTCATATCATGTATATTGACGTTAATATTTCTACAGCTTGCGTGCGCGCTTGCAAATTCAATTAAAGCAATTATATTCTCTACACGCCACATCCACTCATGAGTGGAAAAATATTTTCCCGTTTTGGCGGAGCGGTCGATTCTTTTGGTTAACTTCAACATTCTAGAAAAAAATGTTGTATCTATTATTAGAAATAAAATACTTTTATGATTTATTCGAAGGAATACTTACATGGGATTGTGGCCTCGGGCTCTGAATATCAAATCTAAGATAAAAGCAGGCAAAAAATGTAATGTTGCCCTAATGGCGTGAATAAATCTGTTTATTGTAAACGTAAAGCCTGGATACCACACCACGTGTTTTGATGGAACATCTGTAGAGTGTTTTTTTACAAGGTATCTAAATTAATTTCATCTAGTAATATATATATATATATAGTCGGAATGCTGATAAGACCAGAAAAACTAACGGAGGAATGCATTATCTTAATACCAAAAAATAATGTAAGTGGTTTCTTATTTTATGGTATAGTACTTTTCCAATTCTTCAAAGCTAAGAAACTTAGGAAACGTGAACGTTCCCCTAAACGTTTAATTTCTATTTCTATTTCCTTCTTTAATTTCTCAAGTACATCATTCGTGAATTTGAGAGAACCTAAATTTTCTAGTAAATTTACGCCGTACCGTTTCATCTTTCTGTCGGTTGTCCGTTGTTTTAAAATATCTTTATACATTACATTAAGGAGTTATATTTATAAAAATTATAGAAATTATACATATTTTGTATTAATTAATTTCTTATATATTAATTACATTATTTGATATTAAATATAATATTTAATAAAGGATACTTAATATTTGTTTATCCTTTGGATTTCTTGTAATTTCATGAATTACAGGAAAGCTAAATTTTCCTTCAGATAAATCCGAAAAATAATTGTGATCATCATTAGTTTCCTATAATAACAATAAATTTAGTCACAGTAAAAATTCATTTAATTAAATTCATTTAATTAAATTAAACAGATATTGCTTACCTGACACAAATTGCAATAATTGTCATATATCTGATAATATAATGCGATAACATTTATTAACGGTGATAAATCTTCTTCGTACAAAGAAAATAATTTAATTAACTTATATGCCAACTTTGGAAACCAACCACATTCTACAAAATTAATTAATGTTTGAATTTTATAGAGAAGAAAAGCATTATCTTCGGATAGTGTAGTAATATGTAAAAAAAAATGAATATTTACTTCTTGCCACCATTTTATATTCCTCTTCGGTTGGACAAATATAATTTTCTTTCCAATACATGTCCAATCCTTGACCTCTATAAAATTTTTACAATCCTTCTATTGTTATCTTAATTGCCTGTTAAATTATTAAAAAACTAAATAACTTAGTTTACGTTTTATTTATTTATAGAGAATACATTATACTGGTCCGATTTTAATATATAAGCTTTTATAAATGTGATTAAATATATCATTAAGTCATCCTTTTACCGATTAAGTACAATAACTATACGATTACTTTCAGGATGTATTACTTTTATAGATTTGTAAATCCTTACCTTTCTTTTTACAAGTATAAGATGCAATTATTTACTTCAGGATGGATGGTGCCCATTTTTTCTAACGCATTCATTTGTGCGTAATTGGCAGCGTTTATAGTATTACCAATTCCATAAATGGAATTGGCTATGGGAAAATCTCCTCGGTAAGTGGCCTTATCTTGAATATCGTCTAAACTAAAGGAAACAAAAAGGTTTTATTATTTTATAAAAATATGTTCAAATGAATCTTTTCAATTAATCGTTTCAATTATAAGGTTAATTAAACTTTTCTAGATTTGTATTTGTATATGTTTAAAAGTAAATACGAAAGAAAAGAATAAGATTAAATAGAAAGAGAGAAAATAAGCAGACCGTAAAAGTGTTGTATGTATAAAATATATTTCTTTACCAAAACCTTTTTGTGCAATTTTTTTTGTCAAGTTCATAATTTCTAACTAATCTATTAGTAATATTTACTTTTTTATAAATATAGCCAAAACCGTTCTTTAATTCTTTTATTCCGTTTATTTAAAAAAACTAATAATGCAATAGGCAATTTCTGCAATCACTCATGTTCTTTCATGTACAATTAAATAAAAATTTCATCATACATAATTATATATAGTTATACATAATTATGTATTAAGGTATTATATAAAGGGAATGGCTGTGGGAGATTTGTAATAGAGTGTGGAAAGGAGAGGGATGGTCGGAAGATTGGAGAGAAGAGATAGTGGTACGATAGTGAAAAAGGGCGAGGGGGAAAAGGCAGAAGACTATAGGGGGTTACGCTTACGCAAACGGCGTATAAAGTGTACGCGGCGATTTTGGCGGAGAGATTGAGGGAAGAAGTAGAAAATAAAGGGATATTACCACCGAGTCAAACGGGGTTTAAGGAGAGGAGTAGGAACGATGGACCACATATACGTGTTAAATTATTTAATAAATAAGAAAATAGCGGAAGCAAAAGGCAAAATAGTAGTTATGTTTGTGGATATGAAAGCAGCGTTTGACTCGATGGATAGGGAGATACTGGTACAGACAATGAGGAGGAAGGGAGTGAGAGAGAGTCTGGTGGTGAGGTGTGAGGAAGTTTTGGAGGAGACAATAAGGAGAGTAATGGTGGGGGAAAGGGAGGGGGAAAACTTTTGGACAAATAGAGGAGTGAGACAGGGATGTCCGTTGAGCCCATGCATGTTCACACTACTGCTAGCGGATTTGGATGAGGAAGTGGAGAAGGGGGGATGGGAGGGTGTAAAGGTAAAGGGAAGAAAAATTTATTCCCTGGCTTATGCGGATGATGTGGCGGTGGTGGCAGAGGATGAAGTAGGGATGAAAGGGTTAATAAAAACATTAGAAGGATACGTAGAACAGAAAAGATTAGAAGTAAATGTGGAGAAGACAAAAGTGACGAAGTGTAGAAGAGGGTGTGGGAGACAGAAAAAGATAATATGAAAATGGAAAGGAAATGAAATAGAGGAAGTGAAAAGGTATAAATATCTGGGCTACATGATGATGGCAAATGGGGGACAGAAAGAACATATAAAGGAGAGAGTCAAAAAAGGAGCGTTAGTAATGAGAGAAGTATAGGAAAGAGGAAATTCGGAAAGAACTTGGCTAGAAGGATGTGGTTATTTGATAGGTTGGTACGGACGGTGGTTAGCTATGGGGCAGAAATTTGGGAGTGGAAGGAAAGGGAAAAGGTAGAGATGATATAGGACAGGTATTTGAAATGGGTAGTAGGTGTGAGAAGGTACACACCGGGGTACATGGTAAGGGAGGAGATGCAGAGAGAAAAATTAAGGGGAAGAGCAGGAATGACGGCATGGAGTTATGAAAAGAAACTGGGAGAAGGAGGAGGGGGGGAAGTTGGCAAGGTTGTGTTGGGAAGAGATAAGAGATAGAGCTAAGGAGGGAAAGGTGATGGGAAAATGGGAGGAAGAAAGAAGAAGTTTCTATGAAGAAAAGAGCTGGATATCAAGGAGATAGAAAAGTTGTGAGAAGAGGGTGGTTTAATGGTGGAAGAGGTGGTAGCAAGAGAAAGGAGGCGGCAGGAAGAGGAACGGTGGGAAAAAATTAGGAGCTTGAAGTTCAACAGATGATATAACAGAGTGAAGGAAAGGGTGTGCCGGAGTACTTGAAGAGGGATTGGAAAGAGGGAAGATGGAGAAGGATTGCGAGGTTTAGGTTAGGAGATGGTATGAGAGGAGGTAGATACTGGGAAAAGAAAGAGAAATGAAAGTGTAGGATATGTGGATGGTGAGAGGAAACGTGGGAGCATATATGAGAGGAATGCACGGATTGGTGGACGGAAAAGGGATGGCAGGAGATGGTAGGAGAGGTTTTAGGTGTGAGGGGGGAGGGAGAAGTTTGGATGAAAAAACTGGAGGAGATGCGGGAGGGAGGAGGGTGGCTGGGTATGAATGAGAGTGTGGAAGAAAGAGAGGAAAGTGTGGAAGAAAGCGGCGGAAACGGAGGTCCAAATAATGAGTGTGGAGGTATGGATGGATGAGTGATTTTTCTCTCTCTCTCTCGTGCGTTGTAAAAGAAACAAGGAAGAAAAAAGGTTGTATGTGTGTGTATGTTAACAGGGGATAGAAAGCAAAATATCAAGAAAAGTTTGTTATTTTGATATCTCATCGATGACTGCGAAGCTTGGGGGAAAAAATGGCGTTCTTCGGAACAAGGTGAAAATTAGAATAGTTGGAGGAAAGAGAAACTGGAATCGTGGCCTGAGGGAGAAGACTTCGAAGAACGGAGCAAAGCTCTTTAAAGACACAATCGTGAGGGCCGAGGACATTCGTGCCTTTGGGGAGAGGAGATGGAGCGACAGGGTACGATGGAATTAGTGACTCCAAGGTCCGTTGAGAACTGGGAGTAAAGTAAAATCGAGGAGGGGAAGGTTTGTATGGGATTTCTTGTAGTATTACTCTACTGGGAATTTGGGTGGAGGAAGGAGAACAAAGACAAATAACTTCATTCAAGAATTCCACGCTAGCGGTGGAATTCGCTGGGGAAGTGGGGCTGTTTGGAATTGGCGAGTATGAAGGACTGGGAAGCAAGGAGGGAGGAGTATCAGGGGCAATTCTGTATGTAAGTGCCGACGTGATTAAGAGAGTGGGTGAAGGGGGTTGGTGTTCGTTCGATTGTATCCAGTACAATCTGCAACACGTAAATACGTACAATCGATTTATTTCTTGTTTAACGTATGTTTGTGAACACTTTCTTAGATTTTTGTTACAAATTAAAACAACTTCCTGAAAAAATATATACAGTCCCTATAATCTTAGTGAAAATTTTCTTATTTTATGAAATTAGAATACTTACTTGTTCAATAGATTCCAAGCATAAGGCAAAGTGTCGAAATTATCTTTCAAGATATAAGTTCGGATTTTTAATAAGTACTGACGTAAGTACCTGTCCCAATCCATATCATGTATATTGACGTTAATATTTCTACAGCTTGCGTGCGCGCTTGCAAATTCAATTAAAGCAATTATATTCTCTAAACGCCACATCCACTCATGAGTGGAAAAATATTTTCCCGTTTTGGCGGAGCGGTCGATTCTTTTGGTTAACTTCAACATTCTAGAAAAAAATGTTGTATCTATTATTAGAAATAAAATACTTTTATGATTTATTCGAAGGAATACTTACATGGGATTGTGGCCTCGGGCTCTGAATATCAAATCTAAGATAAAAGCAGGCAAAAAATGTAATGTTGCTCTAATGGCGTAAACAGAATAAATCTGTTTATTGTAAACGTAAAGCCTGGATACCACACCACGTGTTTTGATGGAACATCTGTAGAGTGTTTTTTTACAAGGTATCTAAATTCATTTCATCTAGTAAGAAATATATATATATATATATTAAAATAGAATAGAATTATTTTATATAATTTTATCTAAACTTATAGATTTTTATTAAATTTTTATAATGAATTATATGCGATTTCTAACCTCATTGGACTTTTTTATAGCACCCAGCACCCGTAAACATGGAATGAGATAAATACAAGTTGGCAATACTCACTTTTAACTAGTTACAACCGTTTCCACCTTGTGCAATTTGCTGCCACTCCTCTAGAACTTGTGGATCAAATTGAAAATAAACTGAGCTCAATCCGACATGTTTCCATCGACTTCAATTTGGTTCTACACCGGATTGGATACGGATTAATGTCTCGGTGGAAACTAGACCATTGTAAGATAACGTTTTCGGAACTCACAGGTATGATCAAAAATATTATTTTACAAGTTATTTATTCTTTTTTACAATTTTACACTTTTGACTTGTACAGCTTTCAAATTCCTTCCTTTTTAAATTCCTTTTTACAATTTTATAACTTTGACTTGTACAGATTTCAATTTGTTATATTTTATTATTTTTTGTTTCTTATTTATTATTTTCACAAATTGACTTTTATTATTTTCATTAATTTATATTTGTAGTCGTTCTTAACTTATTTATTTATTATTTTTCTTATTGTTTTTCATATTACTCTTTGTACTGTTCCATTAGACTATGATCCGAAAACGATGTCTCTCTCCACGTTTCTCGAGACTACTTTTAGATTAACAAGGAAGGTTTGCAAGCCAGGAAATTCACAAAATTCTGAAATTTTGTGTACACAGAGAAGTTCATCCATAACATAAAAATATTTTTTGTTTGTGCTTATTTTCAATTTAAGGGGCTGAAACATCTTTTATAAAAAAAATCAGTTTTTTTCTTTCCAAGTGAATATCGTCGAAACTATAAGAAATAGAAAAAAATATTTTGAATAAAAGTTAAATGGTTCAAGTAATAATTTACAACAGTAATTAAAGAAATTTTTTAAAATAATTTTTCATATTTTTCCTACCACTTCATATTTTTTTTTTAATTTTTTAAATATTTTAATGACAGAATTAAAGCAGATTTTTATATTTTTATTTTTTGTTTGACACATTTTTTCGTAAAATGAATATTTTCTGAAATAAGTAAGAAAAACTGTTTTTTTCTTTCTCTAATAATGTTTTTTTAATAAGAAGTGAGCATTACTTAAAACCTTTTGTAAGTCACTCAGTACCTTCTCCTTGATAACATATGTCAAGGTCAAGGTCGTCAGAGGCTGTTCCCCTAATGTGCCCCTTTTACCAGATTTGGATTTGCGTAAGCTTGTTGGAGCACTATTGTCGTATTGTGTAGCAGATTATCATACATGTGTTGTCCTGCCTGTTCAGAGTAAACGTTACAAGAATTTGCTCGTGTATAATTACGCGTTTATACGTGTGATTATAATTGAATGTAATTGCCAGATGACAGGCATAAAATGTAAAAATATCTAGAGTCGGAACACGCCAAATCTACCATATTGATATGCCTTGACACAAGTTCATGTGTTAATTATGGTATATATAGTATGTGTGCGATTTTTGAAACCACCATAGCGGTATCCCCACAAAAGTGTCATTTCCACCATTTCAGAATTCCTCACCCGGGTGCATCCAAATATCAATATTTGGGCATCATGATATGCTATGAAAGCATTTTATTATCTGGGTCGTTTTATTTTTGTTTACCGAATGTTAAAGAGAGACAGAATTATGTTTGCGAAACAGGCTACGAAACAGGTTACAAAAAGGGGCACATTAGGGAAACCCGAACGAAGGACCGCTCAACGGGATCGGAGGTTATAAAAGGCGACACGAACGCCTTCCGCTGCAAAAGTGCGTTTGTCGGTATTTGATGCAAACGCGTTCCTCGGCGAACTTGCTCCGAACAATTAACGAGCAATTTTGTGGTCATTTTGTGATCATTTAACGTGGATCATTTAACGGCCTTACGATTAACAACTACGATCAACAACTTACGATCAACAAAGAAAACGAGTTTACAAAGGTGACAAGGTATTGTGAGTGTGTTTACTTTTCTTTTTTGTCTCAATTTGAACTCAGAATTGAGGATATAAATTTGATTTTTTTATTCTTTTTGAATTCTCTGTGCTATCAAGATATAAATAATCATTTGTAATTTCTACTAGGAAAAGAAAACTATAATATTTTAAATAAGAGGAGTTCTTTTTCAACATTTCAGTCTGATTTATTTAGCTAAATTTTTCTTGCCAAAAATATTACTTTAATTGCGATATTGTTACCAAAAGTCATAAAATGACCGTTTATGATATTCGTTTATGAGTAAAAATAGTTTCTATAAATATAGCTGAATTTTTCATTAATATTTTCGTAAGTCAACAATTTTTTAGTAATAATTTATTTTTTTATTAACATTTATACTTAATAACCCTTTTTAAAAAAATCATGTAAAATACAATGTGGCATTCTAGATTGGCACACGTGTAAAAAATTCAAATTGTTAAAAACAGAATTTAATTTAACTCTTTTACGAATGTAAACCAATGAACAGTGCTACTTGGGTTGTTTTAATATTTTTTTTTGTCCGACGTCCCAACTCAGCTTATTATTTTGTCGCATGCGCGCGTTCATCGTTATCGATTCAACACCGGTAAGTCAACTATTTACTACAATCCAGCGAATTGTTGCACAGTGCGGTGCAATGATTTAAAGGGTAATAGTAGACGGCTGACTTACCGACGCCGCAGTCTAATAGCAATTTCGGCTGGAGCTGAGCACATCGGTGTGCCACCTTATCGGTGGTAAACAAACTGTCCCCGACTATTTTCTCATGTCCACTTTGTGTACATTGCCCATCATTGATTCGACGGGTCACAGTGGTCATAGTAGATGGCTGACTTACGACGCCACAGTTTAGCATATATTGTATATGTTAGACTATGACGTCGGTAAGTCAGCCATCTACTATGACCCGTCGAATCAAATGACGGGCAGTGTACACCCAATATGCATTTGTGAGGTGTATCAAGCTCAGACGAACACGCGGCACCACTGAGAGACTGCATTATTTGACTAACTAAACACAAAAACTACACCGACACCTGAAATGTGTAACCGGTGTGCCCGAGCGGAAATCGCTATAAAATTACAATGCAGGGTGTTTATTAATGGTTGTCCCCATGTTTTACCATAGGAACACGTATTTGTTATTTCTAATATAATAATATGTTAGAAATACATATCCGACGGTAAATCATGCTCCTATGACAAAAAGTGAGTACAACCATTAATGAACATCCTGTACAGGGTGTTCGATAATGGTTGTCCCCATGTTTTACCATAGGAGCACGCATTTGTAATTTCTAATATAATAATATGTTAGAAATATATATCCGTCGGTAAATCATGCTCCTATGGTAAAACGTTGACACAGCCATTATTGAACACCCTGGCTGCGGTCCGATTCACGCTCACAGCGCTCACTGTACTCACGACGCTCATGATCGGTCCGATTCGTTAGCATGCTTAAGGCGCTTGACGACAATAAACGTTTCGGACCACTTGTAAACGCTACTCATAGGGATATAACCTAAGATACCTAGCGTAAGTAAAGTTTAATTATTTTATTTTTTAAAACACTAATAAAATCTTATAATAAATAGAATTGTAAAAAGTATATTTAATAATTTTTTATAATAAAATTAGTTACCTAGATGATATACAATATTTATTTTAAAAATTTATTAAAATATTTTATAAATATTTTTGTACTCTTAGATTAAACAGATCATAAATATTTATAATAAACGTTTATTCTATATTTTAATATTTTATACAATATTTATTATAATATTTATTGTAATATTTATAATAAATATTTATGATCTGTTGAATGTAAGATCATAAAAATATTTATCAAATATTTTGAAAATTATTTTTATAATATTCACATAATTATTATAAATATTTTATAAACATTGTGTGTTGTTTAGATAAGGAGGCCTTACTCAAGTATCTTATTAATTTTAGAAATCAGCCTCGAGGAAAGAAAAATGAATATTCAGTGTAAGGTCGCAGCATTACAATTGATGGAAATTGCTTTAGAGGAGTCTGATAGTGAGGATTTGAATCGTTTATTTTATTCATCTTCAAGCGATGATGAGGAAGCTATAAAAAATTTGCATGCACAACAATAATTTGAATAGGCACATTTAATAACAATTTTCTCGAAAACGAGACGGTAAAGTGATTCGAAATTTCATATAAAAAAATAAAGTACATTAATAAACACATTAGCTTATATTATAAAAATATTACAGTAATGGTGTTATCTTTGAAATTTTTTATACATTTTTTATAATTCCTTAGAACTCCGGCTTTATGACAGTATTTCCAAATTGATCGACATAAGTCTATGTAATTCTTAATGTTAAACTAAATTTTTAGAATCTCCAACTTATTTGAAGATTTGAACTGCTCGCCGCTTATTCGTCAGACATGAAATACAGTTATAAAGCAAATGAAATTATTATATACAGTCATGAAGTTAATGAAATTATTTTGTGCGTGCGTGTGCGCGCGTGTGTATACGTGTGTGTGTATATAGGGTGTTCCAAAATGGTCAGACAACTTTTTTTTAGTACTCGTAAATTTGGCCAATGAGAGTCAGCGCGGGTATAAGTGCGCAAATGTTTATTTCTTATCGAAATACAATTTTAATGTGTTTATTTCATAACGAATTACAATTACCACGGACGTTTCGACTTATTTTGAGTTATCTTCAGCGCAATATATGAAAACGGTTATAATCGTCATCAGTCAGCAGAAAACGAGAAGACGTCGCATAACCAATGGTTTGCCAGATCCGCAGTGGCATTTTTTCCTGTGGCAGTGTCGAAGGAAATGACACTTCTCTATCCAATCATTGTATGTTTTTTTTTAGAGAGGATTAATAATTATCTTAATTGGCTATATTTGCCTGACTCACCCATTTTTAACTGATGAGGACTACTAAAGCCTTGGATAAAATGTTGTCTTATAAGAATAATTTCAATTCTCTTGTCAAAGTATACACTCACAAAAGAAACATGTTCACTGTCTCAAGTCAGAATGTATACTGACTGTGTAAATCTCGTTATTTGAATTCTAACGTCTTGCTTCAACGCCACACGCAAAAACTAGCAGTCGGGGATATACAAATAAAAATAAATACAATACATAAATACGGACTGAAAGATAATATAAAAACAAATGAATCGTTGAATAAATAACTGAGTATAAACTTATCGGCGAATCAACTATTACAATTAACATCAAAGCTTGTCATGTTAAATAAAGTAAATGAATAAACAGTAAAATTAAGGCGAATCGATTATTATAAACAAAATGAGTACACGAACGAGGGAATATATGCAGGCGAGTCAACTGTTGCAAATAACATGAATCAGAATTTATATTAATTCTGTTACAATAGTGAGAAATACGTATGATGTAAGCAATCGGTATCTGTTTGCAAATTAAGGCTGTTATTTTGTAGTTGTATGTGTAATATTTCTGATGTTAACCGCCTGCCCAACAAACGCTCATTGTCTAAGATTTTTATGTTCTCCCTATTGAATTTGTTGTAATTGAGTCTGTATTCGGTGATTACAGAGTGATTGTTGGTATTCCACTTAATATGGTTACGATGTTCAGTGATTCTTATTTTTAATTTTCGGCCAGTTTGTCCTACGTATGACGCATCGCAGTCTTTACACATAATCTTGTAAACTACATTTTTCTTCAGGTTTTTTTGGAAAACATCTTTCTGTACTTTAATAAATCTGCTCAATTTATTAAGACTAAAAAAAGGTTATACATTAAATTTGTTTGTGATAGTCTTGAATTTATCAGAAATTGAAGGAATGTATGGTAGCAAAAACCATTGAGCTCTATTATTTGTTGTGTCAATATCTCTGTTAGCGTCCATCTAATTAATTGTCTTTTGATAAGAGATTTAAGGCGGCTGTTTATTGTCTTGAAGATAAATTCAGCAGGATATTCATTGGTTAGAAGTATATTTACAATAAGCTCAATATTCTTACTGTGACATATAGGGTCAGATAATAAAAACGCTCTGTCAACCATTTCCATAATTGTCCCTCTTTTTTGAGACAAGGGGTGAACCGATAAAAAATTTAAGTATCTTCCAGAGAACGTAGGCTTGTGATATCAATAAAAAATTAGAATATCCTCGTTCTTGATAATGGTGATGTCCAAAAAGTTTATCCTATCACCCTCTATTTCCAGTGTAAACTGCATTCTGGGGTGAAAAAAATTGAACGTCTTCAACGTAAGATCAATAAGATTCCTTGAAACTGCCATCACCACGTCGTTAACATATTTAAAATAAAAGGGTGGATGTGCTCCAATTTTATCTAGGGCCCAAGTTTCCAGATCCTGTATAACAAGGTCCTCAATCACAGGTGACAACGGAGATCCCGAATTTTTGCTTAAAAATTATTCCCGAAGCTAAAGTAGGTCGAATCAAGAACAAGTTGTATCGCCATTAAAAATTCTTGTTTTAGGATGTTGCAAGTGTCCCTAAAATATTTCCACCTATTAGAGATGCTTCCTAAAGCTAAATCTATAAGTATATTTGTAAATAACGATACAACATCTAATGAAATTAATTTGTGACCTGGCTCTAAACGTTTACTCTTCAAGGACTAATTCAAAACTGTTGTTTATCTTGCTTGGGGCCTCCGGAATTCCCTCGTTCGTGTACTCATTATAATAATCGATAACATGCCTTAATTTTACTATTTTCTATTTATTCATTTATTTTTATTTAATATGACAAGCTTTGATGTTAATTGTAATAGTCGAATCGCCGATGAGTTAATTTATTCTCAGTTATTTATTCAACGACTCATTTGTTTTTATATTATCTTTTAGTCCGTATTTATGTATTTATTTTGATTTGTATATTCCCAACTGCTTGTCTTTGCGTATGGCGTTGAAGCAAGCCATTAGAATCCAAATAACGAGATTTATGTAGTCAATATCAAGAGGCGCGGTCGCGTCTTGTGCCAATTAAAAAAAAAAGCGAAAAAGACCGAGCGCTTCTTTTACGTGAGTCAGCGAGTTCAAGCATAACGAGATTAACAGATCTCAGTAACGGCTGAACCGATCAAGTTCTGAGTAGTCTCAATCGATAGCTTGGGAACGAATTGTATAATAAAAGTGTTTTAATTTTTTCTCTCCGTGCCTTACGAGCGGAGATATCGCGATGCAATTCTAAGTTTTCGACATTTTTGCGTTAAGAAACGTCATTGATTTCATCATCATTATCGTCGTCGTCGTCGCCCTCAAGAATTCTCCCTTTCACATTTTTAACACAGAGTGGTGCTGACATACATTAGCTGTATGCGATTGTGGTGTACTTGTGGTGTATGTGGTGTAGTACTTCTTGACATTATGGCCGCCGTGACAGGTTTTCTAACCTAATTATGCCTCAATCGTCAACAATAATAATCTCGGTTCGCGGGGCAGACCGATACTTTTTTTAATCAATTCGTCCGTTTCGTCGTGTAAAACCGCGTCGATTTGATCGATCGAGTCTATTCATCAATCAATAGAAGGTCGCAGGTAATTTATTATCGAGGACAGCACGTAGTGTATTAGTGGTGGTCGATGACGGGGAACGACGACGGCGATAACGACGGCGACGACGACGACGACGACGACGGCGACGACGACGGCGACAGCGACGGCGACGACGACGACGGCGACGACGACGACGGCGACGACGACGACGGCGACAGCGACGGCGACGACGACGACGACGGCGACGGCGACGACAACGACGACGACGCGCGGTAACGACGACGACGCACGATGATAACGACGCGTGGTAACGACGATAACGACGACTGCGGCGACAACGACGGCAACGGTGACGACGCGCTATAACGACGACGACGGCGATGACGTGCGGTAACGACGACGACGACGACGGCGACAACGGCGACGACGACGGCGACGACGGCGACGAGCGACGACGGCGACGGCGACGACGATGACGACGGCGACGACGCGCGGTAACGACGACAACGCGCGATGACAACGACGCACGGTAACGACGACGACGACGGCGACGGCAACAATAACGACGCGCGATAACGACGACGACGGCGACGACGCGCGGTAACGACGACGACGACGACGGTGACGGCAACGATGACGGTGACAATACGCGATAACGACGACGACGGCAGACGACGGCGACGGCAACGGCGACGGCGACGGTGACGATGACGACGGCAACGGCGACGGCGACGGTGGCGGCGGCGGCGGCGGCGGCGGCGGCGGCGAGTAGCGGCAGCGGTGGCGATCTAAGTGTTGACGACGTGGTGATCCCCGAGATCTCGAAAAGGCATCTAGTATTTTATTCTAATTACGAGTAACGAAAATTTAATTTTCAAACCTAGCAAACACATAGCGTATGTGTTAATTTAATATAACGTAATTATCTTGAACTATGTTATATATGTTATATACATACATTACATCTTAGCATTATATTTAGTGTTTGTTGGAAATGTTTAATTTTATCATAATACTTTACAATTTCTATTGTTTTTTTTATTGTTATTCTTTTGATGTCTCGTATAAAAACAGAAGATTAAAATTAAAAGGTATAAAAATTGGATATTTACTGTTGTTATTCAAAGGTGGGAATAGAGGACTGTAAATTAAATTGTGGGATCGATTTTTTTAAAATTTGGTGATCCTAAAAATGTGCTACCTAATGATAATGTTGAATTTTTAATAATAAGATTTATTAATGGTTTTCCTTATAAATAATAATATAAGCATGTATATATATATTTTAAAAGAAGGGTAAAAAAGATGCCAATGTATGCGTGTGCACGCACCTCATCTTTAATTTTTTTTAATTAACAGAAAAATTTTTTCATGCTAACCCATGTGGTAATTTCATTTTTAACTTTAATTTTACAAAACAAAAGTAGTACTACATTATACTGTAAGCCAGGGTAACCGACCGGATGAGGTGGTTACTGAGGAGGGGAGGAGAGAGAGTGAAAGGATAGACACGAAGGCAATACCGTCTTATAAACACTATAACGTTTATTCGCCCCAAGGATTACAAGAGTCCTTCCACGTACGGCCGCCATGAGGAGAGTGCCCGTTCCCCCGTCTTTTCGCTACGCTTGCCCGACTCTGCCACGAGGTGGCGGGTCCGTTATCTCAAGCGGCCAATAACAAGCCATACTTAAGATCACCTGGCCGGAAGGACCAATGGCGCTAACGGCCTGAGTCACGAGGCCGCACTAGCCAATCTCGTAATGTGGTGCGCTGCGGTGGAAGTCCGCAGCGCCATCTTACGCAACCTAACATCCAGAGGGGTCTCCACTGGATGTCGCTTATAATACTTTGTATCCTCATTGAAACATTTTCTTATTCCAACCCAAGTGATATGTATCTTCACAATCTTGCAAAGTTAAAATCATGTATTTCATTACAAACATAATAAATATTGCTTAACACTACAAAACGCGTGATATCTGTATAAAATTACCTTTTCAAAGAAAGGTAAAAAAGGGTGCCAATTTATTTGTGTGCTCGCGCACCTTATCTTTAATTTTTCTTAAAAACCCAAGTGGTACTATTTTTGTATTTTGACTAAAATTTTTCCATGCTAACCCATGTGGTAATTTTACCTTTAACTTTAATTCTACAAAACAATAGTAGTACTACTTTGTACTTTGTATTCTCATTGAAAAATTTTCCTATTCCAACCCAAGTGGTATGTATTCTAAAAAATGAGTGAAATCTTTAAATTGCGCTAATTATAAAAAGAATATATTGCTCTTTGAAATAACTACTATACTACATTTAACGAATAAAATGCAAGTGATAATATATTTATTTTTTAAGTAAAACCCAAGTAGCGGTATCTTTAATTCCTTTTTAAATAAAATTCAAGTGATACGGTTTGTGTATTTTTATTAAAACATTTTTCTGTTCTAACCTAAATGGATGTACTTAATCTAAAAAAGTTTCAATGAAATATGTAATACTTAATCTCAAAATATTAAAGAGAAAACAGAAATGAGAATGTTTTATTAAAATAAAAAATTTTTAAACTACAAAAAATTGGCACTGCTCAATGCCTAACAAGTGGAGGACCAGGTGAGAGACTCTGGGATTTTGATCCCAATTTTTTTAGTTATTCTGGAGACGAAAAAAAAGTTTACGTCTCCCGGCGTTTCATCTAATAGGCCTTAGTTTCGAAATAATTAATTTGTGAAAATTGGCCATACCGCGGCGTGCCATATGAGCCTTCCCGGTAACTGTTCCTGCAACCAGTGCAGTCGGCTCCGTGCGTTAGGTGCTTGCTTCACAATCGTAAAATCCGAGTTCGCTCCCGAATGTGTACAATATTTCTTTTTTTCTTTATTAAATGTATTTATTTATCTTGATGATATTAATACAGTATGCAAATTACTAAAATAGAAAATTTAATTTAATATCATTTTCTAAACTTCAATTTAAATTTAATTTGAAGGGAATTTGAATTCAAGTAATAATATTTGAAATAATAAATAGGTAATAATAATAATAATAATAATATATAAGTTATTTGAAATGGATAACATATAAAGGCAACGTATCTAAATTTTCAAATTGTTTAAATTTAACACTGATAAAAGAAGCGGATATAAAATGGTAAATAAACGAGAGGTTTTTAATACCCTTGCAGGTAAGTAGTCGGTTATAAAGCCGAAATTCTTTTATGTTTTGTCCTTGCTGCGCAATAACTACTGCGCAACTCGACGCTTGCATGTAACTGCACCTTCAGGTAGGGCTTTTAAAAAGTTACGGTTATAGTTAGGTTATTATTCTTCTTTTACGATTAATTATTTTAAAAACTAGAATTTTAAAATACTGTTAATATTATTTCCAATTAAATTTTAAATTAAACAATTTGAAAATTTAGATACGTTGCCTTTAA
This sequence comes from Solenopsis invicta, assembly GCF_016802725.1. Taxonomy (NCBI): domain Eukaryota; kingdom Metazoa; phylum Arthropoda; class Insecta; order Hymenoptera; family Formicidae; genus Solenopsis; species Solenopsis invicta. The sequence goes on along the minus strand of NC_052677.1, from coordinate 148,150 downwards.
ATGTTATCCATTTTAAATAACTTATATATTATTATTATTATTATTATTATTACCTATTTATTATTTCAAATATTATTACTTGAATTCAAATTCCCTTCAAATTAAATTTAAATTGAAGTTTAGAAAATAATATTAAATTAAATTTTCTATTTTAGAAATTTGCATACTACATTAATATCATCAAGATAAATACAGTTATTAAAAAAAAAAGATAGAAAAAAGATATTGCACACATCCGGGAGCCAACCCGGATCTTATAATTGTGAAGCAAGCACCTAACGCACGGAGCCGACTGCACTGGTTGCGAGAACAGTTACCGGGAAGGCTCATATGGCGCGCCGCAGTATGGCCAATTTCACAAATTTATTATTTCGAAACTAAGGCCTATTCAATGAAACGCCAGGAGACGTAAACTTTTTTTTCGTCTCTAGAATAACTAAAAAAATTGGGATCAAAATCTCAGGGTCTCTCACCTGGTCCTCCCCTTGTAAATATAATCTAAATAAAATGTTGTAAAACAGCAGCGCCAATTAAATTAAGTACATCCACTTAGGTTAGAACAGAAAAATGTTTCAATAAAAATACACAAACAGTATTACTTGAATTTTATTTAAAAAGGAATTAAAGATACCGCTACTTGGGTTTTACTTAAAAAATAAATATACTATCACTTGCATTTTATTTGTTAAAAGTAGTACAGTAGTTATTTCAAAGAGCAATATATTCTTTTTATAATTGGCACAATTTAAAGATTTCACTCATTTTTTAGAATACATACCACTTGGGTTGGAATAGGAAAATTTTTCAATAAGAATACAAAGTACAAAGTAGTACTACTATTGTTTTGTAGAATTTAAGTTAAAGGTAAAATGGGTTAGCATGGAAAAATTTTAGTCAAAATACAAAAAAAGTACCACTTAGGTTTTTAAGAAAAATTAAAGATAAGTACATTCTGACTTGAGACAGTGAGCACGTTCTTTTTGTGAGTGTATACTTTGACAAGAGAATTGAAATTATTTTTATAAAACAAAATTTTATCCAAGGCTTTAGTAGTCCTCATCAGTTGAAAATGGGTGAGTCACGCAAATATAGCTAATTAAGATAATTATTAATCATCTTTTGAAAAAAAACATACATTAATTGGATAGAGAATTATTATTTCCTTTGACACTGCTACGGGGAAAGATTCTACTGCGGATCTGGCAAACCATTGGTGACGCGACGTCCTCCCGTTTTTTGCTGACTGATGACGATTAGAACTGTTTTTATATATTGCACTGAAGATGACTCAAAATGAGTCGAAACGTCCGTGATAATTGTAATTCGTTATGAAATAAACACGTTGAAATTGTATTTCGATAAGAAATAAACATTTACGCACTTATACCTGCGCTGACTCTCATTGGCCTAATTTACGAGTATTAATTATTTTAAATTTCAAGAGTCCTTCATTAACTTCAACTTTTTTAAATTACGTCGGCATTCGCAAAGTCAATCAACGAATACTTTCTCAATGTAGATCTTGGTATCAAGGCCATTTCTTTTTTAATTCGACGCTTCAGATCATTGATGTCTAGTGATTTTTTCGTGTAAATTTTTGATTTCTTGTATAAGAATAATCTTGTAGAAAAATCGGGAACCATTAAATCTGATAAGCGGGAAGGCCAGTAGAAGCGCAGATCAATAGCGCAGAAGATAAACATATAATTTATTTTTGGACGATAAAATGTTTTTATAATTTTAAAAATAATATTAAGAGGTATTTAGAAATTTCGATAGGAAAAAATATCACAGAGAGATTTTTTTTTATATTCTCCTACACAGTTAATAAAAATATTAAAAAATTAATTAATAAGTAAAAGCTGGTATTTATTAATTTTGAGCAAATATAATAGTTCATTCTAATTTTTTATTTTTAGTTTTAGATTCCAGTAGCGGATTTAAACCAGGTTTTTTATATGGAAATAATTATTGGTTAGGCAGTCGTAGCCAGTGTCTCGATATAAGTAGAAGTCTTTCAATGTCATCGAGAATAATATTGAATAACATGCAGTATCGTGATCTACAGAAAGAATTTCCGCCTTTTGATATAAATTACTTTGTTGCTCATTTTAGATACAATAGTACTCTTCAATATCATATACGTATGTTTACAGAGGTAAGTATTATAATTAAAAATATTATCTGCTAAAAAAGATAAATGAATGTTTTGGCATATGTTATCTTAGGATGTGATAACACTAGGATTCTGTCTGCCAGCATCGTGTTCAACAAGCAATTTAAGTTTTATATTGGAAAGAATATTGCAAGACAAAATTATCTTAAGATATGATCTTCATTTCACGGACATCCATTTGATTCGAGTTAAAAATCTGAAAGATGATGACAAGTTATCCGGTGGTGCATTTCTTTATATTTGGTACGTCTTAGAGAAAAAATAATAACCATTTTACAATTTGGACACACTGTATAATGTAATATAACAATAACATGTAATAATAATATAATATTATAAATAATTTTTATTTTTAATTCAGATAAGAATTCAGATAGAGAATAAATATATATTCTATTTACAGTATAGGCTTAGGCCTCTGTTTCATGACAACAACCGGCACGATATATGATATATTCATCCAGAAAAATTTAAAGAAAAATAACATGAACAACATTAACAACGGTAAGTGTGTATATGTGTGTTATATAAAAAACCGATTAAAATTTGTATTTTAACAGATTACATACAATTTTGAAGTACTAGAGATTTCATCTTTTAAAAATTAAGTTTACTTTCTCGTATTAATTTTTTTATTTTATTACAATAATCTGATTAACTCGTATACAATTTACAAATTAATGAGTAAGGCCAGTGAGACGAACAAAAAAATTTGGGTGTTGGTATAAAGCATAAATTATATTTATTCATATCTTTGACACATACGTTTCGACTCTACGGAGTTTTCTTCAGTGTGTACTCTTACATTACTAGTGCAATGTTTACAACAATATTTACGTTGTAAATATTGCGCTAGTAATATAAGAGTACACACTGAAGAAGACTCCATACAATCGAAACGTATGTATCAAAGATATTAATAAATATAATTTATGCTTTATACAAACACCCCAATTTTTTTGCTCGTCTCACTGGCCTTATTTATTAATTTGTAATTTTTATTTTATTATTAAACTGTTAATTTCTTATTTAAATATTTACTTAATTATTTATCATTAGAGGATATTATTTATATTTATCACGTTTTGAGTCATTAAAATATATTAATAATTAACAAAACAACATTTTTTGCTGTACCTTGTGTACGGCTTATCCGCGAGTATGTATAAATTTCTTTCTTTTAATAATGTCATTTTTAATCTTAAACTTTTTTGTTTTTTACATTAGTATATTACTAAAGTTGTCAAATTATGATATATTATGTATTTTAGGTATTAAAGACGTATCCAGAGAAATAAGAACAGAAGTAAATTTGCCCTTATATGAGAAAAGTGTTATTGGAGAAGTATTAATATGTTTCTCCGCATATACAAATACAAAAAAATTATTTAGTACAAAATTAGATGTTGGCACAATACCAGCCATTCACGGCTTAAAATTTATAAATATGTGTCTTATAATTTTAATGCACTGTTTCTATTTTGCAATAGATTCTATCGGTAAGTAGAATTTAGAATATATACTATACAAAATAAATATTCATCTCTTGAGGAAATTTTTTATACATATATAGTATAATTACATATAATTATATTTTATACACAATATATAATATAATTACATAAAAAATTACGCAAAAACATATGTAATTTTAATTATATACGATTATAAAATATGTCCATATACACGGTGCGACAATTAATTTTTAAGACTAGACCAACAAAACACGATAGAAACAAAATGCATAAAATCTCATGTTGTTTTATTTAAAATAATCACCTTTTGCTTCAATACACTTGTTACAGCGATTCAAAAGGGATTTAAACGCATGATTCAGCTCATTTTGTGGTATTGCTTCTAATTCCCGTGTTGATGCTGTTTGAATGGTCGGAATGTCTTTGAAAAAGCATCCTTTTAACATCAATTTTAATTCTGGAAATATAAAAAAGTCGCACGGGGTCAAATCAAGTAAATATGGCGCATGATTGAGCATATAGACTTAATTTTTGGCAAAAAATTGACGAACAATGAGTGACTTGTGAAATGGTACGTTATCGTGCAACAGTGTTCAACTTTCTCGATCTTGATAATTGGGATGGATACGACGGATTCTGGTTATCAAACATTTCAAAACTTTAAGATAATAGTTGCGAGTAACTTTTTACCAAGTCTTGCGCTTAATTTAATAACCTATCTGTTGTTCCATGATACAATTTCAACATCGATTAAAGATTTAATCAGGAAGAACTGTCATAACTTTGACAGTTCTTTCCAGAAATGTCCCTAATAGCACAGGGACGTTTACGGGACGTTCTAAGGACGATCTGTCAGGACGAGCGGTACATCCTGAGGACTACCTGTTATAGTCCCAAAACGTCCTGTGGACGTCTCGTGGACTAGCAAATGAGCGCCTCATTCTTGCCTACGGACATCCCATCGGGAGTCCTAAAGACGTCTATTCGCAATCCTCGGGATATACATACGCATTTCAGGACCATTTTAGGATATTTAAGGAATATCCGCATAAATATATTATATTATTAAACTGCATAATTTCAATTGAGCAAAACAATATTTTAATAACATAAAAAAAAAACTTTTTGCAAAAAAAAATCGGGAATTTTTTTCTCGGAAATTCTCAAGCGGTCACCCATCCAAGTCGCGACTCCGGTGAACGTTGCTTGACCTCCGTGATTGCTGCGAACTGGATCCCTTGTGATGATGATCTGTGAACACTTTATGCTAACATGTGTATATAACTGATAGATTAAGTAAATTTATATTATTGAAAAGATGAAATATGTATAATCAAATTATATAAATATGTATAAAATTATAGTTTTTCTACTGATTTTTACAAATGCGGATTAGCATCTGGAATAACTTTTCTGTTATTATTTGTTTAAATAAGAATGCAACTAAAAAATATGTCAATATAATACAATAATTAAATTAAGTACAAAAAAATTTTTATTAAAAAAGCATTTAAAAACATTTAAAAAATATTGTCTGCTCATTGGGATGTAGATTAAGGTTTTTTCATTCATAGATATATTTTGTCTATTGATACCGTTGTAAAATTTTTTGATACGATTAATATTTGCTTTTACTTTTCTTGTCTGAATGTATAACCATTTAGGTATATCCTAGTATAATGTCCTATGTCCGTCCCATTATTGTCCCGGGACATTCAGAACAAATTCGGGATCATCCCGAGGACGTCTTGTGCTATTAGGGTTATTATTCAATTGGCATGAATTTAGGCGCGTTAAACAAACGAATAACACTGGTCTAAAAAAATAATTTTCAAAAATTTATTTGGACCGGAGTAGGTTTTCGGTATATACTTTGAGTTCCTGAATCCGAATCCAGGTTTTGTTTTGCTCTATCATAGGTTTTTTCAAAAATGGCGGATTCAATATGACGTATTGTGTATCGTCCCGGTTGTCTTATATGATTGGTTTGGACCAAATCTGTTATGAATTTAGCTGACACCTAGTGGTCATGAAGCAAATCATGGTATGGAGTAAGGACTCTTATGTAGAAAAAGATCTGTTCAATTTTTGGAGGTGCGTTCTTTCTTTCTTTTTTGAGAAAGGAAATTGAAAGCATAGACATAATATAAAAGTTTCCCACTCATAAGAAAAATTTCTGAAGTAGATATCCTACTGTAAATCAAGCTTGAATACATAGATTTTTATAAATATAAAAGCAACATTAATGTTGTAATAGAATGAATACCACGGTTGAAGTTTCAAGACGATCCTTTAAAAAAATCAGAATTGATTACTCCGTCATATTGCATCCGCTATTTTGAATTTCGGAATTCTAATGTTAGTTTTGTGAGCCCAAAAACCTTTACGTTAGAAGTTTTAAAATAATCCGTTAAAAAGCAGTAAAATACGCTATATGCGTCATATTAAATCCACCATTTTTTAAAAAACCTAGGGCGATAGAGCAAATTGAGACCTGGATTCGGATTCAGGGGCTCAAAATACATACCGGAAATCTACTCCGGTCCAAGTAAATTTTTGAAAATTTTTTTTTGTAGTCCAGTGTAATTGATCTTTCTAAGAATGTTACCGCTCAACAGATGTTGCCACTATTTGCTGAGATATGGCGCCAGTCTTAAAAATTAATTGTCGCACCGTGTATAAACACCCAGCAAACACAGAAAATAATAGATATATAACTTGTGTGTGCCACGTTATATAACGAATTTTTATATTCTAGCAATATTACAGTTATGTGAAATTGAATTCTTGATATTACAACATCATAACTTATAACAGTCATATAACTACCATTTATTAGGTTTATATAACAAACATTTTATTTTAATAATATAATTGTTATAAAACTGAATTATTAATATGACTCCTGTATAACAAATATGATACAATTGTTATGTAACTGTTATTTTTTTTATGAGTGGGAAATTACAACTAACATGGACATTACATGTAACGCGCATGTTATATTGCGTGTTACTTCCGATTTTATTCTATGTTGAAAACATTGCTGTTATGCAACTGTATTATGCAATTTATTCGCGATTAAAATTTACGAATCACTGAGCTGACATTTTGCGCGCTCAGGCATGGTGACATGACAAAGGTACCACAAAGGTACCTCTTGACATTGAGGTTGTCATATAAATACGCAATGATATTTATATTAAGAAATTACTACTATAGGAAACATATTTGTACATTACATATGCACAATTAATGTTTTCAACAAAATATCAATTTAATAACAAGACGTTACGATAGCCGTTGGGTCAGCTGTCAAAATAAGTTCTTTCGAACTTAGAGACAAATTTTATAATAAATTCTAAAAGTGATCACAAAATGCTTGATATTTTCGAATTCTATTTTTTTAGTTATCTTAAGTCAATTAACTTTCAAAATTTTATTACCTTTTAAATAACGATTTATATGTATACAAAAATTTTTTTTAATTTTTACACAATGGCTGAAAATACATATTTTCATCATACTATGAATGTTATGACAAAAAACAGTTGAAGTACTGTCATATATTCGGTGTGTTATGAAGACTTTACATTATAAATGGCACGCATATCTGCATAACCATATTTATTTAAATTAAAAGGTTCTATTTGGAATACGGTCCGATTTAACCCACTATTCCTTATATATTATAGGCAGCCGCGGCAGGAGGCACGATAAGAAGGAGAAGCAGCAATTGTTGTCTTATCTACCTCATTTCGCTGACTGCCGCGTCTGCCAATGGTTTGGCGACCGACTGGTGGTCCCCGCGTGCGGTGGGTAAGGAAAGCATGTGCTCATTTGCCGATTATATTAATTTCTATCTCTGTAACTATTGCGAATTTTGAAAAATGGTGAAAGACATTTCTTCTTAGTTTTACTTGCTCTATCAATCCACGAGAGCACAAATGAATATTTTCTGACACCCTGTATATGTGTATATAAAAATTTTTACCGGGTATTGTTTTCGTTTATAACAAAAGTTATTTTTTCTAGACAATAAAGTATGGGCGTACAGATTTATGGAGGTTTATGGTGCTTATATATTTGACCCATTTATTGGACTTCCATCAGTCGATAGTTATTTTTTTTCAAGTGGATGTTTAATGTCTTATTGGTATTTGAAAGATAAAACAAACAAAATACTGACTAAGCCAGTAAGATGCAGGGAAAAATTAACTGAATTTTTTATCCATATAATAAAAAGATTTCTTCGGTATGTTTTCTTCATTATGTTGATTTACGTGTTATAAATTCTTATAGCAAAAAACGTCACTGTGATTTTATATAGATGTTGTTTTATAACAAATAATTATGTCACAATAATATTACAGCTATGTCATAGTAACATACGAATGTCCACTTTGTTACAAATGTGTTGTCGCTATAATATCATTACAATATAAAAATGTTACATTAATGACAGGTTTGATTTTGGCAAATATGTGAACAAAGTTACGGCAAATGTAGGGTAATTTTTGAAAAATATATATCTTTTTTAAAAATCATAATAGAAAATTGATTCAAAAAGAACTTAAAGTTCAAGAATATATAATATATATATATATATACAGAGTGTCCCAGACCAATGTATAAAAATTACTACGAAGAGGTAGAAGGGATCGGAATTAATCAAAAAGTCTAATAACAATTTGCGATATTTGCAATAATTTTTGTGTAATAAAATATTAAAGTCAGCCGAATAAGAGCGCGCGGAGAGGAAAACGGTTGGTCGTCTCAGCCGTAAGACCGCCCGGTTCGACGCGGTGCGGTGCCAAGCTCTCCTTTCCCTCGCCGCGCGCCACTTACCGTTGCCTACAATCGGGTCGCAGTGGGCAGTCCTACGGCTCAGACGAACAACCGCTTGTCTCTCCGCGCGCTCTTATTCGGCTGATCTTAATATTTTATTACTCAAAAATTATTGCAAATATCGCAAAATGGTATTAGACTTTTTCATTTATCTCGATTCTTTCTACCTCATCGTGATAATCTTTATACATTGATTTGGGACACCATGTATATATATATTTATATATATATATATATATATATATATATATATATATATATATATAAATGTTCCATTGATTTGGATTCATAATTTAATGTTAATTTTGCAACATAAACAATGTTTATTTCTATGAATAGATAAAATTAACGGACGTTATGGAATTTTTAAGCTCCAGTTATGTGACTTTAATAAATTTTAACACAAATTTATTATCAAAAAGTAAAAATTACGTCTTCATATTTTTTTTAAACTAGCTGCAACATTTCTATAATAACCAAATACTTTTATTAATAAAAAATTAAAAACTACAAATATCATGCAAATATATTGATAAAATAAAATATTATAAGAAATACAAAAATTACTTACTTCCAATTTTAGCACCTTTGTGTGCCAAGGAGACAGTCGTGTACTGTGAATTTTTTACACTAACCTGTACTAGTGTATGTACGCAACGCGGGAAATTTTGCTCGGACGCGAGTGACCGCATAACGCTGGTATAAAGGGTTAATATTATGAACAATTTTTTCTTGACATCAAATAAAATAATAATAAAAATTCTCTTTTTTTTTAACTGTCTGGTGTAGCTTTGGAAAAGTTTTTTTCTACAATTTTTTTGAAATTTTCCAAGTGGTCACTCGTCCAAGTCATAGCTGCACCAAACGTTACTTGACTTCTGCGAACAGATTCCTAATGATTATCTATGAATACTTTGTGTTAATACATGTATATCACGGATAATTGAAGCATACTATTTATATAAACGTATATAAAATTATAGTATTTTAGTGATTTTTACAAATGCGAAATAGCCTCTGGAATAACTTTTTTGTTATTCGTTTAAATAAGAATACATCTAAAAGAAAGCCGATATGATACATTAATTAAATTAAATATATAAAATTTTTATTCTTTAATTTTAAATAATTATTTCAATTAATGTAAAATAAATATTCAATAAACATTTTTTATATTGTTATTTAAAAAATAATTGTTATGAAATAAATACTAAAATAATGATGAATTAATGTTAATAATAAATATTACTTTAAAACATTAGGTCAAATAATTAATTAATGTGAATTAATATTAAATAATTGTTAAATGTACATATTATGGGAGAATGGGATAAATCCAACCTAGATGCAGTTTTTGCTCTTTATAAGGCACAAATAAAGCTCGATCGTAAAACTGAAGGTACCATTGGAAAGATAATTTAATTTCCTTTACTTTCGCTTCAAACCATTTTGACGCATCTCTCATCTGTGTTGAACTATAACGGAAAATGTAAAAACGGTTTGTTTTACCTGTCCGATTTAGAAATACTGGTTCCAAATCGGACTACCTTCTGGCCCAAATCGGACACTCCCATTTTTAACAACACTTTTAAGCAGAGTTTCAAAAGATTATAATGTATTTTGTTTTAGTATTGAATAAAAACTAGAAATTTGACAGTATAAAATAAAAGTTTTATTAAAAAGGAAAACAATTTTGTAACAATATATATGTATAGTTAAACGTCATATTATGATATTGTTATTAGAATTGAAGTAAATAAAATTCAATTATTCCCAGTTTGGTAACTCATAATATCTTATTAATCTAACATTTCTAGGACCAGATCAGATTTGATCGGTTGATCACCAATGCTACGATCAGGTTGCAATTCCTGTCTAAAGTTCAATTTGTACACGAATCTTTTTGAGCTTTGGAACAAATTTTACAATAAACAGCAAAAGTAATCACAAAACATTTGATATTTTTGAATTCTACACTCTTTAATTATCTTAAATCAATTACCTTTCAAAATTTTTACATTTTTTAAATAATAAATTTACAATCTATTTTCTTTGAAAAATTTTTTACTTTGGCTTAATTTTTGTGTTTATTCTAATGAATGTTACAACAGAGAACTGTCAAAATGCTGTCACATATTCGGTGTCTTATAAGGACTTTACATTATAAATAGCACGAAAATCTGCTTAACTATATTAATGTGAATTAAAATGTCCTATTTGGAACATGATTTAGTCTACTCTCTTTTACATTATATACACTATATAATATAAAATGTATAAAATGTATTTTTTTCTAAATTTTTATCTTAAATTAAGAATTAATGTGAAATATATATGTATTTAATATAAAACTAGTATTATTTTTACAATGAAGTCATACAATGTTCTTAAATTAAAAATTTATTAAATTGAAAGACGAATTTGATTGTAACTTAAGACTTTTGAGACAAAATAATATTTATATGTCTTTAAAAACAGAAACTTAAATCATATAATAAAAAATTGTCCTAAGTACTAATTAAATTACACGTATATGTAATACACAATTTATACGGTTGTAATATTATATTTCATATTATGGTAGTGTCACAGTAGCATTGCGAATGTTATAAAAGTTGCACTGTTACAAAAATGTCTTATTGCGACATTACTGTAACATAAAGTTGACATCATTAAGTGACATAATAGTGATATCACGATTAGCTTCTAATGATCTTACAATGACGTCACAATTTACTTCGTGAGCCCATTGTGACATCACTATGACGTTTTTTGCTATGGAGGAAGTTATAATATATTTGTTATATCCTTTTAATTGCTCGTTTATTGATCCATCTTTCCATACTATTCCATTGTTTAGAAATGACGAGTGGATAAAATAATTGCATTAATTCTTTAACTGTATACATGGATCTAAGATTTTCGATAGAATATATTATCTTAAATTATATTGCAAAAGACATTAATTATTACAAAATACAAAACAATGTTATAAAAGCTGCTATAGCATCTTACACTTTCTACTTTGTATCTATAATATGTTTATAGTGTATCCCATCTTACCCTATCTTACTCTATTCATAGAGCAAGATAAGGAGAAATACCTGTTTAATTTTTCTTAAATAAATAAGTTAATAATTCTCTAAAGATTTTTTTCAATGATAGTTATAGTGAAAGATATATACCCAAAGAATATTGTACAAGTAAAGACGATTCGTTAATTATAATAAAAACCTAACTTTTACTCATAAAATTTACCTAAATATTAACTACTATGTCTTATTCTTTTCTAATCGAAATTTTATTAAGGTTTACACCAGTATACATGATGGTGTTAGGACTATGGTACTTAAGTTCAAAGTCGTTTGACAAGATATCGCAAGTTTACATACACGAAAGAGCGCACGAAACGTGCTCAAAGTACTGGTGGAGGAATCTTTTGTATATACATAATTTATTTGGTTTTAATGCAATGGTACGAACACGTTTGATGAAATCATCTTAAAGTAATATGATTAAAATAATACGTTTGAAAACTTTTATTTAAAAATTTTTGTCACAGTGCATGAATTGGAGTTGGTATTTATCTGTTGATATGCAATGTTATACAATCAATCTGATGGTATTAATTTTATCAACTATGTAAGTAACCAATTGTATATCGTATGAGAAACCAGGGCTCAAAAGGCAAGTTGTCAATGCATTTTATTTATGTATGTATAATAAAAAAAACAGGAAAAATTATTATAAAGTATTTCTTTTATAAGTTTTTATACTTCTGGATAACATATTTTCCCTAAATTTTATTTTAATCAAACAAGTATTTATAAGTCCTGGTTTCTTCTAGCATATTACGACTTATGTATTTCTCATATGTATTAAAATAAGTATATATTGTGAATTTCAGATACTTTAATGGCGCTGTTACGATCTTGGGTGCATTGTTGATAAGTTCTATTATTCTCACCGGTTATATTTCATATGCTTATGAATATGTTCCAGCGTAAGTTCCTAATAACCACAATATTCCTGGAATATTATACGATAGTTATGAAGTTTATTAAAAATTAAAATAATAGGGGAGACCGGGGCAAATCGTTAGACGAGGTAATTCGATAATTAGAAATATCTTTTTATGGGTACATATTAAAAATTTACTTTAAACACTGTAAATACGTCCTAATGTAATGATGTTGCTAACAAAGATTTGTTGGTAACGGCATCATATTGAAGTCGTAGTAGTGAAAAATGTGTTTTGCGACAGCCGAAGTAATTTCTGATAGTCGGCATTTCTTCGAAATTTAAATAACATAATAAGGTTTTTTTGAAAACTTTGAATGTATCGTGTCCAGTTGAACGTATTTGAAACATTTCGTGTTTACTTTTTGCTGTGTGATGTCTATTTTTGTCGATCATACGCAATAATGCGCACAGTTGATGTTGGGGCTATTCATAATACCGAGCACCGGGGCGATTAATACTGATTGCAGCGCCTAACCTAAGTTGGGTAACCCTAACCCTTCGGCTGTGTTACGAACCACTGCGCTACGCAGAGTTAAACATTGAGGTAAAGTTCTTCATTGATTTAGTTCAAACTTGATAATATTGTGTCTTTTAGTACATAGAACATGAATATGAATATAAAATCGTCGCTCTTAAGCAAGTAAAAGTTATAAAGCGTTTGTAAAGGGGGGAATAAAAATTATAGTTAGGGAGAATATTAGTTAGTGTCAGGAAATAGGTTTAAGGAACGGTAAATAAGGAGGCGAATGAGAAGGGAGGGCCTGTGCAAGGAAGAAGACGATGCTAACCGTAATCTCGTTTATTCTCTTGGCGGATACACAGCAAAAGGTTAAGTGAGACGTGCGATCACCACGGCCGCGATCTCACCACCCAACCGAAAAGCCCGAGATCCATCGTGCTGCATCACGCCCACAGCGCCGCACAACGGCAAAAGTGTGGCGCGATCCCTTTGGCCAATGCCTAAGGAAGCAGCCGCAACGCGCGCAACGCTGCAGCCAGCCTGAGTCGTTTCGACGCTAGCTTAAAGATATCTTACAGCTTCGGCCGGACTGACGGATATTCGTCTCGAATAGTATGATTGACAATTATTGACTCGATATAACACAATATGATATAACAATATGAATACAGTTTGGAAATTCTTGTATGGACGTATTTACAGTCTGAATACCGCCTGAGGTTTTACTTATCATTATTGTTTGAATACATTTACTGTTACTTACTGAAATTAATCAAAGTATTATAATCTTTGGTAGTATTATAACCTTTGGAAGTATTACAATCTTTGGATAATTGGTAACAAAATCTTAATCTATGCCGCACGCATTTTTTTTTTTTTTTTTAACTATTCGCTGTTAACTGGCTTAATCCACGGTTTTAGGCGATCTGGGGAAAGTATTGAATCGTACGGGCGAGACGTTATGTTAAAGCCTGGAATATCCTTTATGACATAGCGATTTTTATTTAGGATTTTTGCCACTACGTAAGGGCCTTTATAATTCGCTTTGAGTTTTTTATCCTCGCCTGGCTTTGACGCCGTGTCTCGAATTAATACATAATCTCCTATTTGATATTTAGTAGGCTTCGCGTGCTTTTTGTCATAATAAATCTTATTATAGTTTCTAATTTTATTCGATACCTCTTCTGCAATCGTGCGCATATTTTCACGCTCCTCATTGCAGCAGAGTTCGACTCTCGCAATTTGATTTAAACTTTCAACAATATCGGCGTCAGCATGACGCTTCTGGTCGTACCCCAACAATAATTTGGACGGGGACGCGTTTAACGACGCATGATGTGTATTATTCATTACGTATTGTATCTTATCTAAATGAATGTTCCACGTCTTAGGTTCTTCTGTAAGTTTTTTCAAAGAAGATTTTAAAAATTTATTGACTCTTTCTACCAATCCATTACTCCATGGCGCCGCAACAGCTACCAATCGGTGATAGATTTTCTTCGAATTTGTGAAATCTAAAAATTCTTGTGAAGTGAAAGCTGTACCTCGATCCGAAACGAGGGTATTTGGAAAACCAAAGACGTTGAACACTCCTAATAAATGCTTAATGGTCTCTTTTGAGCTTGTTGTCTTGGCTGGAAATAGCCACGTAAACCTAGTATAGGCATCAACTAAAACTAATATATACTTATACCCTTGTGAAGTGTCTGTAAGCGGACCGAAATGGTCACAATGGACTATTTGGAAGGGTCGCTTCGGGCTGTCTACCTCCTGCATTTCCCCCTCTCGAGTGTGAACTGACGAATTGGCCGTGAGGCAAGTCAGGCAATTGTCTACGTAAGATCGAACTTTTTTTCTTAACGAAGGAAACCAATAATTAGAGCCTATCCCTTGTACAGTTTTCTCGACACCGCAGTGTGCCATTTCGTCGTGATAAATTCTAATAATATTATTTATCATCGAATCAGGGATCACGAAACGAGGTTTATCGGCGCACTTTCTGAAGACAAGGCCGTCAATTAGCTCGAACTTCTCGTTTTCAGCAAACTCAAGCTCCTCCGCTAGAATTTTAAGTCGATCATCTAGTAATTGTTTATATTCCAACTCTCTTTCAATTGGCATAGCACCAACATAGGCACTAATCCGACTAAGCGCGTCAACATGGGTCATACGATGCCCCGCGCGATGAACAACCTTGAATTTGTAATTTTGCAATCTTAGTGCCCAGCGCGCGATTCGCGGATTCAAGTGAGCTTTATTTACCGCGTACACTAGGGCATTACAGTCGGTCACAATCGTGAAATCCAGACCGTACAAATAGAGATGAAATCGCTCAACTGATTTAACAATGGCAAGCATCTCCAGCTCGAAGCTATGATATTTAGCCTCCGCCTGGTTGGTAGCTTGACTATAATAAGCGATAGGCGCCCATTTACCTGATTCTTGTTTTTGCATGAGAATTCCGGCTACCGCGTGAGCGCTGGCGTCCGTATGTAATTCAGTCTCTACTTTTGGATTATATACTCTAAGTACTGGATATGAAATTAATTTATTTTTAAGCGCGTTGAATGCTTCAAGACAACTACTATCAAAATTAAAATCAATTGCCTTTCGCAAAAGATTCCTGAGGGGCTTAGCTATAGATGCATAATCTTGTATAAATTTACGGAAATAGCCCGTTAACCCGAGAAATCGCTGCAAGTCATTAATATTTTTTGGAAGAGGAAAATTTAGTACTGCCTCGACATGTCGCGAACTCAACGTAATACCGTTTGGCGAAATAACATAACCGAGATATTCAATGGTTGTCTTCAGAAAATGGCACTTCTTATAATTTACCTGAAATGCGTGACGTTTCAGCAACAACAATACCTCTTTTAATGTTGCAAGGTTATCTGTAACCGATGCTGACGGTATCAAAATATCATCGATATATACTAAAACGCGATCTTCTCTTATCAGAGGCTGTAAAATGTGAACCAGTCGTTTCTGAAATTCGGCTGGTGCCTCACAATAACCGAAAGGAAGACGTGTGAATTCAAATTGCCCATCGGGCGTTGCAAATGAAAAATATTTAGTATGTTCTGGATGCACTGGAATATTATGAAAACCGTCTTGTATGTCTAAAAAAGTGAATATCGTGTTGTTGCCCAGACGTGCTATACAATCCTCGATAATCGGGAAAGGATATTTTTGTTTATTTACCCGCGAGTTTAGAGGACGCAAATCTACGCACAAACGTAAAGCACCGTTCCGTTTGCGAACAGGTACGACTCGAGCACAGTATGGGGATACGCTATGTTTAATAATTCCTCGTTTAAGGAGATCATCGGTAATCTCTCTTATTTGTTGTCGTTCCGCCCATGCAAATCGTCTGGGGGCGAACGCATATGTTGAGTCGTCTTTAAGAGAAACCCTGACGGCATAATCGTCCTTTACGGGAGCAACCTCCGTATTTTCGACCTCGTCTATTATGGACAAAAGACTCTTTTTTGTTTCCCCGTCAAAATCAATTTCCACGCTTGCCATATAAGAAAGTATTGAGTTCTCCGTTTCGTCCACCACGTCCGCGGACGCAACATGCTGTAGCAACTCTAATTTATTTTCTTCCGTGTCTGCTTTTGGAGAATACAGAACGGTGATTTGATGTGTACGCAAAAAATCGCGACCGATAACAAGATCTACAGTAAATACGTTATTTTGTAAAACCAGAAATTCGATTTCCCTTGTGAAATCAGGTAACGACTCGAATTGGATTGACGACGCAACTGTACCCATTGTTTTAATCGGTAAGCCATTAATAGCTACAAGAGAACGATTAGCTTTAACAAGGGAGGACGACGATCGATCAAAGATTCTCTCAAAAACGGTTGTGTGTACAAAAGAACAGGGACTGCCTGTATCTAATAGCGCAATTAAATTACAAGGTCTACCGTTAATGGCGACGACTTTCAGATGTGTGTCACTTATCTCAAGAGTTCTGTCCAAGTTCGAAACCGCGCCGACGACCTGCGGTGGAGAGGCGGAGGGGTCATCTTCCTTGGCTGCCGCCACCGTGGCTGGCGTTGAAGGAGTCGCTATTCTCTGTCCTTGCTCCTTGCGCTTCAGCCTGAAACAGTCGTCTAGAACGTGCCCTGTGCGTTTGCAATACACACAGAAGAGATCCTTGACTGGTTTCTCTGCGGGGCTGTTCCTCACACTGGTTCCGTTGATTGGCTTCGCTTTGTCCTTCTCTATTTTTTGAGGCGGCACGAAAGCTTTCTTAAACGGCTCGGAGAAGGAAGCCGTGATGTTATGCATCCTTTTCAAGAAGTCGTCTACGTTGTCCACTGGTAGCGCCGCTGCTGCGCTCTTAATGGCCATATTGTTAATGCCACTAACGAGATAATTTATAACATCTCGATCTGGAAGATTTAAGCTATGTAGCATATCTATTTTATCCATAGCATATTCCTGGAACGTCTCTCTTGGATAGTTCCATCTACGAGCCTCAACTTTATGCAAGGTAACTTGTACAAGAGTTTCCCTCTGAAAACGACTTATCACCGCTTGCTTAAAAATAGGCCAGGTCTGATTTACGACACCTGTTTTGGAATCAAACCATCGACGGGCAATTTTGGTTAATTTACCCGTGGCGGCTAACAATGTGATGTCGTCTGAGGCTCCGTGTATACGAGACACTTGCTCGACTTTCTGGATCCAACTGTTCACGTCGTCATCTTCAGCTCCACTGAATTCGGGCACTTGTGACGCTAGTAGTTTAATCGCCTGTCCCGGGGACACCGCTGAAAGGATCGTATTCCTCGGCGGAAGTGTAGCTTGTACGACGGTCGGTGGCGTCGGTAACGAGGGAGCAGGCTGTGAACGGCTCTGCCCCGCGGTCACCGCAGCTATTAATTGTTGCATGAAAGCTTGTTGTTGCTTCATTTGTTCCGCGAACATTGCGCAAATCTGCGGCAAGGCTTCTCTCGATGAGCCTGACTGAACACCGCTAGTGGAAGTCGAACCGAACGACCCGGCAGCTTGCAGAGCCGTGGTGGCATCCTGGCGCAAATCGTTAAGCGGGCCATTTCTTTCCAAATGGCTCATAATTTGATCGATAAGAGCTTCACGGGTGGCTTGTGGCTCTAACCCGTAGCGTCTAACCTCTGTTTGCAACTCCGCATGCGAAAGATCTTCCAACTGTTGTCGATCCATTGTATGGCGTGACACGTGGGAGACGCTTTGAATGAAACTTAAAATGGCGGCGCGTGGTGTACCACGCGGTCGGACCTCTCTGCTCTATGAGCAGCACAACGGCACGACACCACGAGACGAGATAATCGGTTTCTTTTTTAAAAAAAACTGGCGGCGCGTAGCTACCACGCGGTCGATCCTCTCTGCTCTGTGAGCAGCACAACGGCACGAGACCACGAGACAAAAGCGAACGCGACCGGCACGAATTTCCGCACAGCACCACGAGGTGAATCCCACTTCTGATATGTTGTAAAGGGGGGAATAAAAATTATAGTTAGGGAGAATATTAGTTAGTGTCAGGAAATAGGATTAAGGAACGGTAAATAAGGAGGCGAATGAGAAGGGAGGGCCTGTGCAAGGAAGAAGACGATGCTAACCGTAATCTCGTTTATTCTCTTGGCGGATACACAGCAAAAGGTTAAGTCAGACGTGCGATCACCACGGCCGTGATCTCCCCCCAAAACCGAAAAAGCCCGAGATGCATCGTGCTGCATCACGCCCACAGCGCCGCACAACGGCAAAAGTGTGGCGCGATCCCTTTGGCCAATGCCTAAGGAAGCAGCCGCAACGCGCGCAACGCTGCAGCCTGAGTCGTTTCGACGCTAGCTTAAAGATATCTTACACGTTAAAGATTGACACTTGTGAGGTTAGGAAATCTGTCACACCGATGGCATAAAAGAACATGTGAATGTGTATGTTTGCATTCGTTTTTTGTATACCTACATCCTTTTTTAAATAAAAGAAAGTCTTAACAACAGCTTTTTTACAGACTTTCAATTTAAAATACAAATTTCGGAATATTCCCGGACTAGTTACGAATTACCCCGGGCTTGGGGCTATTCTTAATTCTTGACATTGGTCGACATTTTTATATGTACTTTAAAGCAAGTACATTTGCATGTTCTATTTATATCGGCATTGTGAAGGGGAAGGTTCAACCTTTCAAACCGGCTCATGTTTTTTTTTTTTTTAATTAATGTAGGACTCAGGAGACACAAAAGGAAAACAGGTCTAACGATTTGCCCCGGTCTCCCCTATATATTAAAATAATATTCCGAAGATATTATTCAATATTTTTAATAAGGTACCTAATAATGCCTACTTAATTTATTTTTTTTATAAACTCTATTTATAAAGATATTGAAATAAATTAAATAAAAATAAAATGTTTATTTCAATTAATCACCAAAATAAATTTATTTTTTATATAAAACATTTTTAAATAAACAAAAAAAGAATTTTCTTTAAACTCTGGCATGCGGCCTTATTAAATACTTATGTTTTTAATAAGGCCCGAATTAAAAGTAATTTGAAAACAACAAAGGAATCAAACATTTTCCATATCACTTTTAAGATAATTATTAATTACAAAAACAAAATCCTTTAAAATCTATTATGCTTCTAAACATTACAATTATCATTAATTTCATCTATAATTAATTTTTAACTTTAAGAATTTCTTAGTCAGTCGAGTGCAATTTAATTTAATTTCTGAAAAGTTAACGTCATTGAATATCGTTATCATCTATTGCAAGCCACATACATAATATAATAAATAAATGACAATAAACAAACAATACAATAAACGTCATACCAGTAAACACATAAGTAGGTCATATTTAATAATACTTTATATAAGATATACTTATTCCAAAAATTCGATATTATATGTATTTGTCTTCTTCCTATAGTTAGAAAGTTGAATAATATTATAATATGTTGTAATAAACCCTAAAATAATGTATACTTATTAAACTTATAATAAATTTTTATGAAAACGATTGATTTACCCACTTTGTTACAAGTTTTTGTTGCACTGAATAAACGTGTTGCTACCGTATTAATTCTTCAATCCCTCTTTACCTACTTCCTACAATACATCTCTTAAACACATGTTTCAAACATAAAACGCGTTTTTAAATGATAAATTTAAAAGTGGGCCTTATTTAGTACTGTGTCTTATTCGGCTCAGTTACCTTATTACTTTAATATTAGGGGAATATTGTATTAATGTTATGTATCCGTTTTTACTTAATATTCGTGATACATTGTTTAAATATTTGTGGAATATTATGAAAATATTATACAAATATTATTTTGATAAAAAATTAATGCGAAATGTTGTGCATAAAATATTCATAAACATTGTAATTATTATTTAAAAGTTATAATATTACCAATAATTTAAAATATTAATGTAAATAATGTATACGATGTGAGAAATAAATAATATTATTTACTTTTCACATCGTATTCATATAATATTAACAGAAGTGAACACTCTCGATAATATAATCACATTTTAATAATATTTAAGAAATATTTAATATTATATAATATTGTCGCTCTCATATGGTTATTAAAATATTGTGTGTATTAAGAAAAATTATTTACTAAAACTTCTTATTGTTGTAGACTTAATGAATTATATCGACACGCGGATATCTTATACATACCACCATGGATGAGAATAAATTCATATATTATTGGTGTAATCACTGGATATATTTTAATAAAATTAAATAATAATTTGCTCTGGAAAAAGGTTAAGTATTATTTTTAATATATTGAAAGCAATAGATATTGAAAAAATAGGTAATGAAATAATTATGGAATATGTAAACTACTAATTATTTATTAACTTTTGTAAATTTATTAATACCTAATTATTAATACCTAATATAATAATGCGTAAATAAAGATCTGTTATAATAATTTGACATTTTATTTTGTTTTATTTCAGAAAGTTATAATTCTGTGTTGGTGCGCCTTTTGTCTTGCCAGCGCATGTAACGTTTTTATTTTATTTCTGATCTACGAGCAATACATATCCGTTTCAATTATTGCTGTATATCTTGCTCTACAAAAAATGCTTTATGCCATGGGTGTAGCTTGGATTGTAATAGCGTGTTCTACTAAACACGGAGGTATGTTGAGTAATGTATAAATTCATTAATATGTAAATTTATATTATCAAAATGATATATGTTCTATAGGATAAGGTTGCCGAAATTGCACCATTTTTGACATAAAGGTTTATAACTAAGGAAATATGAAGAATATCTTTAATTATCTTACGTCATAATAAAGTACAACATTTTTCCTTTCATATTTATTTTTTTTCAGAATTTTATGTATTGTCATAAATTTTTAAATGACGATTTTTAAGAAGTCTTCAAATAGTGCAATTTAAACAACGGGTCTCCTATATCGCACCACAGATTAATATTACTCTTCCTAGAGTAAAACGACACTTTTTTTATTAAATTCTTCCTTCTCGAGCAAAAATGCATTAAATAAGCATAATTTTATTAATGCTGGAGATAAATACCATAAACTAAATATAATTTCTGTCAATGTCATCATTTTGATAATTTTTCAATAATATCGTAATGACATTGTTACATTATGGCAATATTGTTACAATGTATGCTTGTATGATTATTATATTTGATTTTATGTATATAACCACGGTCAAAGCAATGGTGCGATTTAAGAAACCAAGACATGGTGCGATTTAAAAGACTAAAACATTTTGTAAAACTTTATTCATTTAATTTACAAATAAAAGTACTAAGTTATTTGAACTTTGCTAATCTAATTTTAATAATATTGTGATTATTACAAATTATTGAAATTTTGATTATTTATTTTTTGCAATTTAGCTATGAAATGTGTTGAAAAATAGCAACAAAGTTACCATTTTTTTTTAAATATTAATTACAAAATTTCTATTGTCTTAACCTGTTGAGTTCAATAGAGGATAATGATAATATTATGTAGTTACCAAATAATCCTGCAAAAAGTGTACAAGTACTGTAGTTGAATTTATACGCAAGGTAGTGCAATTTAAGAGCCCAGCCGGTGCGATATCGACAACCTTACTCTATATGTATACAAATACATATATAAAGAAAAAGAGACTACTATGACTGTAGACGTTACGGCTACTCGTATTATTTTCATTATTGGGTGACATGTGTTCTATTTATAACTAAATTAGTTTTTTATAATTATTTTTAGGCTAATCATATTATCACCACTTTTTTTCTTCCACAGATTATGCAGTGCGTTACATTTTTATAAATGTAACGCACTGCGTAATTATCCTAAAAAGTAATAAATACTTCATTATTTGGAATGCAAAATCTGTTAAACAACATTGAACATAATCGAGTTTAATATAAAATATTGATTATAAATAAAAATATTCAACAAAATAAAAATGAATGCCATATTATCCTCTTCTTCTCTAATGTATATCAATATAAATACAGAACTAACGTAATTTATAATAAGCTGTTACTTTTAAAAGTGCGCATTATAGCAAAAATTATTTGGGATAAAAAGTATATGATATGAAAGGAGATAAAAATGGTAAAATTAATTTTTTCTCTCTCAAAGATATTGATCTATTAAAATCTTATTAGAAATTATCACTATTTTTGTAAATGGAATTATCTGGAATTTTCTTTATATAATATTAGGTACTTGCAAAAGTTTGTAAGATTACATGTAAATTGTGCATAAGCTACACATGGCAATTTGATACGTCTATTAAACTGACACAGCCACTTTAGCACAATTCGACAAAACATACACAAAAATTTAGTGCTCTTTTGTTGCTAATTTGTTGTTCAATTCCGGATTTTGTTGCTCCAGCCGATTCGAAGAAAATAGTGGCTGTGCCGACTTAAGAATAAAGCTAGCACAGCCACTTAAAAAAATAAAAAAATAATAAAAAATAATACAGATTCTTTTTCTACTAATTTGTTGCTAATTTGTTCCTCAATTCCCAAAATTGTTGCTCCACCCTCAACCCCTAAAAAACCGCCCCAACCAGTCGTACATTAGCACAATAAAATAAAATTTATATTTAATAAGGTATTTCGAGTGATTTTGACTCTCCAATTTTGTTGCTCGCTATTTTTAATAACTCCGATTTTATTGCTCCACCTTCGACCCCCGAAAAGCCACCCTGAACAGTCTTACGTGAGCACAATTCTAGAAAATTAATATATAATAAAATATTTTGACTGATTTTGACTCTCCGATTTTGTTGCTAGCTATTTTTGACAAATCCAATTTTATTGCTCCACCCTCGACTTCCGACAAGCCACCCCGAACAATCTTACGTAAGCACAATTCTAAAAGATTAATATTTAATGAGATATTTCGATTAATTTGGTGTGCGTGATTTTGTTGCTTGCTATTTTCGACAAATCCGATTTTATTGCTCCACCCTCGACCCCCAAAAAGCCAGCCCGAACAGTCTTACGTGAGCACAATTCTAGAAAATTAATATATAATAAGATATTTTGACTGATTTTGACTCTCCGATTTTGTTGCTCGTTATTTTCGACAAATTCGATTTTATTGCTTCACCCTCGACCCCCGAAAAGCCACCCCGAACAGTTCTACGCAAGCACAATTCTCCAAAATTGATAATTAATAAGATATCTTGACTGATTACGGTTTTTTTTTCTTTCTCTTTTTAGTCTTTTTTATACTTTCCCACATCTTTCCATACATACACATACACACACACGCGTGCCCGCACACGCACATACTATTACATTACACATTTCCAAAAAAAACATTTAAAACTGCGCATCTCAAGCCGCCGCCATCAGTCGGCGCCGTCTTATTTCTTTGGAGACAGCGCTGTCTCGCTCATTCGGCGCCGCTACTTCTGTTGAGCAACGCTTATCTCTCAAAAAAATTCTTTAAAACTCTGTCAACCGTCTCTGTCGATCACTGCATCTCTTTATTTATTAAACGACGCCAATTTTCGGGAAAATTCGCGTCTACTGTTTGCGGCACGCAATTGGACGTTGTTGTTCAACTTTTATTCAGTCGCGTCTTCACTACTGTTGCGTTCTCATCGAAAGTGATCAGTCTTATTACGATCAGCATTAGTCGCTGTTCAAAATGTATTCTAAGAGAGGACGTCCGTGTAATGTGCAACATAATGATATTATTGATACTGTTGTAAGATATAAAAGTAGCATTATAATATCGGATCATGTCATAAACAAGATAGTATCTAAACATAATATAATTTGGTCCGAGATTTCTAATGCATTATGTTGTCGTATAACGCCTGCTTCGTTATACACTATAGTATCATGTAATCGATATAGCATACGTGATAAACTAATTGGTTTTTCAAAAGTGGATACTACAAATAGTTTTAATTTGTGTGATAATAGTAATTTAAACATAAGTGACAATACAGTTGGGGAAATATCTGTAGAATCCATTAATGCAGAATCCATTAATTTTATAATACAAGTTTCGAAACATGAATTTGAAGACCTAATTGTGTATAAATCATACAAACGTAAGCATAAAAAAAAATGCAAATCCGAATTTGGAAAACTCTTCGTCCACGAATTTGGGAAAATTTTATAACAGAAAAAATTTGGAATGCAATACAGTTAAAATGTGGATTTCAATTTTGCAATCATTATTTATCAAATGTTGGTACATCTGGATACTTAAATGGTAAATATAAAGTTTTCTCTTAAATATAGTTATATTTATAAGTTATATTTAAATTAGAAAAGTTTATGTTTATTTTGTATGATATATAATAGTTATAAATCACCAAAACTTTTGTTTTTAACGTTAATTATATAAAAATAACTTTTTACTTAGGTACTTGCAAATGTAGTAGTAGTTTACGGTGTGATATTGAAGATTTCAATACAGAAGTTGTCCTTTTAAAATGTAAAATCTTTAAAAGCACTGGTAAATGTGGTAAGCGTTATTTACGAAAACCATTAAGAACAGCAATCGGAAAGGAATTATGTACTAAACCAATTGAAATATATCGCGCGGAAAAAGCCAATAAAATTATGGAAGCCGGAGATCCGGAACCTCCGCACTTGTATGAATCATCAATATTGCATGTAGCAAAGAATGAATTCAAAACTTCACAACTTTTGCATTCCGATCCTATAAAAGCCTTATGTATAATGAAATACAGTGCTTATGCTAATTGCATTCATAACATTGGCATAGACCCATTTTTCATCCATTATTGGACCAATCACCAGCTGCAAGTGTACCGGAAATATTGTTCATCAAATATAAGTACAATATATATTGACGCTACAGGTAGCATAGTAAAAAAATTAATGAGATCAAATAATACTTTATCACAACATACATTTTTATATCAGGCGGTTATACATTATAGTGATAAACAATTTTCAATAACACAAATGTTATCCGAAAAACACACAACCAACAATATCCACTTTTGATTATTAGAATAGTGCAGAATGGGTGCTCCGTATCTACGTGAAGTTGTTGTAGATTTTTCGAAAGCATTATTAAACGCTGTTATACGATGTTTTACATCGTATACAATAATAAAAGATTATGCAAATGCTTGCAAAAATAAAACCATGCCAAAGTGCTATATACGCATAGACGTTGCACACTTTATTAAAATGTACGCAAATTTTTTAAAAAATTTTTCTTGGAGGATAAAAATCTTTTATATGGCTGCTATTGGTCAATTAATTATGTGTCGAGACATTGACGAAGCTGTTATCATATTTAAAGCCATTTTAACAATTGCACGGTCTGAAACGGAAGATAAATTGGCAAATGGCGAAGAAACTCGCTGTGAGAAGGAAAAGAATAGATTAAAATCTGTTATAACTGGTGAGTCCTTTTTGTTATTCTAAATATAATATATTAATTTTTCTTTTTGTTATACATATATTTTAAATTATTATACAAGATTTTTTCAAAATTGGAGTACTTTGTATATTCAAAGTATTATAAACAAACTTTTGCAATATTTCTGTTTATAGTAAATGATTTCATTTTTCTGCATAAATTTGAGTTATTTTATTAGTTATTTATGGATAAACTTCTAGCTGATTATAGTATGAAAAGTAATTCTTTCTGATATTTATCTAAAATTGAAACAAATAATTTTTATAAGACTTTAATTTAGAAGAGATAAATTATCTATCAGTAATTGTATCAACATATATACATTGATATATAAAATATATGTATTTTAAATTACAATATTAGAAAACATTATTTTTTTTACCTTTATATTTCGAGTAAGCACAATTAAAAAAAGAAATTAAAACTTTAAAAAAAGTTTATTTATAAGTACAAACAAAATTACAAACACACACATATACTTACACACTGAATATATCATACGGAGATGTTTAATTGCAACTTATATTTATATAGAAACTTAAATTTTTTTAAATTTTTTAATAAAAATATGAAAACCATAGAGATTTTAAAATTAAATGTGTTCATTGTCTAATAATTTGTCACAGATACATTAGATCATGAGACCAACGAAGATTTGGAAAAAACATATTTAAATACTGACGAAAACGACGCAATTGAAGATTTAAGTAATGAATGGTCGGAATGGAGTGCACAAATCAACATGAAAGTTAAAAACAGTTTAAATGAAGTTGGTGATTGTGACAACGCGCATTATTTCCCATCTTTAGCTGAATGTTTATTAAAACATATAAACATGCTTCCTATGTGGTCATGTGATTGCCATAATGATTTTGCATATGGACGAGTACCAGCGTCCAGCGCAGCAGTTGAGGGAGAATTTAATAAATTAAAAAACAATATATTAAAAAATTACAATTTGCCTATAAGAGTAGACAAATTTATAAAAATTTATTTAGACTTTTTGCATGGCAAATTAAAAATTGTAGACACAAAAGAAAATAGAATATTCTCAGACGAAAGTACATGCATGAATAAAAAAGAAGAAGTGCAAAATATCGAAACTGCAAAAACTGCACAAACAAAATGTCCAGCTTGCATTAATAATGACACACCAACTAATGCACATGTTTGTGCAATTTGTAAAATATCTGTTCATGCATTACAAGAATGCTCGATAGCTTGGGATGAAGAAGAAGGACGAAAGCGTGTTTCTTTATCATGCTCCTTAATAAAAATTTTGAAGAAATTCTTGCCTTACAAGAAATAGAAAATTGGTGAGGGGAAAATAAAGAGAGAAAAAAACCAACAGCAAAATATTTAGGAGAGAACTAGCACAGCATACAAGATGCTCTAGCATGGAGCAAAAGCAAGTTACCTATTATTAAAAACAGTAATAATATGACGTTACAAGCTGTTAACATAGACGGTACAAATTATACCACAACAAATATTTGCGCATTTGTCTTCTACAAAATGTGTTTGTAGCTTTGTCAGACTACAAATATTTTGCAAACAAGATAATTTTTAAAAATTAATTTTCTGAGATAAAACTTAAATAATCATTATAAGATAATTATGACAGTATAATAATTAAAGTAAAATTAGAATAAAAATATTAAATGTTATAACTCAAAAAGTTGAGCCGTTAATAGTTTGCTTTCTTATAATAATGTTAATAATAATATTGTAATCTTTGATAGTGTTGCGATCTTTGATAACTTATAATATTTATGATTTATTTTCAATTATAATATTGTTGAGACATAATTAATGAATTTTAAATAAATAAAGAAATAAATTTATTATATATTTACATACATAAATGTATGAAATAATTATTTACAATATTAAAATTGATTTTATTTTACTTGCAATATTAATATAAGTTTTATTTTATTATGTAGATACGTGCAACAGAAAGAAATCCATTATTTGAAATGGCTATAGATATTTTAGATAAAGGCATCAGGGCACACACATACAAACTCCGTGCACAAATATTAAAACCTATTTTTTTAACTGAAGAATCACAATTTGAATCTTGTATGCAAATTGATTGTTAAACCAATGTTGGATATATGGCTGGTTTACTTTTCAAAAATACATCAAGTTTTAAAGAAGAATCAGTTTGCAATATAGGATGTCCAAAACGAAGAAAAATATTACCCATAGCACAAATAGATTCAGACATAATAACAGAAACTAATTTTCATAATGTTATAAATGATAACATTATGTTAACTGGCACAAAAAGGTGTTGTCAAAAAAATTGTCCAGGTTTTGAAACAACAATGCTTTGCAAAATAGATAAATAAAAATGTGTAATAATTTTAAACAGTTTAAACATTTTTTGGATTGAGACTTTAAACTCATCTAACTTATTTGTTGAATCAAACGGTATTCTATAAATACTCTTAAAAAATTGTGACTATCATTAATTATTTCTAAAACACAATATTAAAAAATAAAGTTACCTAATAATAAGAACAAAGTATGAAAACAATTCACAAACTAGAATAATAACGTAATGCATAGAATACTTAAGATAACATCTACAAATTGTTGGAAATTTACAAAAATTGCATGTATTTATGTCACAAGTCGTTTAATATACATATACACATACATATACGCATACATTCTCATCTCAAAACTTTTACAGGTCTCATTGTATTATTTGATATTTGTAACATTAAACATAAAAGTACATGTTCAATACAAGTACAAGACATACCAAAAGCGATTAAAAATCCAGAAAATGAAGAAAATGATTTACAATTACTAGGAATTGTAAATTACATAAATCCTAAAATATACACACGAGAAACAGAACACAGCACAATTGAATACTATACTGCGATTAGTAGGCGATCTGAAAGCTGGATTGAATACAACGATCTCGAATTAACAGAAAAAATTATTAAAAAAACAAAACAAATAAATCCGCATGTTCTCATGTAAATATGTATAAATGATTAAATACATTGCACATTAAAAACAAAAATCTTATTTATTACATAACATTAAAAAAATTAAACATGCAATGTAAACACCCTATTACTTAAGCACCGGCTCAGCACACAATGTCAGCTACAAAATTATTAAAAAGTCGTCTATCCACTTTGAAATCTTACTACGCTTTCAGCATATTCAGCACATATGAGTTACATAATACCACATCAATGAAGACAAAAGTAAATTTAAAAAAGAAATGTTACACGAAATACATTCTGAAAAAATATCTAAATTTTAACAATGCATTTAAATTAAAACATCCATAATAAATATTTATTGCAATAACACTGTACAACAAATTTAAAACGTTGCGAAAAAAATAAATGCAAAAACATTAAAAATCGACACTTAAAAATAACACAAAGAAGCGTATTATCTCATCGACTCAAAGTTTCGAGGTATAGTGCTGATATAAAACAACTATATTGCATAGTTATTTAAGGGTCGAGAGTAGAGCAATAAAATCGAATTTGTCGAAAATAGCGAGCAACAAAATCAGAGAGTCAAAATCAATCAAAATATCTTATTATATATTAATTTTCTAGAAATGTGCTCACGTAAGACTGTTCGGGGTGGCTTTTCGGGGATCGAAGGTGGAACAATAAAATCGGATTTGTCGAAAATAGCAAGCAACAAAATCACACACACCAAATCAGGCAAAATATCTCATTAAATTTTAATTTTTTTTTTTGTGCTTACGTAAAATTGTTCGGGGTGGCTTGTCGGGAGTCGAAGGTGGAGCAACAAAATCGGATTTATAAAAATAGCGAGCAACAAAATCGGAGAGTCAAAATCAGTCAAAATATCTTATTATATATTAATTTTCTAGAATTGTGCTCACGTAAGACTGTTTGGGGTGGCTTTTCGGGAATCGAGGGTGGAGCAATAAAATCGGATTTATTAAAAATAGCGAGAAACAAAATCGGAGAGTCAAAATCAATCGAAATACCTTATTATATATATAAATTTTCTAGAATTGTGCTTACGTAAGATTGTTCCGGGTGGCTTTTTGAGGGTCGAGGATGAAGCAATAAAATCGGATTTGTTGAAAATAGCGAGCATCAAAAACACACACCAAATCAGTCGAAAAATCTCATTAAATATTAATTTTGGAGAATTGTGCTTGCGTAGAACTGTTAGGGGTGGCTTTTCGGGGGTCGAGGATGGAGCAACAAAATCGGATTTGTTGAAAATAGTGAGCAACAAAATCGGAGAGTCAAAATCAGTCGAAATATCTTATTATATATTAATTAATTTTCTGGAATTGTGCTTACGTAAGACTATTCGGGGTGGCTTTTCAGGGATCGAGGGTGAAGCAATAAAATCGGATTTATTAAAAATTGCGAGCAACAAATTTGTAGAAACAAAATCACTCAAAATACCTTATCAAATATAAATTTTATTTTATTGTGCTAATGTACGACTGGTTGGAGCGGTTTTTCAGGGGTTGGGGTTGGAACAACAACTTTGGGAATTGAGCAACAAATTAGCAACAAATTAGTAGAAAAAGAATCAGTATTGTTTTTTATTATTTTTTTATTTTTTTAAATGGCTGTGCTAGCTTTATTCTTAATTCAGCACAGCCACTATTTTCTCCGAATCGGCTGGAGCAACAAACTCCGAAATTGAGCAACAAATTAGCAACAAAAGAGCACTAAATTTTTGTGTATGTTTTATCGAATTGTGCTGAAGTGGCTGTGTCAGCTTAATAGACGTCAATTTGATAATTATTTACGTTTAAATTGCTTCTTTTTATGTTAATTTTATCAACATTGATAATTAATAATTTATACTTTTGAACAAAATATCACATTTAATGCAATTAAAGTTGAAACCAGATCAAATTCAATTTCGCCGTACAAAAATAGATTGTCACATGAGTGGACTATTACATTAGTAGAATTATTTGATTATTCAATCGCAGTTTTTTCACGGATTATTGAAGAAAGCTATAAGATTATTGGGAGAACCATTCAGATATAAACTATTAAATGGATTTTGATGGAAACCTATATGCAAAGAAATATTGTTTTAACATTTAAAAAAATATATTTTTGTAATGAAAAACGAATATTTTCAAAAACGTTAAATTTAATGGAATAGATTATCTTATTTTTATTTAAAAAATATTTTAATAAAAAAATATTTTAAAAAATATTTTCTTAAGATTAAATAAAGTAAAAATAAAAATGTTCTGTCGGAAAATATATTTCGATATAATTTCTTTTTATATTTTAGCGTAACGAGCATTTTTATATTTAAATCTAAGCGGCTCACTTCGTTGATGTTTCAAACCCAAATAATTCATTTTTCTTTTATTTTCCGTGCGTGTAGACCCCGTGAAGTCTTTTGTCATTACAACCGCTTATTTGAAATTGTATTCAGATTTCTCTCATCTCGAATATTAAATATTTTAATAATTATAATCGTGTCTTAAGTGCGTTTTATTGAGCGAACACTATTTCGCAATCTACGTCTCTACAACATGTTCTTTAAAGTAAAAAATATTCTGGTTTCTTTTTTCTCACTTCTGTGAAACCTAGTATTATACTAGAAATACAACATATTTCTAATATTTTTAATGATAAAGATGCTAGTTTCTCAAAGGTTTCTTTCTCTTTTTTGGTAGCTGTATTTTAATACTCTTTTGCAAAGAATAATGAATCAATTGATAAAGAAAATGAACGATTACATTCCAGAAAAGATATGTAATTGTATATTGCAAATTACATATGCATTTCTTTGTGCAGTACTTGTGTGCGCGTATGTTTACATACAAGATATCTTAGAAACGTACTGTAATGTATATTTTAAATTTTGTTATAGTATAAAAAACTGTCGTTCTTATTATCGTATGTTTATCTTTATTGTAGGCATCTTATATATACGAGTATATATATATATATATATATATATGTATATACAGGGTGATTATTAATGACTGTTACAGCGTTTTACCCTAAGAGAATAACATACCGACAAAACACTGTAATATATTCAGCGCTCGTTAGATGACAGCTGCACCGAGCAGTGCCGAATGATACGTACGTATAGGCCCCTGCTAAAAAATTTTTCTCAGATTACTTTTATATAATTTTTCAAAATGTCTGTATAATTTTATAGTTTTTTCAAACTTTTTTATAAGAATTGGAATAGTTTTTATAAATACCTAAAATGTCTATATCCTTTTTCAAAATTTTTAAATGTGTTAACTACGAAGTATCCTAAGATTTCTATTATTTTTTATTGTATAATTTCAGATAAAATAATATAAAATTTAAAATAGTTAAAAGTATTTTATAAAAATTATAGGATAAGAAATCTCAGAACATTTCAGAATTCACATGTATAAAAAGTTTAAACAAAAGATGTATACTTTCCAAGTAATTCTGATTATTTCCGAAAAATGTTTCAATTCGTACAAAGATAACAAGAAAAACTTTTATTAGAGATGTTTTCGCGAAAAATATGAAAAATTCTCATAATTATGGAATCGCTCTGAAAAGTTATAGTATTCTTTATTTTTTGTTGGAAAAAGATTTAAAAAAATCTGATTTTCATCATTTTTATATTATGTAGATATAAAATGTATTTAGTATTTTAATTTACGTTATTATGTACCACGTTTATTTATTAATCAGATTAATAAATAAAAGTAATAATCTAATTGTAAGTAATAAATGCAAAATATAATGGAATATTTACAGCTTTCCTTGGAGAAATTTTTATTATAATTTTCTATAAAAGTTTTCATAATGTGTCATGGCAACAATTTATAAGTAATTGTGTAAACTTGTGTAAAAATTTTTTCAAATTTTCTCACATTTTTCACTAAAACATAAAATATAAAGTTTCATAATATCACGATAAGATCAGAAAACAAACCCATAAGAAAATATAAAAAAATTTTAAGATTTTCTAATATTTTGACAGACTTTTCCAAAAAAGACATAACAAAAGAATTAAATCACATAATTTCTCAAAATATTTGCATGTAAAGTTATGTGAAATTCTTCAGATTTTCTAACATTTTCTTAAATCTTTTTTCAATAAAAAATAAAAAAATACCATAACTTTTCAGAGCAATTCCATAATTATGAGAATTTTTCTCGTAATCTTTGTACGAATTGGAACATTTTTCGGAAATAATCAGAATTACTTGGAAAGTGTACATTTTCTCTTTGAACTTTTCATACGTGTTATTTTTATAAAGTACTTTTAACTATTTTAAATTTTATAATATTTTATCTGAAATTATACAACAAAAAATAATAGAAATTTTAGGATACTTCATAGTTAACACATTTAAAAATTTTGAGAAAGGATGTAGACATTCTAAGTATTTATGAAAAGTATTCCAATTTTTATGAAAAAGTCTAAAAAAAGTATAAAATTATACAGACATTTTGAAAAATTATATAAAAGTAATCTGAGAAAAATTTTTTAGCAGGGGTTTATACGTACGTATCATTCGGCACTGTTCGACGCAGCTGTCATCTAACGAGGGCTGAGTATATTACAGTGTTCTGTCGATATGTTATTCTCTTAGGGTAAAACGCTGTAACAGTCATTAATAGTCACCCTATATATATGTATAAAAGTATATGTAAAATACGTTAATATCACATTTTTGTAATTGATACCCATATGTACAACTCTTTTATGTTTTTTATATAACCAAAATCTACATAAAACTTAAAATATAAACACGTCATAATCATTTAGTTTATAATTATTTAATATATAATAACGTTTATACTTAGCACGTGATATGATTGCATTTTTGTATTAAAAACTAATATTATACACGAGTCGTCAACTTCCAAGCACACGAGATTATCATATCTCAATAACTTCTGAATCGATCAAGTTCTAAATACTCTCAAACGATGGGTAAAGTCCTATAATAAAAATGTTTTTATTTTTTCTATCTGTGTTCTATGGACGGAGATATCATAATCACAAAAATGAAAAATTCACCTTTGAAATTTTATTCTTTGAGATATACGTAGTCATTAAAAAAATCTTTAAACTCGTGTTCAATTGCATTCTTAATTTCTTTTGTCCTTTATTTAAAAATCTTTATATTTCCCAGCCTTCTTTAAATCCTTTCTACTTTCTACTTTTTTCCCATATTACACTCTCACAATTCTTTTTCCTTCTTCCTTACATTATTTCACATTTTTTTTAATTTTTACTACAAGAGATTATGTCCGGTTAATAAAATGGTAATTCTTGAAACACAAAATGTCAATATATCATGATATACATCCTTTATTTAAAAAACCTTTAAATTCATGTAAAATTACATTCCTAATTTCTTGCGTATTTTATTTAAAACTTTACCTTCTCCACCTCCTTTAATTACTTTCTGTTTTTTATTTTTTACTTATTTTACACTCACAATTCTTCCTCTTTTTTTCTTATATTATTTCATGTCTCTCCGTTTCTCTACCCTCATTGCACATAATTTAAAATCTTTACTAAAAGAGATAATGTTTGATTAAAGAAATTTTCATTTTTACAACACAAAACTTCATAACACGATATGATATTCAACCATTATTAAAAAACTCCTCAAACTTGCGTTCAATTGCATTCTTAAATTCTTTTGTCTTTCATTTAAAAATCTTTACGTTTGCCAGCCTTCTTTAAATCCTTTCTACTTTCTACTTTTTTTCTGTTTTACACTCTCACAATTCTTTTTCCTTTTTCCTTACATTATTTCATATTTTTTAAAATTTTTACTACAAGAGATAATGTCCGGTTAATGAAATAGTAATTCTTAAAACACAAAATGTCAATATACCATGATGTGCATCCTTTATTAAAAAAACCTTCAAATTCGTGTACAATTCCCACATAGAAATTGACCTCCAGTGGATGTCCATCGCCCTTCCATAGCTCCATGGGACATCTATCTTCATGGTGGAAGTCAAATGGACGTCCATTAGAAGTCCATAAAACCTCCATAGCTCCATGGGATTTTACTTCCATCATGGAAGTTAGATGGACGTCCATTAGAAGTCCATGAAACCTCCATAGCTCCATGAGATTTTACTTCCATCATGGAAGTTAGATGGACATCCATTAGAAGTTCATAAAATTTCTGTAGCTTCATGAGATTTTACTTTCATCATAGAAGTCAGTTAGATTCCAAAAAGCGTATAATGCGCATGATGTAATCCTTGATGATCACCAAAAGTTAAACAAGGATAAAATGTTATATTACCTACATCATGCGCTCTCTTTACGGAATTTGATCATTATCTCTTTATCAAAACAATTATGCAACTAATTTGTTTATAACAATTATAATAACTATGACAATTAAAAAAGCGTCATATATATTTCATTAGTAATTTTTCCTGGTGAATCGATTAGCGCAATCAATTTTCCTCTACAGTCATTTTTGACAATTTGTTCATAACAATTAATTGCAAAATTAACTTTGGTAACGGGCTCTTTACGTCATTAATGTTTTTTCATGCTCCGATACCATTTCTAATTGTTGTTTTTTGACTGATTTGGCCATGGGCAGAAACAGATTTTGACATACTTATATAATTAATATTAAAAATATCTAAGGCTAAATAAACAAAGGATTAATAAGAGTGTTCATGCGATACTCAAGACGCCAGTTTCTTCTTGTTCAAATTAGCTTTACTTCAAATATAACTTTTTATTAACAATCTCACAAGTGTACGTTTAGTTTAGTGTTAAGATATTAAGTTATCGTTCCGAAGATCTTAGGTTCGAATCCCGCCGGCGCCGATGCGTTTCAAACATTTATAAAATAATATGTAATTGTAATTAGTGAATTAAAATGTTATACGAGGTGTGATCAAAAAGTAAGGTGACTTTTCATTTTTATAAAAAAATATTTATTCATCCAAAATTATGTTATCCCCTTCAAAATAATCCCCCTCTGATACAATGCATTTGTGCCAGCGCTTTTTCCAGTAGTCAAAACATTTCTGAAATGCACTTTTGGGTATTGCCTTGAGCTCCTCCAGCGATGCAGCCTTAATCTCCTCAATCGTCGCAAATCTTCGTCCTTTCATAAGCCTTTTCAATTTTGGGAAGAAGAAAAAGTCGCAGGGGGCCAAGTCTGGTGAATACGGTGGCTGAGGCATGATGATAGTATTGTTTTTGGCCAAAAAAGTACTCACTAGTAACGACGTGTGCGCATTATCATGGTGCAGAATCCATGAACTTTCTTTCCACACTTCCGGACGTTTTTTTCTTATTGATTCACGCAAACGCCGCATAACTTCAAGGTAATACTCTTTGTTTACCGTACGACCTTCTGGTAGGAATTCTTGATGCACAACGCCATGGTAATCAAAGAAAACTGTGAGCAAAACCTTCACATTCGAACGAACTTGGCGTGCCTTTTTCGGTCTTGGCTCTCCTGGGCTCTCCTGGGCACTGGGATGATTGGGCTTTGATTTCGACGTCATAACCATATACCCATGTTTCGTCACCAGTTATAACCCTTTTGAGCAGATCAGGATCATCATTGACGTCGTTCAACATGTCTTGGGCGATGTTCATGCGACGCTGCTTCTGATTAAAATTAAGCAGTTTTGGAACGAATTTCGCTGACACACGTGTCATACCCAAAACATCCGTTAAAATTGATTGGCATGAGCCAAACGATATGTTAAGATCATTAGCTATTTCTCTAATCGTGAGTCGACGATTTTTCAACACAATTTCTTTCACTTCCTGAACATTTTCGTCGGTTTTTGACGTGCTGGGGCGTCCAGAGCGAGGTTCATGGTTAACATCTTCTCGGCCCTCTTGGAATAACTTATACCATATATAAACATTTTTTTTGCTCAAAGTTGACTCACCGTACGCCACTGTCAACATTTCAAGAGTTTTTGAACACTTAATACCATTTTTTACACAAAAATTAATACAAACTCTCTGCTCCATTATTTTCAACAGCAAAAAATCGCCGAGCACGCAAACACAAGTCTAACCTATATGCCTCTCACATAAAAACAACACATGCTATATAGTCAAAACTGTAAACATATGATCGTGACGAGTGTACCAACACAAAAAAAAATTTGAAATTAGAGTGTACAGAGCGCGCGAAATTCAAAAAGTCACCTTACTTTTTGATCACATCTCGTATGTGAAACAGTGAATATAGATTAAGCTATAAAAATAATAAAATCTGTAAAAAAAAAATTTTTTTACCGTCCATTAGACGTCCACTGAAAATCCAAACCTCCACGGCAGACGTCCATTAATAATCTATGTAGCCTCTGCTGAGACTCCATAAAGCCTCCATAAACCTCCATAAAGCCTCTACTAATAATCCACGCGACGTCGGTTTGTCATTCACTAAGGCTCTATGAACCCTTTATTAATGATCCACGTAACTTTTAACGGACATTTATTGTTAATGGACGTCCAATGGACGTGCGCAATGCGGAACTGTGGATGCCTAGTGGCCGTCCATTGGATGTCCTTGGGACGTCGACTGGAAGGTTCGAACCTCCACGGCAGACGTCCATTAGACGTCCATTGGAGGTTTTAGTTCTATGTGGGATTATAGTCCTAATTTCTTTCGTATTTTATTTAAAACTTTACCTTCTTTAATTACTTTTAGCTTTCTATTTTTTACTTATTTTACACTCACAATTTTCCCTTTTCCTTTCTTATATTATTTCATGTCTCTCCATTTCTCTTGCACATATTTTAAAATTTTTACTAAAGGAGGTAATGTTCGATTAAAGAAATTTTCATTTCTATAACACAAAACTTCATAATACGATATTATATTCAACCATTATTAAAAAAATTCTCAAACACGCGTTCAATTGCATTTTTAATTTCTTTTGTTCTTTATTTACAAACATTTACCTTTATATAATATAAGTATTCAAAGATTATTTTATTTTACATATATTGAGTGTTGTACAAAAATTACAAATTTATAAAATTTTAATTAACTTAAGCAAGTTAACCCTTAAACACGTAAGTGGGTCTGAGAGATCCCATACGAAGTTTTGAACGCTTGCTATGTGAAGACGGAATGAGAAGTTCGGACCAAGACGTAAAAAAAGTTTGAACTCTCCTCTTTCAATTGATATGGTTGATTAACTTTTTTGGTCAACTAGAATTCGAACGGCACGGTAGCAAAGTTTTCTTAGGGTCAATGCGACCCATATAGTGAAACTTTTTTTGTGAGTATTTTACACAAAAAAAACTGGACGAAATACGTTCGAACAGGTCGATTTGCAGATGTTACTCGCATATACTCTGTCTAAAGTTGGAATACTATAAAATGTTGTAGAAAAAAGAGTTTTTCCGAAATATATCGTGAAACACATCAATTTTCAATTTTAGACACGATTTAATCAAAAATTCCTCATATTTGTCTTGTTATATAAGTACATTTTTTAATAGAAATGACAATAATATATTTTTTTGAAAGTGTGAATCTTTAGCTTTAAAACGCCGTATTGTAAAGTTCTTTAAAAGTTCTTTGTTGCAAAGATATGATTTTTTTTAAAAAGTGGATTTTTAGATGCCCAATAATACCTCATATTCTCCATGTTACATAATTATACTTTTTAAAAGAAATGACTTTGCCAAATTTTATTTTGAAAGTGTGACTTTTTAGCTTTAACGCCGTATTTGAAAATCCTTAAACGTTTGTTAATGCGAAGATATGGTTTTTTGAAGGAAAAGTGGATTTTTGACCAATTTTTCATTTTTGCTTAATGGTTTTGCTTTTATAACTTCACAATAAATTATTTGTCGGCAATGCTGATTATGCAGTCGCACTCCTGAGATTTTGAATTTTTGTTTGGAAAAAAAAATCGTAGAAAGATATTGATTGTAATCAAAGTTATAGCTTCTCAAAGTTGAAAAAGTCTCCCAGACCCAAAAATGTGTTTCCGTATTATACAGGATCGGTGTTTAAGGGTTAAAATAGCATATTAATTTTTTCTAAGATACAGATAAAAATATTTGTCGTCTTTAAAAAAGTTGAATTTCTCTTCAATTGGATTTTATAAATTTGCCATTTTTATTCTTGTAATTTCGGAACTCATTCATCTAAAGGTTTATTAATACATTTGTGTGCTTGCATCTTATTATTTATAAACCTTTTTTAGTAATTTTAGTATTTTAAAATATTAAATATTAATTGTATCAATAATTATTTGTTACGTCTTGCGGAGTAACGATTCTTTCCTTCGCAACCAGCGGATATCCTAATTAACGGGCGAGCGACGGTGATCTCACCCCGATCCCAAGAATTTGGTGACTCTCACGGCAATAACCGGATGTCGGAAATTAAGTAGCTATAAATTCATCAATTGAGGAGATCTGAGGTGACACCGTTGCTCGATACCGGAAACACTCAAGATAGTAAAATCAGGGATCTGGAAGACGCACGTGTGCATCCCTTTGAGTTCTGATGCCCGACACCCGCATAGCAACAAATCAAAGAATTTTTTGACATTTAATGCTTCTGAGAGTTCAATTGTCAAACCTGCCGCTTTCTCGGATAACAATTACCGAGGAATATTAAAAAGTCGTAAAAGTAAATATTGCACGTGGGTGTATTAATGAATAAAGTGGTGCACACGGCCCTCGATGGGACAAAGGGAATCATAGACGAAAATTTGTATAAATAGGCGCGTTTTCCAGCGGAGCGCGCAGTCTAGTCTTGATCATTCCGAGTCGCAGTTCCGTGGCATCTTGTATGCTCGAGTTCTCTGACTCTCGGATCGCGGCCTTTAAACTCGTCCGGAGCGTACGTCTCGGTCGAAAGAAAAAGTGACATTCGAAACGTGCCTGGTTGGGGTCTGCAGACCATTGTCCATCCCACGCGGAATCCCTCCGACCGGACCATCTTCCGCTGAGTACGGCCCAGTTTGGAGGCCTGCGGTTCCGAGAGTATTCCATTCACTATTATCAACACTCACACATTCAGCAAGTAGTAAGTCCAGAATAAATCACCTAGTATACTTCCGCTCTTGTTCTTTTTCTCGAACACCTTTTCTCTCTTTGCGAAGGAATTTTTTTTTATAAACATAATATATTCACTAAATTTATTACTCTCCCCTCCCATACTCTCTCTCTCTCCCTCTCTCTCTAATTTTCCTCTTCTTAGGATTTACTCACAAGAGTCAATCCGGAGGAATCTTTTTATTACTAATTTTCCTCTTTCTTAGGATTTACTCACAAGAGTCAATCCGGAGGAATCTTTTTATTACTAACTTTCCATTCTTCTTGGGATTTACTCACAAGAGTCAATCCGGAGGAATCTTTTTATTACTAATTTTCCATTCTTCTTGGGATTTACTCACAAGAGTCAATCCGGAAGAATCTTTTTATTATTAATTTTCCTCTTTCTTAGGATTTACTCACAAGAGTCAATCCGGAGGAACCTTTTTATTTACTAATTTTCCATTCTTCTTGGGATTTTCTCACGAGAGTCAATCCGGAAGAATCTCTTTATTATTAATTTTCCTCTTTCTTAGGATTTACTCACAAGAGTCAATCCGGAGGAATCTTTTTATTTACTAATTTTCCATTCATCTTGGGATTTTCTCACAAGAGTCAATCCGGAAGAATCTCTTTATTATTAATTTTCCTCTTTCTTAGGATTTACTCACAAGAGTCAATCCGGAGGAATCTTTTTATTACTAATTTTCCATTCTTCTTGGGATTTACTCACAAGAGTCAATCCGGAAGAATCTCTTTATTTCTTCTCTTCAATCGTAAGATTTTCTTTCTTCCTCTTCCTCTCTTTAGATTCAGCCGAACCCTTTTTACCTTCAATCTCCTCTGGTTTCACTCGAACCCTGCTCGGGTTAACCCGAAGGAGTGTTTAAACTCCAACCTTTCGATAAACATAGAGAGAAACGGAGTTTTTTTTTTTTTGTAAATAATGATAATATTTCCCGAATCCACGAATATAAGTCCCGAGCAGCCGTAAAGCGGCACCGGAATCGCCACAATCCCCGAATCCGCCGCCTCAAAGCCATAGAGGAACAAATAAATAACACCGCTGTGTTAAAGGAACTTCCAATGTAAATCGCACACCTACATCCACACATACATACACGTATATATATATACATATGTATTTATATAGTTAAGAAAATTATAAGTAGTAATTATCCGATATAAGAATAAGTCAGTTGTATGGTATACTCTACATTGTAATTGTTTACTTTAAATTTATAGAACCTTCAGTTTAAATCGTTCCTATAGGGATATAATATTTGATTTTAGCCTTCTCTTAGTTTAACATTATAATTATATCACAGGTCCAGTTGTATTCGACATTGTAATTGTTAACTTAAAAATTATAGAGTCTTTAGTTTAAACCGTTGTTTTTTGTTATGAATATAAATCATTTTTCAAAATAAACAAATTGTATTCTCATTTACTACTGATTAAAATAAACCGGGTACAATAATTAATTGGTGCTAATTTCATAACCACTACCACCATCCCTCGCTCTTACAAGATAAGCACTAGGTCCAATCCCGAGGTAAAGCAATTAAGTTTATTGCCTCAAAATAGGACCAAGGCACGCGGAGCATCCCGGATATTTTGCCATTGGGGCCTCCCGCTGCGGGCCCTACTGATCTATATCCCGGGTTGTCGACGCGGTCTCCCGTGCCGCACGTGCACACTCTCGAATTGTTACGTCCCTCCCTTCTCCCTCTATATCTTGTCTACCCTTCTTTAACCCTGGACGTAACATATGAGAATTTTTGGGGGCTCGTCCGGGATGACAAGTGCAATCTTAAAGAGCAGGGATGAATACGAGTCCGGATCGAATAAAGAAGAAGTTGAAAGTACTTACAAAGGTGCTATCGAGAATCAGGGTATTCCTGGACGTTCAAAGAACACGATAATACACACATCAACCCCTGTCCTACCCCCTCGAATCATTCCTAAATCAATTAATTTTACTTATTATGATTCAGAAGCCTCATTAAAAGATAACGACAGGACTCTTGTACCTGGTTCCGGTGATTCCGACGATTTTGGCGATTCCGACGGTTCCGGCGATTCCGGAGACAATACCGTGAAAGAGCGCGACGCCGAACTTACCCTTAAGCATAAACTAAAGCGTAAAAAAATAACACATCCTCTAACTTTAAATACTTTTAAATACGCTGTAGAAGCCGTCCCGTTTTTCCATGGGCAAAACATCCCGCTATCATATTTTATTGAAGGATGCGAAGAAGCAAAATCTATGTTACCCGGCGAGGCCGAATCTCAATTCGCGCGTATTATAAGAACGCGAATTGTAGGCAAAGCTCGTCGGACGATTCAAGACCAAAATTTTGATAGCATTGCTCAATTAACCGCGTTTTTGAAACAAGTTTACGGCCCATCTAAAACTTTATACCAGTTGCAAGGAGAATTAGGTTGCATATATCAAAAAAATGAAGAAGATGTAGTTACTTACGCGAATAGAGTGAAATTATTGGGCAAACAGATATTGGAAGCGTATAAGTCTTGGGGAAATGCTCCCCCCGATCAAAATATTAAAGCGTCATTAGAGAGGGATATGAGCAAATGCTTTATTAGAGGATTAAAACCCGAAATTGAACAAAGAATCGCGAGAAATTTAAGTGTTCACGAGACAGTATCCGACGCGTTACGAATAGAAAGAGAATTGCGTTCTATAATCGACCTACGACAGGGTAAAAACACCCCAGGGCAACTATCAATTATCAATCAATCACGTGAGACCTGTCAAATCTGCTACAAAAAGGACGTTCTGCTTCTAAGTGTAGGAAGTTGACTCAAACTGTTCAGAACCTTGATAAAATTAATTTAGGAACAGAAATTTTAATCTGCCAAATTTGCAAAAAACGCGGACATTCTGCTGACAAATGTCGATTCCGCGATCCTCAGAATCGGCAATCCGTCAAATTAATACAACAAACTAATATTATTTGCCAGCTGTGTTCCAAACCCGGTCATAATGCTAAATCCTGTCGAACTAATAGGACTAGTAGTCAAAATAAGCCCTCGGTAATTTGTTAATGGTGCGATAGACTAGGGCATATGGCTAATAACTGTTGGAAAAAGCAGAATGAACAACGTAACACGGAAAATAAGCCTAGGCCCACCTGTCAAAATTGCAATAATTTTGGGCATACCGCGAGAGATTGTCGATCTAACTCGAGGGCAAATGTGGCGCCTAAAGATACAGTAACGTGCCGTTATTGCAAGGAGCAGGGGCATCTCCTTGAGAATTGCGAACTGCGAATTGCAAGTAATAATCGAAGGAAAGTTAACGGTTCGGGAAATGCGAGCGGGCCCTCGACGTCGGGTGTGCAGCAGGGGTCCGGAAGGATCTCACACCCGCCGGGAGCCCAAGAGACCAAGTGAGTAACCATGCATTTACCGCCCGTCAAGTAATCACAAATCTCGACAAGCATAGTCGTGTACCTACCATTCAGGTAAAACTTTGTGAGTCAATTCCGCAAACTACCTTTTTATTAGACACAGGCAGTGGACCCAATATAATTAAAGAACGCTTTGTACCCGAAGATAAAATTATCAATTATAACAGTATTTTGAAATTAAGCGGAATAAATAAGTATCCTGTTTATACTATCGGAGAAATTATTCTGCCCCTTTTTGGGAAGGAGATAACATTCCACATTGTGTCAAGTAGTTTTCCGATATCACAGTCCGGTATTTTAGGCAACAATTTCTTTAAACAAACCTTTTCGAAAATAGACTATGCTAAAGGCTATTTAAATGTACCAGGCACTAATGTTCCTTTCTTTTCTCCAGAAATTATTACCGCAGCTCCCCGGTCTGAGTCACTGTTTTATGTAAGAATAGGAAACCCTGAAGTAAAAATCGGGTATATCCCTAAACAAAAAATCGCTCACGGGATTTATTCGAGAGAGACCATAGCAGAAAATATCGACGGCAAAGCATACCTTAGCATTATAAGTACCTTGGACGAAGAGGTAGACGTTCAGGTACCTACATTGCATCTTAAACCCTTGAATGATATATTCGACGATTATAAGTTAGAAGATAAGAACAAACCAGAAAAATCTGTCGACTTAAAGGATGAAATTAATAAAGGAGAAACAGAAGAGAAAACTAATGACGGAAGAAGTAATAATACGCATTACGGAGATATAAAATTGATTGATGATAAAAGTGAAATCTCAAAAATAAAAACGAGAGAGCATGGTAAAAATAAAAATAAAGAAATAAAAAATAAAGATAATCAATCTCAAAACGAGACAAAAATTAAAAGGTAAAACGAACATAAGATTCAAAGGGAGAACAAAACATTAAGTGAGAATTCTAATTCTCGAAATTATGGAGAGGGAAGTTTCCAA
Source organism: Solenopsis invicta (assembly GCF_016802725.1). Lineage (NCBI taxonomy): Eukaryota > Metazoa > Arthropoda > Insecta > Hymenoptera > Formicidae > Solenopsis > Solenopsis invicta. The sequence goes on along the minus strand of NC_052677.1, from coordinate 103,807 downwards.
ATCTCTTCCAAAATATTCTTCGATCCAAAAATTCACGAGGAGGGAAGTTACCAAACCTCCCTTGAATTGTCCAAGGATCTCAAATTTATTAGAGGGGAAAATTTCCAAACCCCCCAATGCCCCCCAACCCTGCCGATCGTGAAAAGGGAAGTTACCAAACGAGCGATGCGGTTTCTGTTCCAAGAGAGCCAGAAGAAAAGAGCTCTTTTACTCTCCCTGAAAAAATAGATGTTCTAAAAAGGGAAATGCTTATAGGATGACCTCTCTCGTTCTATCATCAAGAAACCAGCAAAAGAATTAAATAGTTTATGCTGTTCTGAAGAAAGCGAATCATCCTCGGAAAATATGGCCTCATTTCAACAAATAATTGGAAAATCCGAGGATAAACAAGTTTCAACAAGCACAGAGAAGCGAAAGATGCAAAAGGAAATATCTCACGAATGCTTAAAAATCTCCAAAACAAATGAACAAACCAGACTCGCAGAAATTATAGAATTATTGCGATTAGAGCACTTAAATACGCAAGAAAGAAATAGCGTAACGAATCTTATATCTTATAGTCAAGATAGATTTCACATTCCCGGAGAGAATTTAACGGCAACTCATGTGTTGCAACATCAGATACCGACAACAGATGATCGACCCATTAATACTAGGCAGTATCGATTCCCACAAATCCATAAAGAAGAAATAAACAGACAGGTCCAAGAATTATTAGAAAGAGGCATAGTAAAATTATCTCAGTCACCTTACAACACACCCATATGGATAGTACCCAAGAAGGAAGACTCAAAGGGAAATAAGCGTTGGAGAATGGTTTTAGATTTCCGAGCTTTGAATGAAAAAACCATTGGCGACCACGCTTACCCATTACCCAACATTGTTGATATCATTGACCAGTTAGGTGGAGCACAATACTTTTCAGTGTGCGATTTAGCCTCCGGATTTCACCAGATTAAAATGGATCCTGTTGATAGTCACAAAACTGCATTTACGACACCTTTTGGTCACTACGAATTTGAACGAATGCCCTTCGGTTTAAAAAACGCTCCAGCCACCTTTCAACGCCTCATGGATTTAGTATTATCTGGATTACAAGGCAAAGAATTGTTTGTTTATATGGACGACATCGTTATTTACGCTACCTCATTAGAGGAACACGAAAGAAAATACAATCTGTTGACGGACCGACTCCGAAAGGCTAACTTAAAATTGCAACCCGATAAATGCGAATTTTTAAAAACACAGGTAACTTATCTAGGGCATATAATAAGCCGAGATGGGATTAGGCCCGATTCCAAGAAATTAGAAGCCGTCCGACGATTTCCCAGACCCAAGACACCGAAAAATATCAAACAATTTCTAGGATTGGCAGGGTATTATAGGCGATTCATACCAAATTTTTCAAAATTGGCCAAGCCTTTAACAAATCTCTTAAAGAACGATGTCTGCTTCGAATGGACATCGGATCAAGAAAACTCCTTTGAAACATTAAAAGAGAATTTATGCAAAGAACCGGTGCTTCAATATCCCGACTTCTCCAAACCATTTATTTTAACTACCGACGCATCCGGTATAGCAGTAGGAGGTATCTTATCACAAGGTGAAGTGAATAAAGACCAACCGATAGCATACGCGTCGAGAACCCTAACAGATAACGAAATTAAATATGACACTTACGAAAAGGAAGCTTTAGCTATTGTATATTGTGTAAAACATTTCCGACCTTATTTATACGGACGAAAATTTACATTAGTAACCGATCATAAACCTCTGCTTTGGTTTAAAAATGCTCAAGATGCAAATATGAGGATACTTCGCTGGAGATTAAAATTATCGGAATACGAATACGACGTTGTATATAAAGCAGGAAAAACCAATGTAAACGCAGATGCCTTGTCTCGAAACCCCGTAAATATGGAAGAAGTCGACTGCAATGTTATCACTCGGAGGAAAATTTTTAACCCCGATGATCCAGAAGATGCAAAAATCATTTCCAAAATATTAGAAGAGTCCGAAGATGAAGAAGGAGAAGAAGATGACGATTTCAAACTTTACCTTTCGGACAATGAGGGAATTGAAGATCTAATACCCGACGAGAATTTACCTGAAGAAAACTCCGATCTGACACCTTCCATGTGCAAGGAACAAAATGAATCGCAGCAATTACAAACCACAGAGGAGGTATTAATACATGAACCACCTCGCTCTACTGGAATGCAAACTCGAAGCCAGACCAAAAATAAAGGTATCCAACAAAAAATATCACTTCAAGATTCGCATGAACATATAGATGAAATAGAGCAAATAGAAGAAAGAAACGATCCACCGGACAAAGGTAACAACGACGGGAATGACGAAGAGGAGAGCCAAGAAGAAGGAAGAGAGGAGGAAGCAAGGAGAAAGAAACATAAATCAAAACCCATTATTATTGAACATCGAATAATTAAGGCTAACACAATCGATTCTCGCGAATTATTATTTTTACGAAAAGATAATATTGCATATTTTGTCAACATTGATGGAAGTCCACTAGATTCGGGCTCGCAAAAATTATTTGAGCGAAATGAAATGCCAAATTTAGGAGCTCTAACCCTGGGTGAAGCTAAGGCAGTAAAATATAAGAAACATTATCATATAGCTTTGCCTATTAGCGAGAGACAGCGTGAAGGACCAACTATGACTTTAATTCAAATCACAACAGTCATCAGAGACCTACGCAATATTATTGAAAATTTAAAACTGGAAACAGTAAGCATCGCAAAATCAGACTTTGTGAACAACGTCCCATGGAGTAGCATTAAGCCTTTACTACAATCAACCTTTATAAACTCAACTTCAAAATTAATAATATGTAATGGGTTAATTAAATATCCCCCCAAGGATCTTCGGCCAATTATAATCGGAGAGATACATTGCTCACCCACAGGCGGACACCGTGGAGTTACGAAAACGTATAGTAGAATAAAACACCATTATTATTGGGAAAATTTGAAGTCCGATATCCAACAATACATACAACAATGCTTACAATGTCAATTAAAAAAGTTGGTGCGAGTCAAAACTAAACAACCCATGATAATTACTGACACGCCTGGTTCCTCTTTTGATAAAGTAGCTATAGATATTGTAGGACCTTTGCCAAGAACTAAAAGAGGAAGTGAATATATTTTAACATTGCAAGATCAATTAACTAAATTTTGCATGGGAATACCCCTTCCAGATCAAACATCTGAGACAATCGCAGAAGCCTTTGTTGATAGATTTATTTGTGTGTTGGGAGCGCCTAAGGCGATACTAACAGATCAAGGACGAAATTTTATTAGCGAACTAATGAAAAAGATCGCAAAGCTGTTCAGAATTCGTAAGTTTCGGACAACTGCCTTTCATCCGCAATCCAACGGATCTCTAGAAAGATCATATCACGCGTTAGGTGAATATTTGAAACAGTATCCCAATAATCAAAGAGAATGGGATCGATGGATCGGATTGGCAATGTTCAATTATAATACTGGTGTCCATGAAGCCACCAAGCATACACCATACGAGTTAGTTTTTGGTAAAATAGCAAGAATTCCCTCAGGCGAATTATTCGGGCCTGAGGATAAACTAACAAGCTATGACGATTACTTAATAAACTTAGCCACTCAGCTCCATGCTATCCAAACTAATGCCCGAGAAAATGTAGTTGAGACAAAAATTAAATCCAAAAAACATTATGATAAAAAAATCAATCCGCAAACATTTAGGCCTGGGGATCAAGTGTTCTTATTAAAAGGGCCTAAACCCGGTAAATTTGGGGATCATTACACTGGGCCACACGAAGTCTTAGAAATACTGAACAAAAATAATGTAAAAATCAAAATAAAGAAAAATAGCCGAATTGTGCATCCAAACCGATTGAGAATTTCCTATATAAAACCTGCCTCTAACAATTTAAATAAATAGTAACAACAATAATCCAAATTTCAGATGGATTCCCGGCTTATTGCTATAATGTTGATAATAGCATGGACGCGCAAAACGAATGGAATAATAGGCTACGATTGTGGATCACCAATGGCTAATATAACTACAATGTCTCTACTCAATACCGAAGAATGCGATATATCCCCTCAACGCGTGAACCAAACCAAAACCTACATACAACTCATACAGATTAATGAATTTAAAACCGTAAGAGTCAGGCAATGCAAGGTCGAGATTGATAGAATAGTGAAAACATGCGGAATGTTTTCCCATACCAGCGATGTACTTAATGGCAAATATTCGTACATAGAGGAAACATCTCGTGAATCCTGTATGCGAATGCAATGGATCGGAGTCTATCGACACGGAAACACTGTTATATCCGAATTAAAAGCTAATCAATCAATCTCCCGGCCGTTGATTTTAGCAGGACACATAGATGAAGGAGGGTGCCACGGAGGTAGTTATTCCGATACTTTCGGGAGTTGGCCTAACGTGATCGTGCTCGCCACTGTTAAAATCACACTTCAAGATTACGAAGCAACAGTCCAACTAAACTCTAATCGCTTAATGCTCCGCTCAGGAGTGACTTGCGACTTCAAGGCTACTCATTGTATAGATTTAGAAGGAGGAAACACATTCTGGGACCCGCTTCCTGCGGATCAATGTGCACTCTCCAATTACGCATCCCTCTATGACGGATTCGCAGACGTGTTAATAGATGATACCGGGAAGGAATCCCAGATAGTCTACACTGTAAAATCTCACGAAACAATTTTCGCATTAACAATGAGGGGAAAGTATACACATTGTGGGTATACACTCATAAGAACCGAACTTCCGAAACTATTGATTTACGAAACAACCTTCGGAAATTCGATATTTGGTAAACAATACCGCCCACAAAACCTCGATATTTTTACCTATATAAACTCTAAATTTTTGTACGTAGAAAAACATGTGCGCACCCAAGTAAACCAGTTATATCGAGATGTTCTCCAGCAACAATGTATTCTCGAACAGAAAGTATTAAAAAATGCATTGGCTCTCGCCACTCACGCCCCAGACGCTTTCGCCTATCACATAATGCAAGGGCCAGGATATATGGCCCTGCTAGCTGGAGAAGTGATACACATAGTGAAATGCGTACCCGTTGAAGTAAAGATCGCTCGTACTGAGAAATGTTACGATCAACTGCCGGTATTACGAAATAATGAAAGTCTGTTTTTAACTCCGCAAACTCACATTTTGTTACGCCAAGGAACAGAAGTTACGTGCAACTCACTTGCACCTGCCATGTACCTTCTCGAAGATTCATGGTACAAGTTTACACCTAGACCAGTCGAATCACTTCCTCCAATAATTATGAAACCCATGACCAAATTGACATGGAAGTATATTAGTCCCGGCTTACTCGCCACGAGCGGAATATATACAGATAATGACCTCAAAACACTTCGAGATTACATAATGTTTCCTGCTGAACGACCCGCGTTACTCAATACGGTGGCTCGAGGAATGATGGGCCAATCAAGCTCTATAAATGGGGGATCTATTTCTAACCTCTTGGACGAAGCCTCCATACAAAAAATAGCCGCGACAGCATGGGAAAATTTTTGGAATCGATTCTTAATTTTTGGAAATGTCAGCCCCGGCATAATTGGAATCTATATGTCGGCAAGAGTCGTTAAACTAATAATAGATACCTTTGTACACGGGTACGCCTTACATACCGTGTACGGATGGTCAGTATATTTAGTGGGAGCAATATGGGATTCTATCACCCAACTCCTGCTATTTAGGAAAGGAAAAATGCAAATTCAAAAAATCATCGCCCTCAGCTCCTGCTGAGTCCGAACTACAACAAGTAAGACTTTCTGAACTACAAGACGATCCTACGCAAGAAAAACATACCTATCCCTTGCTTCCCCCGCGGGAAGCCACTACCTACACCCTTGAATTAAAAAACTAAACCAATCCTTTACTTCCCAGTTCCCATTCTATTGTTATAGATGACTATGGATATTGGCCACACGAACATAAGACTTCTGACAAGGAGCCCATTGAGAGTGAAAATAATAAAAGCAGACGCGCCCACTCTAATCTGGGTACATCTGCAAAACTCTGCTGACGACTTCGAAGAGCTACTAGAGGAACTCCAACGCAGAATGGCACGGCGAAGCCGATTTTTGCACTACCCACCCGAAGATATTAAACCGGACGAAATTGTTGCTGTCCATGATAGGCACAAATGGCAGCGCGGAATTATCCTTGACACCCACGAAGATGGGACAGCCACTATTCTTCTCAGGGATTGTGCTCGCGTCGTCGAACGGCTCTTCTGCGACATTTATCAGCTTGAGGACAGATTTCGCGACTTTGAATGGCGGGCAATTCCTTGCGCAATAGCTCACGTAGGGCCCTGTCCAATAAAAAGGATATGGCCCCGACGAGCCAGAGAGCTCTTAAAGTTCCTAATTGAACAAAGAGAAGGTTGGATCAGCATCATGGGCGATGTGGAAGAAGAAGCAGCGCTTGTAAAACTAGAAACAAGAAACGACTGCGGGAGCGAAATGCTCGACGTCAAAGACATTCTTTTGAAATTAGGGAATGCTCGGGACACCGAGAATATTTTGGAAAAAGTATACCCCTCGATCAAATAGATGTAGTAATAATAAAGTTGGTTAGATAGAAAACCAATAATCTAATAATAATCAAGCAACTATCTTATAAAATACTCACCAATATTTACTCACATAATAAAAATATATACACGTATATACATATCTCGCAATTAATATGTGCATTCTTAAGGCTAAAAAGTTTGCAACCATTCTCTTATAGATATGCAAATCGAACGCACTAACCCCAGACTGCTGATTGAGAACCCACAAGCGGTCGAAGTGGTAAAGGTAGACTCACTCGATTCTGGATACACCTGAAGGACATGCGGAAGGATTTAAAAAAAATGCAAAGAGACTTAAATAAAATGACGAGTCGAAAGGCACAGTTGTTACAACCTATAATTGATTACGCAGTAAGCGAAGAACCAGTAGTTACACGAGAAGGACAAAAATGGAAAAGAGGAATCATTACAGATGGAATCGAAGAAAATGGTAAAGTAACTGTAGCCCTGTTAGATTGGGGACGCATCGTCCGAAGACGACCCACAGAAATCTACACGCTAGAAAATAGATTCAAAACACTACCATGGCAAGGAGTACCTTGCGGACTGGCTTACCTAAAATCAACCTCTGAAGGACCATGGTCACCAAGAGCAAAAAAGGCAATCAAAGCAATAATCGAAAAGCAAGAAGGATGGATCAACATATTGGGAACTCTAAGGGATGAAGTAGCCCTTGTTGAACTACGATTAAGGGGTGAAAACAAAGGTGAAATCAAAATAAAGGAAATAATGATATTGCTAGGACATGGTGAACATTGCGACGATATTCGATCCGTCCCAGCGGTCGAAGTACCAATGAGTCGCGAGGATCCATGGATCACCACGTGGAGCCAGACCATAAGCCACGATTCACGAAATAATCAATACCTGAGAGAGGAACTTCGATGCATCACCCTATTAGAAGGACGACCAATCTATATGAGCCTCGACAACTTACAACTGTTCTGCAGCGACTGTTACCAGAAAATGGCGGCTGATCAAAAATCAAAATATACACCGCTGTTCCCGCACAACTTGGTCCATAGGAGATCAGTAGAGCACAGAGACAAATGCACAATTTGCAAAGGAAGGATGATAAACATCAGACCGACAAGCAGCTGTAAAGAATGCACTACGGGATATCAACGTGCCTTCAAAAAACGCTTAAACCAAGGATGGGGAATAGCCATCGCAATCACACCTGAGGACAACAATGACCATAGAGGGAACTCCAGCAACCGTCGAGAAAGCGAGACATCTACACATTTTTAATACCGCGTTAACATCATAAGCAACTACATATTTCCTTATGCCATCAGGAACGGTAGCGAAAACATTAATAATTAATTAATGTCCATCAACTATGTCAAAGATAGTACAACAGAACTAAATACTCGGGGAGGGGGAAGAACCTCCCAATTAAGGAAATTCATCGAATACCTTATCCCCGAATAATAGTAATAATAATAATAATAATAATAAAAATATATATATATATGTATATATATATGTAGTAGTAGTTAAATATATAACTCAATCGATGAATTTTCAATTACAGCATGTAACATGCGGAAGTCCTTCAGCCTCCACTGGGCCGAGTTGTTCTGGGAAGACTATCTATATCTGAGCGATCTCCGGTGTGTTACCAGCTTAGGAAATTTGAGAGTGTTTCAACAACTTGATGATTATTCAAAAATTTGCAGCAAATGGTACGTAGTTCTGACACCCGTCGTGAAACTCAGATATACTCGTCTATTTAGGCACCATCTAATCCATGTAAACGCCGTGCATCAAAACCGTTGCGCTATATGTCACGAAATAATGGTAATGGTTGGAATGGCCAAATCTTGTCAAGATTGTCTAGAACGATTCGACCACGCCGACAGAACACTCCTAAATGCCGGCCACGGCATACCTGTAGCCATTTCCCCAAGGGAAACTTAAGATTACGCAAGCGTAGTGTTACGTATAATACTAAGGGAAAATAAGATTGCAAAAAAAAAAAAATCTCAAAAAATTACTGAACTGACCGTCACCTGTATTTGAGCATGAGGTAAAACGAGGAAAAATCTTCCTTTGTTCCTTTTATCTGTATACATCTATTCACTACTTGATCGATTGCAGCATACGTATACGCAAATGATGTCTGCAATTCGCAACTTCTGCTGGGGAAAAAAAGGACGAGAAGAAGAAGAAAAATTTTCATCACGTTGCCTGAGCACTGTCATACTCATGGGAAAACTCCGGTGCGTTACTACATTGAGAGGACACCCGATATATCAACAATTCATCAGTTATAAAAAAATATGTGAAAGTTGCTACCTGGCGATGACATTCGACCAACAAAGAAAATACGCGGCTGTCTCAGCACACCTCCTGGCTCACATGGATTTTCTCTACAACCAGGACAAATGCACCCGCTGCCTGCAGGTAATGCTGAGATACAGGGATATTGAAGAATGCCAGGAGTGCCTCAATACATTCGAATACGCAGACATCGTGGGCCTGAAAATGGGATGGTGGTACCCTTCAATTGGTTAACAGAGGTATCATAGACCCGGTTAGACCGGATGAATACGACTATCCCCTGCTGTTAATAACGATCAAGTAGTGTTCCACATATCAGTACAAGAAAGAAAGAGAGAAATAGGTAAACCTTGTGCCAAAGATAACTATAAACGTATATTTTACCAAAGATAACATAACACCTAGCACCGCAAGCGTAACCTCGGTAGGTTAGGTAATTAATAGGGGACAAATAAGCAATTAGAAGCATAGAAGAAAAAAATAATAATAAAAATTTACCTTTTCTTCCATGTCTTTACAATTAGGAATAAAGAGAAGAGTATATGCATAATTATAAGCATACATATTCATAAAACAATAATATATATGTATCGTTTTAATCAAAATAACGTAAGGACCTTAATTCTGTATAAGCATCTTAAACACTAAGCTAACTAACAATAAACAATTAAGCAGCTAGCGATAGACCAATAAGTATTCGATAGACCAATAAGTATTCGATAGACCAATAGGTATATCACACGAAGAAAAGAAAAGAGATTCAAATTTGCCTTCTCTTTCCGTCATTACTCACACGTAGGATACGGATACGTATATATAAATATACATATATATAATTATACGCATATAGTAGAATAAAAGTGAAAAAAAAATGGAGAAGAAAATTATGTGAGAAAGGTATATATATATATATATATATATATATATATATATATATATATATATATTTCTATCAACAAATTATATAAATTAATAACGACAATAATAATAACAAAAAAAAAAAAATTTATTGATTTATCTTTACAGAGTGTGTAATTGTAAAACACATATTTATATATATATATATATATATCTTCCGTTGAAATAATATAGATCTCTAACCTTGTGTAAGTACCTTAAACGTTTAGATAATTAAACGAGTGCTAATAAATAAATAAGTGTTTGGGAACACGAAGGAAATAGAAAAGATTCTTTGTCCTTCCTGTTTTCACCCATATATATATAGAGAAGAATAAAGGGATAAATATATAAGTATGTAAGAAATGCAAAAAAAAAAAAATCCTTATAAAAAATATTATTATAATTAAAAAAAAGGGGTGGGGAGGGGAAACATTTATTATATATTATGCAAATATTTTTATAAGAATATATATATATTTATGCCTTGCATCTATCAGGGAATTATGTAAAACCTTACCAAAAAATAAGAATTTTTATATTATAAACGCGGCGCTGGTAATTAAGTAAATAACACTAAACAAATAAATAACCAGGAATACGAAAGAAAAAAAGGGAAGGGGATCTGGAGGTCGCCCTTTTCTTTCCTATTTCTATATAACTCACAACGCACACCTAGTATACTTCCGCTCTTGTTCTTTTTCTCGAACACCTTTTCTCTCTTTGCGAAGGATTTTTTTTTTTATAAACATAATATATTCACTAAATTTATTACTCTCCCCTCCCATACTCTCTCTCTCTCCCTCTCTCTCTAATTTTCCTCTTCTTAGGATTTACTCACAAGAGTCAATCCGGAGGAATCTTTTTATTACTAATTTTCCTCTTTCTTAGGATTTACTCACAAGAGTCAATCCGGAGGAATCTTTTTATTACTAATTTTCCATTCTTCTTGGGATTTACTCACAAGAGTCAATCCGGAAGAATCTCTTTATTTCTTCTCTTCAATCGTAAGATTTTCTTTCTTCCTCTTCCTCTCTTTAGATTCAGCCGAACCCTTTTTACCTTCAATCTCCTCTGGTTTCACTCGAACCCTGTTCGGGTTAACCCGAAGGAGTGTTTAAACTCCAACCTTTCGATAAACATAGAGAGAAACGGAGTTTTTTTTTTTTTGTAAATAATGATAATATTCCCCGAATCCACGAATATAAGTCCCGAGCAGCCGTAAAGCGGCACCGGAATCGCCACAATCCCCGAATCCGCCGCCTCAAAGCCATAGAGGAACAAATAAATAACACCGCTGTGTTAAAGGAACTTCCAATGTAAATCGCACACCTACATCCACACATACATACACGTATATATATATACATAGGTATTTATATAGTTAAGAAAATTATAAGTAGTAATTATCCGATATAAGAATAAGTCAGTTGTATGGTATACTCTACATTGTAATTGTTTACTTTAAATTTCTAGAACCTTCAGTTTAAATCGTTCCTATAGGGATATAATATTTGATTTTAGCCTTCTCTTAGTTTAACATTATAATTATATCACAGGTCCAGTTGTATTCGACATTGTAATTGTTAACTTAAAAATTATAGAGCCTTTAGTTTAAACCGTTGTTTTTTGTTATGAATATAAATCATTTTTCAAAATAAACAAATTGTATTCTCATTTACTACTGATTAAAATAAACCGGGTACAATAATTAATTGGTGCTAATTTCATAACCACTACCACCATCCCTCGCTCTTACAAGATAAGCACTAGGTCCAATCCCGAGGTAAAGCAATTAAGTTTGTTGCCTCAAAATAGGACCAAGGCACGCGGAGCATCCCGGATATTTTGCCATTGGGGCCTCCCGCTGCGGGCCCTACTGACCTATATCCCGGGTTGTCGACGCGGTCTCCCGTGCCGCACGTGCACACTCTCGAATTGTTACGTCCCTCCCTTCTCCCTCTATATCTTGTCTACCCTTCTTTAACCCTGGACGTAACATATTTAAGAAGATAATTACTATAGAAATTTTAAAGAGATCTTTGTGTTGTTCATATAAACAGACATATAATTTAAAATAAATGACTAACTTGAGAAGATTATATGAAAACAATAATTAGAAATACGATTCACGTAAAACATGTTGGATTAGAGTCTTTATAGAGTCTATATTGCAAGATCCGTAATATGTAATAAATTAAACAGTTTGTCAAAATGAAAAAAGGAGATAACATAGATAAAAATATATCGGAGAAATTTTTATTCTAATGACACAAAATATCAAAATATTATGTAATAGTAGCACACTATTAAAAAAGAAACTTTAAACTCGCGTTTACTTGATGTCTTAATTTTTTTATTCATACTTCATTTAAAAATTTTAACTTTTTCAAACACTTACAATTACTTTCTTCTTTCAATTTTATTTCCATTCTTCACTCCTTCAATACTTCCTCTTTCCTTTCTTTCTTTTTCTATTATTCTATTCAAAAATTTTTACCGTCTCCAACACTTTCAATTTCTTTCTCTTTTCAATTTTATTTCAATTCTAAACTCCTTTGATCCTTCCTTCCATCCTTTTTTTTTATAATATTCTATTAAAAAATCTTTACCATTTCCAATACCTTCAATTCCTTTCTCCTTTCAATTGTATTTTCATACAAAATTCCTTCAATCTTTCTTCCTTCTTTCCTTCTTTTTTATATTATTCTATAGTATTTCTCTACTTTCCTTTATCTTCAATACTCATTTTTAAAATAACTTTACTAAAATGGATAATATTCTATTAAAGAAATTTTTATTTTTATGACAATTATTAAAATATCACATGATATTCACCCATTATTTAAAACAAAACTTTCAAACCAGTATTTAATAACATTCCAAATTTTATTCATCCTTGATTTAAAAACCTTAACCTCCTCAAACATCTTCAATTCCTTTCTCCATTCAATATTATTTCCATTCTACAGTCCTTTGATCGTTCCTCCTTCCTTCCTTCCTTCCTTCTCTTTTACATTATTTTATTGCTCTTTTCTTCTTTTTTTTATTTCACATGTTTAAAATCTTTACTAAAATAGATAATATTTTATTAGTAATACTTTTATTTTTATGACACAAAATATCATGTAATATAGGCCCATTATTAAAAAAAAGCTTCAAACTGATGTTTAATTGAAGTCTCAATTTTATTCATCCGTTATTTAAAAATCTTAACTTTCTCCAACACACCTTCAATTCCTTTCTACTATCAATTTTATTTCTATTCTACACTTCTTAGATCCTTCCTCCTTCCTTTTATTATTATTCTATTCCTCTCCTTTTCTTTATCTTTATTTAACATTTTTAAGAAATTTTACTTAAATATGTATTTTATTAGAGAATCTTTTATTTTTATGACAGAAAATATCAAAATATTATGTAATTTTCGCCTATTATTAAGAAAAGACCTTTAAACTGGTATGTAATTAATGTCTTAATTTTATTCATCCTGTATTTAAAAATTTTATTATTCTCAAGCATCTTTAATTCATTTCTCCTTTTAATTTTATTTTCATTCAAATTACTTCGATCTTTCCTCCTGTTTTCTTTCCTTTTTATACTATTGTATTAAAAAATCTTTATATTCTTTATTACCTTCAATTCTATTCTTCTTTCAATTTCATTTCCATTTTGAAATCCTTGGATTCCTCCTCCTCCTTTCCTTCAATTTTATATTAGTCTATACCGCTTCTTTTCTTTTCTTTATTTTACATTTTTAAAAAACTTTAATAAAATATGTAATATTCCATTAGAAAAATTTTTATTTTTATGGTAGAAAATATTATCGCATATTATTAAAAAAAAGTTTCAAACTGGTGTTCAATTCGTGTCTTAATTTTATTCATTCTTTAATTAAAAATCTTAACATTCTCAAACACCTTCAATTACTTTTACCTTTCAATTTTATTTCTATTCAAAACTCAATCGATCCTTCCTTCTTCTTTCCTTCCTTTGTTTTTATATAACTCTATTCAAAAATCTTTACCTTCCCAAAATACCTTCAATTCTTTTCTCCTTTCAATTTTATTACTATTTTATACTCCTCCGATTCTTCCTCTTTTCTTGCTACTCTTTCTTATTATTCTATTTCTCTTTCTTTTCAATAACTTTATTTCACATTTTTAAAAAACTTTACTAAAGTACATAATAACTTATTAAAGAAATTTTTATTTGTATGACACAAAATATCAAAATATTATGTAATATTTGCCTATTATTTAAAAAAACCTTTAATCAAGTGTTTAATTGTAAAGGTCTTTACTTTATTTATTTTTTATTTAAAGATCTTTGCCATCTCCAACACCTTCAATTTATTTCTCCTTTCAATTTTATTTCCATTTTAAACTTCTTTAATCTTTTTTCTCTTTCCTTCCTTCTTTTCCTACGTATTATTATATTCAAAAAACATAACCTTCTCCAAAACCTTCAATTCCTATCTCTATTCAATTTTAATTCCATTCTACACTCTTTCCTTTTGTATTATTCTATTCTTCTTCTTTGCTATGTCTTTATTTTACATTTTTGAAAAACTTTACTAAAATACCTTATAATCTATTAAAAAATTTTTTATTTTCATCACAAAAAATAACAAAACATCATGTAAAATTCGCTCATTATTAACCCTTAAACACGTAAGTGAGTCTGAGAGACCCCATATGAAGTTTTGAACGCTTGCTATGTGAAGACAGAATGAGATAGGAGGTTTGGACCAAGACGTAAAAAAAGTTTGAAATCTCTTCTTTCGATTGATATGGTTGATCAACTTTTTTGGTCAACTAGAATTCAAACGGCACAGCAGCAAAGTTTTGTTAGGGTCAATGCGATCCATATAGTGTGTAAGTAAAACTTTTTTGTGAGCATTTTACATAAAAAAGCTGGACAAACTACGTTCGAACAGGTCGGTTTGCGGATGTTACTCGCATATACTCTGTCTAAAGTTGGAATACTCTAGAAAATGCTATAGAAAAGGGAGTTTTTCCGAAATATATCATGAAACACATCAATTTTCAATTTTAGACACGATTTAATCAAAAATACCTCATATTCGCCTTGTTACATAAGTACATTTTTTAATAAAAATAACAATGATATAATTTTTTTTTTTTTTTGAAAGTATGAAAGTATGAATCTTTAGCTTTAAAACGCCGTATTGTAAAGTTCTTTAAAATTTTTTGTTGCAAAGATATGATTTTTTTTTTATGTGGATTTTTAGATGCCCAAAAATACCTCATATTCTCCATGTTACATAATTATACTTTTTAAAAATAATGACTTTGCCAAATTTTATTTTGAAAATGGGACTCTTTAGCTTTAAAACGCCGTATTTGAAAGTCCTTAAACGTTTTTTGTTGCGAAGATATGATTTTTTGAAGGAAAAGTGGATTTTTGACCAATTTCTCATTTTTGCTTAATGGTTTTTCTTTTATAACTTCACAATAAATTATTTTTCGGCAATGCCGATTGTGCAGTCACAATCCTGAGATTTTGAACTTTCGTTTAAAAAAAAAATCGTAGAAAAATATTGATTGTAATCAAAGTTATAGCTTCTCAAAATTAAAAAAGTCTCCTAGACCCAAAAACGTGTTTCCGTATTTTACAAGATCGGTGTGTTTAAGGGTTAAATATAATATTGAAATGGAACCTGAAAAGTATTTTTATTCGCTTTTATTGTTATTTAAACCATGGAGAGATTTATCAGAATTAAAATTAGAGTATAATACTTATGCTACAGCATTTATAAATATACATATATATATATATATATATATATATATATATATATATATATATATATATATATTTATATAAATAATATACTTTAATTATATATATATTTCATTTTTTCGATAACATCTATTGACTTGATTTATCAGTGATGTACATGTATTAGCACAAAGTGTTTATAGATCATCACGAGGAATCAATTCGTAGTGATCACAGAGATCAAGTAACGTTCACCGGAATCGCAACTTGGGTGACCGCGTGGAATTTCAGAAAAAAAATTCTTAAAAAAATTTCAATATTAAAAAAAGATTTGTTTAATGTAAAAAGAAATAAATTTTAACGTTTAAAAAATTTTTTTATTGCAAAAGTTTTTAAAATGTTTTTTTAAAAAAACATTTTTTTAATATTGTATGTTGATTGGGACGTGAAAAAAATGGTTAGAATTTTTGAGTATCGTATGCATGCATGCGAACAATATGAGTTTCATTTGGAGAACGCATTTGAGACTTATATCGCTCGCACGCATGAGTACCGCACGCATGCGACTGATATGATTCTCATATGATGACGCATCTGTCGGATACGGTATCCGATACGGATAATCCGCACGGCATGCGCGCATTTTGTTACCTGAGTAATTTTATGTTGGACCATCAAAATAATTATGGACGTCCGAGCGTGATAATGTTGGTGTAAACAGTTTTGGCATTCCAGCAATCAAGTTAAACGTCCGATACAATTTTTTAAATGGTTTAACATAATTATTTTCCGATCTGTATTATAGCAAAATTGTTCTTAAAGTGCGCGATTCAGAAAGCCACAGTAAAACAATTTTGTATTTAATTTAATACATTTTATATATGACTATTTAGGAAGTAACACAAATATTGTGTAATATATTAAAAAAAAAAAAAAAAAAAAATATATATATATATATATATAACATCGACATAATTTGGAAACAAATTATGAAAGCATTTTCTTCATTAAAATTAATATTATAATATATGTACATTGGCATATTTTATTTGTTTTAAACTTATTTTTTATGTTATTTATTTATTTGTGAATTATGTTATTTTAACAATGAAAAGTGTTTAATATCAATTTAACATAAAATATATTTAAATAACATAGTACATAATCATATTATACAATTAAAATCGAGAAAAACCCATGGACGATTATAATAAAATCTTCGTGCTGAAATAACTTTAGTTTTAATGTGAACATATATACATTTTTTTACGTATATATAAATACGTAAAAAAATGGGATGGGTTGCGGACATGCCCACGGATTATATACGTTTATCTCATACGTTTTTATACCGTAAAATATGTATGATTATAATGGTTATTATACGTATCTTATACTGATCTGTGTTTATTGGGTTGTTAATAAATCTAAGTATATGAAGAAATGAATTTATTCTATAAATTGAATAATAATTTAATCTTCCATTTCATAGTTTATTAAACAAGTAATTAAAAAGTTTGTAAAACTTAAATCATCTTGATTTGTTAATTTTGTATTGTAATATCTTTTCGAAAATTAAGTAAAATACGCCAACGCTGATGTGTAGTCTATGTCATTAAATCGTGAGCGTCGAACCAACGGCAAAAATAATCCGCCAATAATCTTTTTTCGTCGACCTTCGGAATAATTTAAAAGTGATTGTCGCTTTCCGTAAGAGCGAGAAGGACCAAAGATGACCCATGGACCCACTGACTCATATAGAAAGTAAGAGCAATTTTAGCAAAAGACAGAAACAATTTAAGGTAAAGAGCATTTCAAGTCATTTTCATTTTGTGTAGGATGTGTTACATAATTATATAATGGTGTATATTTGATTATACACTGAGGAAAAAATGTAACATCAATACAATTGGGGAATGCTCTTTTACAAATAATAATACAAATAGGGACAGAGATAAAATGTAATAAATAAGTTCAAAAAATTGTTCTAAGAGACCTGTCTTAAATCATTTGACAAACTGTTTAAGGTTGTAAAATATTGCACTATTAACAAAACTGAAAGATGTTGTAAATTTAAATAATTTTGTTGCAATTTATTGCAATTGTTATTAAAATATAATAGTTGTTGACTTAAAAATCTATCACATTTAACAGAACTTTGCGTAATAAGTTGTAATAAGTATTTAAAGCATGTAAACTAGCATAATAATATAATAACTAAATAATAATAATCTATAGCAATATTTAACTTAATTTGTAGGTCTATAAATGTTTTCGTAGAGCATTTATTACAATAGCTTATAGAACAAAATTTTACAAAGAAATTATTATGTAAAACTATTGTAATAAATAAAATATTGATTGCTACAAATTGTAAAATTACTAAACAAAATGAACAGTAATAATCATCTGGCATTTTATATGTATTATATTATTTACATTTAATTGTAGGGGATATTTTTATAATTTGTACTATGGAATGTGTAACGCTCATAGAAATTTAGCACTAGTATTGGCCAATTAATTACTTACTTTGAATATCAGAAGCAATGCTTTTAATATTTAAAATAAATAATTAATTGGTCAGTACTAAATTTCTCTAAAAGGAAGAAGTAGTAAAAAACATATTTATTAATGAATTAAATATATTTACACATAAATGCCTACGCAAAAGTTTTACACATTACAAATTTTAATAAGATAACCCTGATATATAAGTAAAGAAACAATTTGTATAAATACAAAATATAAAATAAACATACAAAATTGCGCATAACAGATTAGGACTACATATTAAAATATAGATAGGTCCTTATCAGGGTATTGATTATTAAATAATATAATTTTAAAATCTAACAACTTAATTCTTTAGCATTACAAAAAAGTAATGAATTGATATTTTCGAAGTAACGGTAACGGTAACGCGTTACTTTACGAAATCAGTAACGAGTAATGGTAACGAGTTACTTTTTACAAAACGTTCCTTTGTAAAAGTCGGGATGGTTATTAATGTTAACGGACGTTCATTATATTATAGTAAAATTTCCCCTTCTCGAAATATTATAAAGAATTCAAAATATTATAAAGAATTTTTTGCGAAAAATAAAATGCTTGTTTTAACGTTTTATGCTTACTTTTATCATTAATAAACTCGATTAGAATCCTTATTAGAATTAACATTGATTAATAAAACTCAACAGTCACTTTTGATCATGTAATTTATTTCGACACTAAAATAAATTATGGACATCGAGCATCAATATAAAAAGTCTATATCATTTAATTTATTTTAAGAAGATCCATAATATGTATAAATTATGCTTCCACACGCGAGATATAATAATAATACGAATAAAACTCAATGTAAAAGTTTTGACAAACATGGTTTTAACGTAAATATAAAATATTTTTATTGTATATTATAAGTTTAATATTTGACTTTGATATTATTTAATGTAAAAAAACGTAAACTTTAAAATATTTTAAATTGAAACACAATTTTCTATTAAAGGACCCACAGGACTGTCGTATTATCCAATTTCACAAATCTTTTCTATCAATGACTTTAAGCATGATCTAATAATGAATTTTACATTGAATAGATTTCACTTCAAGAGTAATAAGTGTGTAAAACAAAATTTTTGATAACATTTGGCATCGAATCACGAAAACAAATGCAATGTTCAATGATAAAAATCGAATTTCGCGAAACCGACGCGAGCTACCTAGGCGACCAAATTTTTTTTTGCTGCTTCTTCTATTAAAGGAGGAAGAGAGAGAGAGAGAGAGAGAGAGAGAGAGAGAGAGAGAGAGAGAGAGAACTGGAACCGGATTCGTTACGCAATTCGTGATGCGTGAGTCCAGTGGCTATGTAATTAAATGTCAAGGTCCCTTTTCTCTGTTATTCACATTGAATTTTATTCGTATTATTATTAGATCTCGAGTGTGGAAGCACAATTTATACATATTACGGATTTTCTTAAAATAAATTTAATTTTTAACAAAATCAACATGAAAATCAAGAAGTTGATCAGTAAATTAAATGACAGAGTTCTGAACCTGGTTGACGAGATTGATACGCCCGTAGAAGAAAGTTCATGTTCTTTCCGTATGTAAAAGACTTATCGGAAAAAATATCTGAGTCTCTGAATAAAGACGAAGTAACGCTTGGCTTTAGATGTTTAAACAAGCTAGATCAATTTATCAAAGTTTACAAAGACAGGAGCAACAAAACAGAGTGTAACAATGTCGTTTATAAATTAAATTGTAATGACTGTAATGCTTCATATGTAGGACAAACAAAAAAGAAATTAAAAACACAAATTAAAGAACATATGAATAACATCAAACTTGAATCATCCAAAATATCCGTTATTACCCTGCCTGCACCAAACGTAACAAGCATGTCACTCTGCTGTGCTAACTCGTCGCATGTTACATCCCTGCCGAAAATATGCGATTAAAACCGATTAAAAAAAAAGTAATCCAAATCGATCGGGATTTCTGCACCGAAAATACGGTATTAAGACCGATTAAAAGTCAGATCGGAATTAGTATAATTCGGACGGATTAATATTGGGATAAATCCATTTCAATCCGAAATTACATGATTTCATAAATTATAATTAAATCGAATTTTAATGCGATATAACACGCTGAGACGCTAATAAATCTTGTGTGCCATTTTTAAATAAAAAGATATTTTGATGATAACACTATAAATCACGTTAAAAAATTTGTAAAATTGTCCAAAAGCTATGATTAACCAAATAAAAAATGAAACTTCGGTTTTTCACCTGAAATGTTTTAATTTTATAAAAAAAACTTCTGTTTTTCACCCGAAATGTTTTAATTGTGAAAATTAAAATATTTCAGGTGAATAATTATAAAAACGAACATCTTCGTCAACAATATTTGCATTTTGTTCGCTTTGTTCGTTAGTCTCTTGAGTGATTTTACCGAGGGGGAATTCACAACCCAAAATTTTGTACACCAATGCCGATTTTTGGCATTGCTGTAAAACACTGCCGACATTTTTGTACACTGCCGACAATGCTTATTGTTAGTCAATGCCTACAATGCCGTCAATCCTATATTAAAATTAAGGCAATGCCATGCAATTATGAACACTACCGCGTGCCCATTATCATACGCCAATGCCTGCACAAGAATTCTAAAGCTTTCCCGAAGTATTCAAAAATTTTTGTGCTCAACCCCATGATCGAAAAACCGACTCTGAAGTGAGCTCACCACTCCCCAACCACTGACGACAATGCCGTCAATATTATAGGTCACTGCTTACTTTTTTCGGCAGTCCACTGCCGAAATTTTGTACACCAATGCCGGCTGTGAATTTCCCCTCGGATTTTACTGTTTCTTGTTTTTCTGTTTGTGTACTTCTTTTTCTTGTCACTATTTTTTGGCCTCGCATTTTCATCATTCATCTGTGAATCATCAACAACGTCCTCGCTTCCTTCATCAATCGATTGATCTTCATCGGTATCTTCACATATTTTCTTTAAATCAGCAAGTTTTTTCCCACATAGTAATAAAATTTAGACATTTCTCTCATAGAATTATCTTTGTCAGGAGTATCGGCAAATTTGGTTTTGTACACGTTGTTTATACAATGCTTGTATGCATCTGAACAAAAAATATAAATGACAATATAAATACAAATAAATATAAATACATATTTTTAGCTCAGTAGTATGGTCTTAAAAACAAAACATAAAAAATAATATATATTATATATTCATACAATAAACTAAAATAATATTCTCAAATGATTACACTTATAAATTTATACTCATTATTATAATATTCCATTGATTTTGTTTAAAAATTATTAGTAACAAACTTTATATATTTATATATTTATATTATATGATGCACAATGAAACATATGTTATACCTTCACAAGCTCTCAATTTCTTTTCATCCAGTTTATTGCATTTCTTTTTTTTACCGCGTTGTGCAGTAGTGTATCCTGTAACGGTGCTAGTCATGAGCAATTCATCATCGAAATTAGCAAGAATAATATTACTTGCAAATTGGCGAGGAGTTTTCGACGAGTTCAACACTCTGTTATAGTGGATTTCACTCATCCACTCGTTTCGCCCAATGTGAATCTGTAATGTGTGCATAAATGTTTATTATCATAACGAATAATTTTTAAAAATAATATAATACATAGGAAAGGCAGTACTCATTACCATCCCACTAGTAGACTGTCTTGTCCCAATTGGTGGAAAATTATTTTCGTACTGCATGTTGATATTGGAAGTCAATACAGTTTTCAATGTTGCTGTAAAAATTAAAATGTTTTATTTTTATCTAGATAACATTTTAAAAAAATTACGACTATCCAGATAACATATAACATATCTAAACAAGATGATTAAAAATTACTTAAAGATTATTGTCTTATTGTCTTTTATATATCTTTAAGAAATTTTCTTTTCTATGCTGTCTGAATAGCTATGTAATTCACTTATTAATGTATTTATTGTACTTCAAGAATTTAGGACTTTTTTATAAACTGACGAAAAAAAGCGTAATGTATACACAATTTCTTACTTTCGCATTCGTTAGTTTTATCGATTAACGCTGTTTGCAGTCGTTCGTTTAACTTTCTTACATTTGTCAACTCAGACGTTACTTTCTCCAGCTTTTTTTTCATTTCTTTGCGTTCACCCTCTAAATTGTTGTTATATTCGTGTAATTCCTTAATCCGTGATTGTAATTTCGACTTTTGTTCACGAAGTAACGATACTTTTTCTTTTAACTGCAAAAAACGGGTATAGTTTTAAGTGTATATTATACTACTACTATAGTAGTACAATGTGTGCAGAGAAAAATGTATCCAATTTACAGACGAGAATTAAAATATCTACTGGTTATGCTTATATTGTTATGTTATATAATTATTCTTTATCATAATACATTTTATGAAGTTGTATGTTTGCCATAAAATGATGAATTGTTTTGCAAATCGCCACTTTCATACCGATTACTCTTTGATTTTTTATTTAAATACTCTGTTATAAGCTGCAACCAGACATGTATTTGAATGTGATACATTTTTCTTTCTGTGTAAGCAATTATTTTTTGTTCTGACAAATATTTTACACAGTATCTTTAACTCATTACACATTTTCTTAGTTACAGTGATTTTCATAAAATGATGCAAAGATTTCGGACGCAAAGATTTCGCAAAGAGTTCATATTCACGTTTATGTGGACTCATCTAAATAAAAATTGTCATATTAGGTTAAGTTTTCAAAAACTAAATATACAGAACAATTATACAAATTATAAATTTCTAACAGATTGATATTCACTGCGGAATTTACTTCTTCGCATTCAAAAATTAAGAAACATCACACGGGGTACATTTCGATTAAACTTAATATAGAACTTAACTATACTAAAAAATAATTTTTTGGCTCTAAATCTTAATAAACGCTTTTCAACACTTTTTATCTTTGCACAAAAAGATCGTAATGTATAAGCGACTTTTGAGATCTTTTGCGTGCACTGATCACACATAATAGAATAAGTACTTAGAAAATTGATATTAAAGCATTGAAATTATATTACATACCTCTGAAAGATGGTTGTCTATATCATCGTTGTCTACATCATGGTTGTCTACATCATTGACTACATCGGTGGTTGTTTCACATGTAGAAGTCTAATAAGGTACAATATGATATGAATTTTTATTCAATAATGCACAATAATGCACAAAGAAATTATTAATATATCCTCGAATCACTCACTTGTAATGGGTCGTGTTCTTCATTTGTAATCTAAAAGTCACATAAAACAGAATAAATTTCAGTTTTTCAGGTTGAAAAATCTAAAAGGGTTACATAACATATATTTCAGTTAAACATGTTCAATAATAATTTTCGTAATAAATTATAAATATTGAAAATTACATTTTTGCTTTCATGCTTATTTCAGATATTATTATTTATCTGAACATGCAAAAATGAATTGTAGTTATCGTTATAACGATAAATACTGTTATAATCTAAGTTTCAATGATTTATTTGTAATATACTTAAAATGTATAGAATACCTTCGAATTACTGCAACCCTTTTCTAGTACTGGTTCTATACATTTTCCAACTCGTTCCGACGACTGTGTGTCAGGAAATTCGGGATTCCAAAATCCTTTTCAGTAAAAAGATTATATTATATTTTACATGTCACAGATATGATCAGAAAAATGATGAGAAACACATTATAAATATACCTTCTGGTGTTATTGGCCTTTCGTACTTTCGTCGATGTCGTGAGCATTTATTTTTTCTCTTCTGCAGTTCGTCTTTTGACAGCGACAAATTCTTGTAATACTAAAAAGTCACATACAGAATCAGAAAAATTAATATTTGTTTATATAGAAATGTTTGCTTTACGTGTATATATATTTTGTATAATAATATTTTAATATTACCTTTTCACATTCCCAGCAATCCGAACCACTCAATTTTGCTCTGTCAGCTTTGCGTCGTACATTAATATGCTCTCTCTCCTTGTTGGGACTTATAAACTGAGATTGCTGCAATCAATTTCCAATTCAAATTATACAAAATATTTATACACTTGAAATATTGATAGCAAAATATTATACATTTTTGATACTCAATTTTGTATGATTTTAATGTAAAAGTTATCATAAATCTTTAAAAAATTAAACAGATTAAGGTCAATACATTAATTACAATTAAAAACAAAGTAATAAAAAAAAGACGAGAGAAAAAATACTTGAAACTAAAACAAGACAAGAAAGTAAAATGACTTCTTGAAATCAAAAACGTGTGCCTATCAAAAAAACTAAAACAATTATAAAACAAAAAGTAATGAAAAGAACATTGAGTTTTCAGAAGTACACTTTTCAGAAATAAAAAATAAAACAAAAAATGAAGTTAATTTTTCTTTTTTATAAAGTTACAAAGTTCTATGTTATTGCTGACAATATTAATTAATACATATTTATTCAAATACTTATTTAGGTACACATTTATTTAGGTACATACATTTTATTTGTATTTGTAACATTAATATCATTTGTTTCTTTACTAAGAAATAAAGAGTATTAAAAAAATTATTTATAGAATAGATTTTTATTATATATAGAATAGATTTTATAATTAAGAAAAGAATTTTACAAATTTAGAATAAGAGATGTCATAAAAACATCGTAATTGGAAGTTAATACAAAGCACAGTATCCGAAGCACAAAAGTAATACAGAATAAATCAAATAACTTTCATTTAAAGAATCTACCAATAAACCAAAAGATTGTAATACAAAAAACATTAACTATAATTTAATTACTTATAAGAAGCATAAAAGAAATAATTAAGTAACATCATGTTAACTATAACAACATTTTGATGAAAATTTTGAAATATATGTACCTAAAATTTGTATTGCAAACATTTTACGTCATACCTGTTCACATTTTCATCGACATCTTTCATTGTAGACTGCGTCAACTTATACAGTTTTGCTGTTAATATTTTTTCCAAATCCTGAAACATGAATGTCAGTGTATAAGATGTATATAAATGTATATAAGATATATTATCAACAAATCTGATTATTATTATTTATGTAATAAAATATTGTGCATTATACAATTCGAGCAAAAAAATATTAACTTACGGAATTCTTTTCTTGTGTATTTTTCGAAGATGCCTTACTATTCATTGTCAGTGAATCATCAATGATTTCATCAGACGATGTGCCACCACTTGATGCTGTTATCATCAAGCGTTCCGGAATACTAGACAACCTTTTCAAACTTTTCAGTCGCTTTATAATATCATTTTTCGAGTCTGTAAAATAATAAATCACACGTTTAATATTTCTTTGAGGTAATTAAAAAAGAACTAATGTTGCAAGTTTTGTGGTATCTTGTGATATACTACTAATATTATGTGACGAGTTTAATAAAAAGTCTGTTATTTTTTTCTACATATTTTTGAAACGAATAATTGTATTCTTTTCAAAAAAAAGTATAAATAATATACCTCTTTATTAAACCTATCTTACAGTATCGATAATATATATAGAGTGTCCCAGAAGGTTTTTTTTATGAGCGAATTCTTTGAAATATTCTCTGTGTATATGTTACGGGCAAATTCTGCACAGTGGACAATGTTGACATTGTCCGGGCAATATCGACACTGCCCGGACATTGTCCGGGCAATGTTGACACTGTCCGCTGTACGGACGTAACATATATATCATAGAAATAAAATATTATAGAAGTATGCATTACGTACCTTCTAATAGCATAATTATTCCTGAGCACATTTTTCTGTTCACCTCCACACGATATTTGATATTGTTCTTATGTGTGTTTTTGTCTGAATATGCAAGCCCTGTAGTAGTTGTTAAAAAGAAGGACGGTTCTCTTCGACTCTGTGTCGATTATAGAAAATTAAATCGAATAATGATAAGAGACAAATACCCACTTCCGGTGATGGATGAACAAATCGATTTATTAACAGAAGCTAATATATTTAGTACGATTGATCTAGAAAACGCGTTTTTACATGTTAACGTAGAAGCATCCAGTAGAAAATATACAGCTTTTGTAACTCATCAGGGTCATTATCAATTCCGAAAAGTGCCTTTTGGATTATGTAATTCTCCACTTGTTTTCCAACGATTTATTAACCATATTTTTAGACCTCTAGTTAACGAAAAAATCTTGTTGATTTATCTGGATGATTTGATTGTAATTGCGAACGATGTGGACGAAGGTATTAGACGCTTGCAAAGAGTACTCCAAATCGCGAGTGATTACGGTTTAAATATTAATAAAAGGAAATGTCAATTACTACAATCAAAAATAGAATATCTAGGATACATTATAGAAGCCGGTGAGATCCGCCCATCTCCTAACAAGATACAAGCTGTCTTAAATTTTCCGAAGCCATGTTCGTTAAAAGATGTACAGAGTTTTCTTGGACTGTCTGGCCATTTTAGAAAATTTATTGAATTTTATGCCATGAAAGCTAGACCTCTAAGTGATATGTTAAAAAAAGGGAACACATTTCAATTCGGTTTCAAAGAGAAAGAATCATTTGAAAAATTAAAAGCAGATTTAAGTAGAGATCCTGTTTTAAAAATTTTTAATCCGAAGTTTGAAACAGAACTGCACACTGACGCATGCAAGGACGGTCTTGGAGCAATCTTATTGCAAAGAGATCATGCCAGTAAAAAATTACATCCGGTGTATTATTTGAGTTATAAAACAACTGAAGTAGAGTCCAGATATACGAGCTACGAATTAGAGATTCTCGCAGTAGTAAGAGCCTTAGAAAAATTCCGACATTATCTGTTAGGCATTAAATTTAAGCTTGTTACTGATTGTGCCGCATTTAAACAAACCATGAGTAAAGCTAAATTGTCTGCTAAGATAGCAAGATGGGTTTTATTAATTGAAGAATTTGACACTATCGTAAAGCATAGAGTAAATTCAAGAATGAAGCATGTCGATGCGCTCAGTCGCTATCCGGTAATAGCAATTAGTAGTGAGGATAATGTCACAATTCGAATAGCCAGTGCACAAAAGAATGATCCAGAGCTACAGGCCATTATGGAAGTACTGAAAGTTAAATCTTATGATGACTACTTTATACGTAATGACATATTATATAAATTCAAAGACGGTCTTGAATTGCTGGTTGTACCACAAGACATGCAAAATGAAGTCATCCAAATGGCTCACAGCAAAGGACATTTTGCAGTTAAACGTACGGAAAAAGGCGTTAAACAAGAATTTTATATTCCAATGTTAACGAAAAAGATCGAAAATGTAATCGCTAACTGTGTTCCTTGTATTTTAAGCAACAAAAAGATTCTTAATCTATTAGATAAAGGAGATTTTCCGTTACAAATTTATCATCTTGATCATTTGGGACCGCTAGATTCAACTAACAAAAATTACAACCACATTCTTGCCGTAATTGATAGCTTCACCAAGTTTATCTGATTGTATCCCACAAAGTCTACGACGTCTAAAGAAGTAATTTCGAAGCTACAATTGCAAAGTCAAACCTTTGGAAATCCCACTTGTTTTATTATTGATAGAGGCACAGCGTTCTCTTCCTTAGAATTTCAGGAATATTGTAAAAACGAGGAAATCAAACACTCAATGATTACCACCGGTTTGCCTCAGGCAAATGGGCAAATTGAGCGAATTAATAGGACGATTATTCCTGTATTAACTAAACTTGCGTTAAACGATCCTACGAAGTGGTATAAATTTGTACCTAAAATTCAACAAACTTTAAATGCTACATTCCAAAGAAGTATTGGCATGACTCCTTTCGAATTGCTACTAGGCGTAAAAATGAAACAGAAAGATAATCTAGCAATTAAAGATATACTCGATAAAGAATTTCAGTTGCAGTTCGAACAAAGTCGTGATCAATTACGTGAGCGAGCAAAAAGTCAAATTGTAAAAGTACAAGAAGAAAACCGTAAGACATATAATTTAAGAAGACGCAAACCAACCAAATATAAAATAAATGATTTAGTCGCAATTAAAAGAGTCCAATTGGGGCTTGGCAAAAAACTTTGTGCTAAATATCTTGGTCCTTACAGAATTATAATTGAAGTCAAACAACACTTATGATGTCAAACGCGAATTGCCTGATGAAGGTCCAATTAAAACTAGTACTTATATATGAAATATATGAAACCCTGGTCCACAGTATTATAGTCATCTGGGCCAGATGACATTTCAGGACGGCCGAGTGTAGGAGGGTTTTAGCCATATTCGTGTTATTTGTAATACGTGTGCATTGAAGGGCGTCGCGCTCTGGGGCGAGCTGCGAGCGGAGACTAATTAGCGAGTTCGACAAGCGAGAGTGAGTGTAAAATGGCAGTGGATCAATTTGTGTAAAATATATCATTACTCACGAAAACCTAAATACGCCTGCTATTTAACCCCACACTACAATTTTTAAATATGAATCCTTAAAGTTAAAGTCGCTTTCTTTCAATTTATATAGCAATTTAAATGGAAATTGTTGATCAATTTTAAAAACATTATAAATATATGTAAATTTAGCAGTTTTATGTGTATCAAATTTTATATCTGATCGGAGTAAGGCATTACGTGTGTTCTTTAATAAATGGGGAACATCGAAGATTATTACAATTTCTTCAGATCGAACCATGAACGTGTACAATATTTGTCTGACGTTATTGTCTTGGCTCAATTCTAACAAGGCTCTTCGTTGAGTTGAGCCTTGAACACAAATTGTAGCCTTAATTTTAACGCCAATATCCTGTAGCTGTTCAATTATGTTTTATTAGAAATTTGAGATTATTGCAGGATATGTTATTTGCTGTAAAATAATAAGCTACCACTTGTTTCCATGATTTGCGTATACCACGAATCATGAAAACAAGTGCATGATTAGCTCCATTCACAGTTCGTCCCAATTCACCTAAATCCTCGTAACCACTAATGATTTGTTTGTGAGCTTCATAATGATAACCTTTGCTCAAAGACATTTCGTCAAAAATTAGTGAAGCATATCTATTTCGTTCGTGCATTTCGTCTATTTTAATTTTTAATTGATCCAAAAGGACTTTGTTTTTCCCTGTTTCAAATGGAATTTGAGATCAAATGCGTTGCAGACTACGCGGAGATGGCAGCTCAAAATGTTCACGTAGAAACTTGTACAGACGAGGACCACGTTTATACATTGACAAAGCAAACGCTTTATCCTGTTCTGTCCATCTTTTTCCGGAATTTTTACGTGAAGCATTCACTAATTGTGAATTAATGAATGCTTTGGTAATATCATTTAATTGTGTATTAATGCAATCGAAAACATTATTATCGTATTTTTTTTTCAAAGTTGCTAATGCGTTTTTTGTATCTGACATTCTTTTCTTCATTTTAGACAGTTTTACTGAAATACGGCGTTTAATTTCATACATGCGTTTGTATCGTTCTGACTCTGTTTCTGATGAAACTCCTGTTTTTAATCGTGAATTTTCGTTTTTTTGTTCACAATTTTCGTCATTATTGTTTGGACAAGTGTTATCTGGGCAATTATTTTCTTTGTTAACAGAACATGAATTTCCATTTTTGCAACTTTCCTGATCACATATACACATTGTCTCTTCTTCACATTCTTCCTCACCATTTAAATCTTTTATAGAATTAACATCTTTACTATTATTACTGACAAGACATGACTGAGCAACATTATTAAATGTATTAGTATCATATGAACAGGATGGATGAACAGGAGTTTCTTCACAAACAGTATCAGCATTTACATCACTGTTAAACAAATTTGTATTAACGGCAGATGCATTAGCATCACGTAACTGGCGACATGAATTCAAGTTTTCATCAGTTGTTGGAGGCAAAATTTGAACAGGAATTAAATTATCCGATTTTTCACTTCTTTTCGGTATCATTTGGATTTAACAAATGCTTTGTAAAGTTAACAAAAATCTACTGTTCGGAAATGATCTTTACAAATACGCATGTTCTCAGAGTTTACATTAATGCCAATGCCACAAATCAGTTTCCATTTAACACAAAGAGCGTGATTTTTCGGAAATTTAAAAAAATGCTTGTTAATGCCTTTATCAACATTCGCGTAGTAAAAATTACCACATTCGGGAAATTTACAAGAATATTTCTTTCGAGGAGCCATTTTATAATTGTATAAAAAAGAGTGAATGTTAAATTTTGAAATTTTTCTTGTAAATTTCCTACTCACGATAGTATCCAAGAAATCAGTAAAAAGCATTATTAAACTAACTTACATTAATTTAATATCACAGCTTCAGTCTTTTACATATTGCTTTTTTCTTCGGTGAGGTTCCCATCTTCCTATCGTCAGCATCGCTCAAATTATAATTAACTAGTACTTTTTTAACGAGCAACATCTTTGGAATAGGTACAACAGGCTTAAATGCTACACCCGCAGGATCATATTCCGTATAGAGCTCTTCTGGTGATCTAAAATTATAAATATAAAAATATATGATATTTGGATAATATAAAAAGATTTGATACAACTATCTAATAATTGTATATATTATAAATAATTTGTTAGTGAAGATATTTTAGTACATTTTAATATATAGTTTTTTTTAATTAAAGTGAATTTATAATAAATTATTTATATTATTTATTTAGCAATAATGTTTATTAAGAGGAGGTAATGTATATTATACTACCATCTTATATAAAAAATTAATTAAATAAATTATAGGATAATCTATAATTTAAATTTTAAAAATAATTGAGAATATTAAATGGTAATAATAATAATAATAAAGTTAGTAATATTTTAAATTTTCTAAGAAAAATTTAATAATTTATAGGTTAATCATAATTGTTGAACAAAATTCGTACTTACAATTTTGCAATTTCAGTTGCCGAACTACCTTCGCCGCTCATAGGTGTAGTATACGCTATATTTTTAGCAAATTGCCTTACTACACTGTGATAGTGACGCTGTAAAAACAATTACAGTGTCATCTGTCATTCAAGCATCAAAAAAAAAGGATTATTGTAAAGTTGAAGTACCTGTAAAGCAACAAGCTCATACAATGTGGTGCAGTGAGTGTTGCAATAATCTGGTCCTTCAATTTCGCTCTGGTAATGACCTCCATTGGCGCAATCGGTATCTAATAAAACATAAGCCGCTTTCCCAAGTTGCATCACTTGTTTAATAATATCAGTTCCTAAAGTCGCATTATGCTGCGATTGCAATGCTAGTGTATTTATTCTTTTTACAAAAGCTGTCATTCGCGTCTGCGTGAATGAGAATTTCATTCCAAGTTACATCTTGGTACTACATCTTGGTAAAAATTTATATTAGTACAGTGCGCAAATCTGGAAATTATAAATGAGACATAGTAAAATGTAAATAAAAATAAGATACGAGTGAAAATGTATAAAATGCATTACTTGGCTAATCTTTCCAGATACACAGACAACACTTCAGATTTCTGAAGTATATAGTAAATAACTATGCCCATTATTTCTGTAAGAATTTTGTCTGCTTATTTTCTTCAGCTTCTGTCTCGAGCATCTCTTTCTTCACTTTCTCTATCCCAACCAGCACACAATATTTTTTAAATGTTTTTTTAATATTTATTTAATATTAATTTTTCATTGTACAATTCATTATAAGAAAAATATTTATTAAACGTTTATTAAATATTTATTTAACATTAATTAAATATTTAAAATAATGATATAAAAAAAATATTTATTTAATATTTATTTAACATTTATTTAACATTAATTAAATATTTAAAATAATGATTTTGGAAAATATTTATTTAACGTTTATGTAACGTTAATTTTACGTTTAATTAATATTTATTTCACATTAATTTTCTCATTAGAAAAAACATTTTTTAAAAATATTAGTTTAACATTTATTTAACATTAATTTAATATTTATTTCACATTAATTTTTCATTTGAAAAATCATTGTCAAAAATATTAATTTAACATTTATTTAACATTAATTTAATATTTATTTCACATTAATTTTTCATTTGAAAAAACATTGTCAAAAATATTAATTTAACGTTTATTCAACATTAATTTAATATTTATTTCACATTAATTTTTCATTTGGAAAAACATCAAAAACATTAATTTAACATTTATTCAACGTTAATTTAATATTTATTTTACATTAATTTTTTATTTAAAAAAACTTTTTTAAAAACATTAATTTAACATCTATTTAACATTGATTTAATATTTATTTCACATTAATTTTTTATTTGAAAAAACATTTTTTAAGAACATTAATTTAACATTTATTCAACATTAATTTAATATTTTTTCCACATTAATTTTTCATTTGAAAAAACATTATCAGAAACATTAATTTAACATTTATTCAACGTTAATGTAATATTTATTTTACATTAATTTTTTGTTTAAAAAAACTTTTTTAAAAACATTAATTTAACATTTATTTAACATTGATTTAATATTTATCTCACATTAATTTTTTATTTGAAAAAACATTTTTTAAGAACATTAATTTAACATTTATTCAACATTAATTTAATATTTATTTCACATTAATTTTTTATTTGAAAAAACTTTTTTAAAAACATTAATTTAACGTTTATTTAACATTAATTTAATATTTATTTCACATTAATTTTTTATTTGAAAAGACATTTTCCAAAAAAATTATTTTAACATTTATTCAACATCAATTTAATATTTATTAAACACTAATTTTTTATTTGAAACTATTATTTTATAAACATTAAATTAACATTAATTTAACATTAATTGCGTATTTATTTAACATTTATTTAACATTTACTTTATATCCATTATTTAATGTTTAATTCAAATATTATTTAATATTGATAAGTATTCATCGATTCGATAAATCAATAACATGGCTGTCCGTTGCCGAAAACGTGATACGTATACGTGACATCCTTATTATTGGAAAGCGTAAATAAATTTGACAATGACATACTTTCGTAAAAAATGAATTATATGCAGTTAAAGCGAGGTTGCACCAACTGATACAGAAAAACAGCTAAAATTAAAGATTTTTTTTTTTTTATTGTGTTACGCTATGTCAAATATGTTGCTTGTTGGAAAATGCCCGTTTTGTTGAAACCTAAAACAGTTCAATTTACCGCTTATTGTGCCGTAAGTCATGATGACGTAGTCACGATGCAACTCTCTATTGGCTGGCCGTTATTACGGTGGTCAAGAGCATACCCTTGTCTTTCTTTATCATGCGCTGTGTCATCAGCTCTCGTCTCCTGCGCACATGTGCATACATATGTACCGGTTTGCTGGTGTAAAAATCCGCCTGGCTGCCCATAAGCGATATATGGCGCCAATCTTCTGCTGTGCGAGTGTTATAGCGTTTTTCACTGGGAAAACTAGTGCGTACTGAGTGTGCACTCGCTGCAGGTAATTGGGCGTTTCCGTTGGTACCGTCATTGCGCGAACCGAAATGTCCAATTGCCAGCGGCAAATACACACTCAGTGCGCACTAGTTTTCCCAGAAAAACGCTTTTAAAGTTGGTTTATAATAACCGTTACCGTAAGACATAGGCTAATCATAGTCGATTTATATAAATTGACTATGATTAATTTATTTCTTACGGTTTACGGCTATTATAAA
Organism: Solenopsis invicta; assembly: GCF_016802725.1. Taxonomy (NCBI): domain Eukaryota; kingdom Metazoa; phylum Arthropoda; class Insecta; order Hymenoptera; family Formicidae; genus Solenopsis; species Solenopsis invicta. The sequence continues at coordinate 70,024 of NC_052677.1, read as the reverse complement.
TCAACCTATACATAATAACCGCGCTCTGCGCGCGCATACATATGTATCCATGCATGTATCAATGCGCCAGCAGGAACACTGTTTCGACGGATCAAAAGAAGAAGAAGAAGAAGAAGAAGAAGAAGAAGAAGAAGAAGAAGAGGAGGAGACTCTTTTTGTGCTGGCTGCCGGCGCGGAGATACATATCCTGCGCGAGAGTCGCGTCATTACTTTTAATTTGTTAGGTTAGTTTTTTAGATTGTAATTAAGTGTTAATTATTAAAGAGTTAATTTATTAAAGAGTTCGGACTCTGTGCATTTTGCATCGCGCCACGTGTACCGCAGTGTTGAGTCGAAGACATTAAGATGGCCATTAAGATTAGCCGTGGTATATAATTCTATTGTGATCGTGTAAAGAATTATATACTGCAGTGATTTAAGTCATTATTGATAAGTCTATTTACTTATTTATTTCTTTGATAGCTTTTTAATTTTCTAATATTATACAGTAGCGATCAAATTTGTTATTTCGATCGTAGTGCACGTCTTCGATCAATCTCTACATATATGTGATATTAATGGATATTAATCCCCTTCAGCAGAGCTCGCAGATCGCGCGGCCCTGCCCTTGAATAAGGTGTTATATATGAGATTTCTGATTAATCGATTTTCAGCGGTATTGACTTTAGTATTGATTATGTTTTGTAAAGATAATTTATAATTATTGTACTCATGCCTAACTAAATTTCAACAACTCTTAATGATAATGTTATATGTTGTTACATTGTCTTTGCGCGGATATTGATAATATATGATAAAAAAACTGCAACAATACAACGATAACGAAACTGTCGTTTTAACGAGTTACGCAATTTAAGTTCTGAAAGCTTCTGATTTGATACAAAAAATTCTGGACTTATATTTTTCATTTTTTGTTTTTTTCTACATAAGATGAAGACCATGGCTACGTTTTCTTTCATGCATATCATGTGTGAAATAGAATGTAATATATATATATATATATATATATATATATATATATATAAATTTTATTGCGATACAGAGATTTTTTATTTTATAAATTACTAAAATATTTATTTATTCTATATCTGTGTAACTGATCTTTGAATCACAGTAAAACTTTGCATAAATCATTTTGAATATTTAAAATATTGAAAAAGTTGAGACTTTTGCTATTATTCTTTTAAATTTTAGTTTGTAACAATAAAAGTAATAACAAATAAAATTAATAAACTATAAAAAATGTTGGTCAATAAAATCATATTATTAATACAACTTTTATTTAAGTAAAGATATCAATGCATTAGTAAGAATACATTATTAGATATATTTAATTTTATAAAACTGTCAGTCTAAATTAATGGACCTGTGAAATTTTTTTGTTTTTATATTTTTCTCAGTGTGATTTAATTTTAAGTCAAATTAAAAGTCTATCAAAATGCACATTGGTATATATTTTATATTATATAAATGTTTTTATATACAATATTTTTGATTTCAGTGCAATAGTCAAATATAATTGAGAATTATATCTGAAGTGAGAATTTTTATTACACTACTGTATAGTCTGAGATATTTAAATACTTATTTGGTATTGAGCTTGGTAAGTCGTACAGAGAGATCAATTTTATGTATTTTAATAGCTTTCTATTTCATTTCCTAAAATTATTAATAGGATAGCATAACATGAAACCATTAAAACAGTAAGTATTGTTGACATATTAATTTATATAAGATACTTACTTGTTTTAAGAAGTTTATGTTATGCACATGAATTTTATATTATTTCATGTGTGACACTTTTAAGATTGAAAGTTTTGGGATAATGTATATGCGCTTATTATATCTACCATATTTTTGGAATTTACATATTATTTAGATGTAATATATTCCAAATGGCATAACTGCAACTTTTATATTGAATGTGCAATCTTAGTATATTTTGATATGTTGCTCCTTACTTTAATTTATTTGTATTACTAACAGCAAGGCTTTAACTTTAACCCTTAAACACGCCGATGCCGTAAAATATGTAAATACATTTTCCGGTTTGGGGGACTTTTTTTAATTTTGAAAAGTTATAACTTTGGTTCCAATTTAAATTTTTCAACGACCTTTTTTTTTTAAATAAAAATTTAAAATCTCAAAAATGTGATTGCGCAATCGATTTAAATAGATTAGAATTTTACATGAGTTAAAAATTTTAAGGAAGGTATATAGTTTTAAACTTGTACATCTTATACATACATATATTATAAGTATATAAATTTATTTATAGTTATTAAAAAACATGTCAAAAGACATACCGTTTCATAAACTTTTCAAGAAAGTTAAAAGACGGAAACTTAACACTGAAAATCTACAAGAACACGGTTCATCAGATTCTTCAATTGATTTTGATGAACATATTCAGCAATTAAATGCTTCTGTTAAAAGCCATAGTCCTGAAATACCAGATTTTTGTTATCAAGAAATAGAACATGAACTTTCTCTTTCTGGACTATCTCATTGTTTGGAACTTTCTCATTCTGATCATTATTCGGAACATTCTAATCTATCTTGTCATTCTGAATCTTCTAGTCATTCTGGTAATTTTGATCTATCTCAACAATTTGAATATTCTGGTTATTCTGATTCACATTCTACTTTAAACAGTTCTGGATGTAGCAACAGTTCAATTTCAGGTAATTCAAAAATACTCAAATTTCTTCGCGGTTGGGCTTTAAAACACAATATAACACATGAAGCTACTTCAGAATTATTGAAAGGTTTGAAAGAAAATCACGAATGTTTTACCAATGAATCCACATTCCCTGTAAACGCACGAACACTGTTGTAAACGGAAAGGAAAATAATTTAAAAAGTTGTAAAGCCTGGTTATTACATCCACTTTGGATTACAGAAACAATTGTTAAAAATTGCTCTTGAGTATTTTAAAACTGTAGATTCTTTTAAGTTATTAATAAACATTAATGGATTACCTTTGTTCAAAAGTTCGTCTGATCAAGTTTATCCTATATTATGCAGTGTAATTTCCATTCCAGAATTGCGTAATAAAGTGTTTCCTATCGGAATATATTACGGTAAAGATAAACCTGCGAATTTAGAAGATTATTTAAAAGATTTTATAACGGAAATTACTAACCTTAATGAAAATGGTCTCCATTTTGTAAATCGCACTGTATAGTTAGATGGTGTTTATTTTGTTTGCGATGCTCCAGCAAAGAGCTTTATAATGGGAACAGTATCGCATTTTTATTCTTGCACTAGATGCACTGTTCGTGGTATCACCTCGGACAATCGACGAATTTTTACAGATTTAGAGAGTCCTGCTCGTACTAGTGAAGATTTTTTACAACGCAGAGACCTGAATTTTCGTCGCCGAGATACCCCTCTTACTAATATTGTGGGTTTAGATTTTGTAAACCATTTTATTTTAGATTATTTACATCTCCAATGCCTTGGTGTTATGCGTTCTATGATAATGAATATGTGGTATAAGGGAAAAATTCCTCATAGATTTTCGGTTGCTCAAGTTGAACTTGTGTCAAATCTTCTTGTTCGGTTTTAATGCTGTATTCCTACAGAGTTTGCAAAAAAACCTAGGGAGTTGTGCATTATTTTACGGTGGAAAGCAACAAAATTTAGATTATTTATTTTGTGTTTAGGGCCAATTGTTCTCAAAAATATTTTAAGTAAAGAGAAATATGTACATTTTTTGGAATTTCATTTTGCTATGAGAATTCTATTAAACGCAAATCTTTGTAAACAACAGGAACTTCGCCAATTTGCTAAAGCTCTTTTAAAACATTCCGTTCAATCAACTGCAATATTGTATGATGAAAATTTTATTACTCATAACTTTCATAACAACATCCACATAGCTGATGATGCAGATTATTTTGTCGACAAATTAGATGGTTTTTCTTTGGATACGATATCTGCATTTCCTTTTGAAAGTTATATGCAGAATATTAAAAAAAAAGTTAGAGGACGTAGTAAACCACTTGAACAAATAGGACGACGATTTGCAGAAATAATGTCATATGAATCTAATTTAAAACGTCAAAATAATAAATTTCCGAAGTTTCTTTATCCTCATCATAACGGCCCGTTATTACCAGGTTGCACGCGTCAGTATCGTGGAGTTGTTCTTCCAAAATGTAAAATATTAAATCAATCTCCTAATAATTGCTGTGATACTATTGCCGGAAGTATTATTGTAATTGAAAATATAGCTTTTTCGGAATAGCTTTTACTAATTCCAGTTGTTATTGGTAAAGAATGTATTAATAAATGCGACTTTTACATTAAACCTTCTGAGAGTTCCCGCGTAGGAATATTTAAAGTTAATAAGTTATCTAATTTAAAAATGTGGCCCTTGTCAGAAATTACCGTAAAATATGTACAATTACCGTATAAAAACGGTTACATTGTATCGTCAATTTTACATTGTGACATGCTTTAAATGTGTAGTATAGATTCTCATGCCATATCTTACTCTTCTAATTTACTTCATTTTTTTCTGTTCGTTTTATTTTGTGTGTGTTTTCTGTTTTTTTTTTATTTTTTGTCTGTTTTCTGTTTGTTTCTTTTGTTTGTTTCTTTTTGTTCTGGTATTTTACTTTATATGTGTATATATCATCGTTGTGTCAAGAATTACTACAGGTAAAAATAAATCATTTGTGATGATATTATTGTGATTATAAATTGTAATAATAGTTAAGTTATTGAAACATGAATAATTGAAAACTTGAATTTCATTCTAAAACATCCTTTCCGAAGAAAATTTTATTCGTTATAATATAGCAGACATGCATTTTACGTGTATACATATACTATAGACTTTTAGTATTTGAAGCGAATTTTGGAATGCAGTCAATGTATATACTAATTTTTTTCAATTTTGTAGGAATAATAATTGTAACGATGAGCGATCCAAATACTTTGACCGATAATATAGTAAACGATAGTTTACCAGACACAAATGATATTTGTGAAAAAGTACTTGATAAAAAAGTGTGTACTGATAACGATGTGACAGAATGGTCTATTGTTCACTTTAATAGTGACGAAGAAGAGAATGTTGAAAGTTTCAGTCATTTGATTCCATCTTCATAGATTACAACGAATGGAACATTAAGTTGGTATCCTATGGATGAAAATAAAGCAACAATACAAAAAATAGTTAAACAATGTTCCAAAGCAAGTTCGAATTGGAATTGTTATTCAATAAAAAAGATACAAGATGGCATTGGTAAAGTTAACAATATTTTTTTGTAAATTTATTCTTCAACGTTATACGGTAGATTGTTTTAATATCTCCATTTAAATGCTTTTTATGCTTTTTACAAAAAAATATTTTAATCAAATAGTTTCAAGATAGACGAATAATTATAAAATCAATTTTTAAAAAAATCTATTTTTGATCACATAAAGGTTACTGCCATTTTTTAAAATACAATGTGATAATAATAGTAATATTTTTATTCATAAATTGATTCTGCTCTAATTTGTTTCTCTGTAAACAATAAAACCCTAGCTTAAAATCTTTTTGTAAAAGGTACAGGAAAAAAATATTTAAAGGTCTTGAGTAATCGCCATGGTCATATTAGAATCATGACATCATAAACGAGAAATGACACATTTAAGTTTCTTGCATACTATTTGTAAATAAAAAGAATTTGGATAAAATCAAATGAGGTCGTTTCAAAACATTTGTACAAATGTGCAGAAAGTATCTTTTCTTTTCTGTCAATCAATAAATTATGGTTAAAGACTCGTGATATGAAAGCAAGAAAACATGTATAGGTGTTGAAGACAGCAAAAAATATGTTTTACATATAAAATTCAAAAATAATTTTACTTGCGGCATATTTTTACTTTTTCACAATAAAGCACATAATAACGAAATGGGGTATATATAAGAAAAAATGTGAACGTTCCATGCCTATTATTTCCAATTCCTGTCGCGATACTGTATCGATATTGTTTTTGGCCGACTAGAAACGAGCTTTAAGTAGAGGTATTAAAATGTCCTTATGTATTTCTGTGTGCTCTTGTTACTAAAGTTTCTAATTTTTTTCAGACAATTATGATCGGGGGATGAAAATGCTTGTTAAAATCTCAAAAAATCCTAATGCTACATTATATTCAGATGTTGAAGAAAAAGGCAAAGGAAAGCGATTAAAAAACCGATCAAGCATTTTGATGATTCCGACAAAGAAAATAATCGAAATTATTGCGATAAAAAACAAACTTTATTGTCAATGTTACCACCAATTCCAAAATTGAATGAGAGTAAGTCGACGCGGCCATTATGTAACAAAATGGATAAAATGGTAGGATGATTCTACATAGATCTAACTATTATATTTGCATAACAATGAATAACAATCTATTTTTTTACAGGACATAAATGTTTCTCATGAAATATTGCAAAACAAAAATACCGAATGTAGGAATATTGGAATAAAACTTTTGAAAGATAATACAGAGAAGCACAAATCAAAGTCAGCAACCACTGCTTTAGAAGAAATATACAGTCTTAAAAAATTTTCCAGTGCAAAAGGATGTAAAATGAAGTCAAAAACAAATCATAAATGTGCTTACTCCTCTGATGGAGAGGTCACATTGGAATCTCTTGCAGATGCAATTTGTCATCTTAATGGTACGTAAAAAATATTGTTTTTATATTAATATAAAATTTTTTTGCTATAATATAAATTTTGTTATAATACACACTTAAATATAAAGACAACTTAATGTAGATTATAACTAAAATTTGTTTATTTTTCATTATTTTCAAACGGATTAGAACTAAGCCAAAACTCTTTAAATGAAATAGATACATAAATCAAATTTAATTTTTTATTATAGCTTTTTAAAATGGTTAAAACCAGCAAATAAATGTTACTAAAATTTTTTTAAATATTTTAATATTATTTCTTTTACTTTAAATAATAGTCACTAAGAAAATTGTTAATATTTTTTTAAAAACGTTCTATATTCATATTCCAATACAATTACTTTCCATCTCTGTCAATTAATATATAATTATTTACATAAAAATTAATATCTTGTTTTTAATATTTTTAGCTGAAATATTATCATATAAATTGATTTTGCGCAAAATTGATAAAAACATAGAAAGTTTTTTGAAATGTGAAATACTGACTAAAAGCCATGACAAACCAACTGACAATGTTCCTCCTAGCGTGCATATTCTTAATGAATTTCCAATAAGAAATACAAATGATTTAAAAACGATGGAGCGAAAATTAAAAAAAGATGAAACTTTTTATTCTGCAGTGGTAAGACATTAAATTTTTTTCTCAACTACAGTGAGACTACAATTTTATATAATTTATAGGTTGACGCTTTACATTCAGAAATTAAAGGAGCATCTATTCAAAAAGTGGTAAATTCCGTGCTCCGGATTATTTTAGATGATAAAATGGCAAGTTCTTTTAATTGGAAAGGTCAACGAGGAACAAAACTAAAATTATCAAATCGCCGGATAAGCAAGTTAATGATTGGTAAGTATATTATTTTACACTTAACTTTTTTATTACATCTGAGATGTTTGCCATTTTGTAGCACGAGTAGTGAATCATGAATATATATTTTGTCACAAAGAAAGTTTAATTTTTACAATTGGTTATAGATAATATTTAATCCCTGTTTACCTTATTATTTTTTAGTTATAAATTTTTTCTTACAGAAGCAGTTGGTAAGGAATTTCCATCAATAAACGAAACCATATTTGGTAGAAAAGCAGGACCTTGGCTGGCCCAAGCCACTTTTCGTATAAAAAAGTAAGTATACATTTAGTATACATTTTAGTTTTATACAAAACTGTTTAACACTGAATTGACTACTGCGTGTGTACGAGTCAAAGATTTGTTAAATTGTACTATTATTATATTTATTTATTAGTTTTGATGTTTATTGATGTTGATATACTTTTAACATTAGCAGACACACGTTTAAAGAAGCTCCAGATGACAATAGCTCCGAGAGTAATTCTTCCAAGAGTAATTCCTCCAAGAGTGATGTAAGTGAGGACGAGGATAATGAGCATCAACAATAAACAATAAAAGATATATATACGTATGTATATATGGATATATACATACACAAATGTTGTTTATATAAACAAAATATATGAGTTTCAAATCTAAAATTTTAAATGTTAAGTATAAAGTTCATTATATATATTATATAAAAGTATTAAGTATAAAATATTTTAATAGTCATTAAGTTTAAAAAAAATATATTGTTCAATATAAAAAGAAAAAATATATATATGAATGTTAAATATAAAAAAATTTATATACATAATTATTGTTTATATAAACATGCATATAGAAAATGTTAAAAATACATTTCAAATATAAAAATATAAATGTTAGAATAAGAATATATAGAATGTTTCAAATCTAAAAATATAAATGTTACATATAGAGTTTAGGTATAAAAAAAATATATATAAATACATTTCAAATATAAAAATATAAATGTTAGAATAAGAAAATATAGAATAAGTTTCAAATATAAAAATATAAATGTTACATATAGAGTTTAGGGATAAAAAAAATTTATATAAATAAATTTCAAATATAAAAATATAAATGTTACATATAGAGTTTAGTTATAAAAAATATATATATAAATATTAAGTATTAAATATTTAATATTTATTCCTATATAATCCAGTATTTGATCGCATATTCCGCCGCTGCTCTCCGGCATGGGATAAAAATATATGACAATATATACATTTAAATGTTAATTATACGTATGTGTATAAAAAATATTAAATATATAAATAATTTAAATGTGAGTTTTTACAAAGTTTGAATAAACCCTTTTCACATATTAAAATAAATGTTTATCATATAATAAAAAAAACATTTTTTAAACGTTTAAATAAATATTTTTCAAACGTAAAATAAATGTTATTTTAAACGTTAAAATAAATGTTTTTCAAATATTAAAATAATATTTGATCAAACGTTAAAATAAATATTTTTCAAACGTAAAATAAATGTTGTTTTAAACGTTAAAATAAATGTTTTTCAAATATTAAAATAATATTTGTTCAAACGTTAAAATACATATTTTTCAAACGTAAAATAAATGTTGTTTTAAACGTTAAAATAAATGTTTTTCAAACGTTAAAAAAATGTTTTTCAAACGTTAAAAAAATGTTTTTTTTAACGTTAAAATAAACGTTTTTTTAATGAAAAAAAGGGCACTTAACCCATTATTTTTAACGTTTTTACAAATGTTTTTAAAAATGTTTTTTAAATGTTTTTAAAAACATTTAAAAAATATTGTGTGCTGGTTGGGTACATGTTTGATGTTTTTTCTCTCGCGTCGTTTATTCTGCTTTCTTTTCGCTGATGACTGAGAATTTTCGACAAAACACGTAGTTCTTTTTCGCTGATAAATAAGAATCTGTAGCAACGTCTGCAGCACGGTCTCGGTTTCTGAATGTGTCCTCCCACAGTATACTTTCAATATTATATTACATCAGTAAAAATCACAGAACATATATAAAGATAAAAACTTTTGCAACGAAACGGACAGTCATGTTCGACGTTCGACACAACATCCAACCCATGATGTAAAAAACAAGGTGAAACAACGCGCATCGTCGGCGGCTCGATGCGCGGTAAGAGGCGTGGCTGTGATGAGCCAATGAAATTTGGGTCCAAATATATCCGCGCAATTTAAATACGAAACAATCATATGTAGTCACAAATACTTAAAATGTAGATGCTGTTAAAAAAAATAAATATAAAAATGTAAAAATACTTGAAATTTATTATCTTTAACAAAAATCACTGTTGCAATAAACACTGTTGTTATAAACATGAAATACAACAATTTAGCCATACACATAAGCTCATTCTTATAACTTTCCAAATTTCTTCTAATTCAAGTTTACAAAATTTGAAATAACAATTATCACAATTTTTATTAATGTACAAAGTCTCAACCTTACCTTCACATTCTTCTTTTTTTAAGTAGCTTTGAATTTCTTCGATTCACCGATTATCTCCGATTCACGTATAAATGCAAGTATAAATACGTCCCAGTACCGGAGCCATAGCCATATTGAATCTCAAAATTTGGACCCAGTTCTGATTGGTCTAGAGTATGGTCTACTGCGCATCTGGTTACTTGTTTCACCTTTCTTCTTACATCATGATCCAACCCATAACTATAAAATTGCTCGTGTTTAATCGGCCCCTATCGCTCAATTTCGACATGCGCGCGCAACTTTTATCCCCAAACTCGGGTGGCAATGGTCATGTGATCGTCAGCCATGATGTTTCCATATTTATGAACCTAGTGTCATCCCGGTGAGATTAGTCAAGATGCCATCCAATTGATGACCTGTATATATTGATGTTGAAATGATTCATCAAAATGATACCGCCGAGACTGTAAAACGTCTCAGACCATGACACGATCTTGACGTCATTTTAACGTCATTTTGACGTTATTTATTTAATACGACATTATTTTGACGTCAATAATTCAATCGAGATCAATGTTAATCTACCCATACAGCACAGAAAATTCCAGCAACATTGCAGCAACGTTGCAATGTTGAAGATTGCAATGCAATATTACGGAGACATTGCAGAAACATAAATTAACAATATGCCTGCAACATCGCATGGCATATGCCAGTAATAATCCGAAAACATTGCAATATCATAATTTTTTAATAAAGTAATTTTAATAAAAAGCCAAAACAGAATATTTGCATATAATAATTTATTAACTTATCCATAATTATTCATCCGCATACAATAAACTTAGGGTGGGCAACGTTACTAAATTTTCTGCTAAATCTCTACATTGATTTATTAAATTAGTTTTAAAAGTAAGAGCCAATCACGCGCAATTGCCTTACAAACAGTTGGACGAGAGCGGCCGGCAGCCGAGCGCGAACGACAAGGATTATCGTGTGCATTTCTGGGTGTGACGGACGTGGTGATCGAAGTACGGTATCGGTGCGCAGTTTTTACCGGCGATCACCGGCGATATCGTGCACAAAGTGGTATTGTGTCCGACAAGAGTGGTCTCCGTAGGGGCGAGGTTCAGGTAGCATTCCCTCGCTAGAGTCTGCGGCGCTATCTCATGAAAGCGTGCCGAGCCCGGCCACGAAGAGAATGTACTAGAGTCCTATATAAAGAGAGAAGCGACATTGAACCCTCACCACAACCTTCAGTATCCAATTGAGTCCTTCACCGCCATTTTGGGACCGCTTTAACGTCATCAAACACCATTCGTATCATTCTACAAACAGCTGTGGTCACAATATGGCTGCTCGCTTAGCCAATCAAGTATCAATCAGATTACCAATCAGAGCTTCGTACATCAATGTCGCTTCTCTCTTTATATAGGACTCTAGGACGTACTTGTAGATGAAAAGCGGTATGCAGCACGTGGTGCACCAGATGTCTCCTGTCTCGACTTGCACAGAAATATTTTAATAGAGCCACGTCAATTGTAGCGAGCGGTAAGAGAAAAACAGGGACCGTTGCAAATTATTGTACGAGCACAAAGTCCGCATCTGGGAAGTTTGTCGCCCTAACCTAAAACAGAATAGCAAGGATAGGCGTCACATAATCTATAGAGGAGGCCTAATTCTAAAAACCCCCAGCATCGTTGCAACGATTGCAAGTGAATCGTTATTATCATTGCCGTCATTATTATCATCGTTATTGCATAGCCAAACACATATGTAGTACGCAGGTACGCATCATCACAACTCCTTTTTATTATGTCAAATAATATATGTTTATTGATTTTATAAATCAATTTAGACAACATTTAAACTATTAATAAATTAAAATAAAACTTTGTTTTCAGAACAATACTTGTTTTAAAATTTTGATAATAAATATGTCTAATGCAAAAAAAAGAAAGTCATTTGTTTCAAAACGTCATATAAGAAGGATTATTGGAAATGAAACTAATATAGATATAGCAGAATGCTCTAAATACATATTAAAACCATTGTGTACTTCCAATACTTTGTTTACAAATCACAATTTAAATTTTCATACAAATGAAAATATTAATACATGTATTGAAAATATTGATAATATAGTTTGTACTGAAACTTTCGAAGATAAAAATCATCAACAATGTCTATATAATGATAACATTGACTTTCAAATAAACTCTGATTATGATGATAATAATAATAATAACAACAAGGATGGTGATCATGACTTTCACAATCCTGCCATAAAAATTATAAACGAAGTTTATAATGATGCTGATAAAGGTAAAAATTTTACAAATGCTATAGCTGCATGGGCTGTATTGTATAATATTAATCATAATGCATGTAATGCATTACTAAAAATTTTGCAGCAATATACATCATGCAACTTTCCAAAAGATGCACAAACATTATTACAAACTCCACGACAAACCAATGCTATAAGTGTATGTGATGGAGAATATTTTTATTCACGTTTGGATAATATTATAAAAAAAAATGTTATTAAAATCACGCAAAGAAAGTATTAATTTATTTATAAACATTGACGGTCTTCCATTATCAAAGTCATCACAAGCATCATTATGGCCTATCTTATGTTTGAATACAATTAGTAATGATGTTTATTTTGTTGGTGCCTTTTTTGGAGATAAAAAACAACAAGATTTTAATACTTTTTTACAACCTTTAGTCACTGATTTAATTAAGTTAAATAATGTTTATATTTATAATAACAATGTAATTAAAATTAAATTATTTGGTTTAATATGTGACGTACCAGCAAAATCTTTCGTTTTAAATTTAAAAGGTCACACTGGATTTGACAGTTGCACAAAATGTACAATCAAAGGAAAATATGTAAATGGCAGAATTTACTTTCCTCCAAATTCATCATTTTCTTTGAGAACTGACGAATTATTTGCTATTAATGCTTACAAGAAATTTCAAACTGGTTATACTGTTTTAAATAATATTCCAGAATTTAAATGTATAAGTGGTACTCCATTAGACTACATGCATTTAATATGTTTAGGCGTTGTTAAAAAACTACTACTTTTATGGATAAAGGGGTCACTTTCTATACGTTTAAGCAGAAGATCAATTAATAGAATATCATGTTTATTATTGTTGTTTAGACATACAACACCAAGTGAGATTGTTAGAAAACCGAGATCCCTTAAGGATATTAAACAATGAAAAGCTATCGAATTTAGAAATTTTCTCTTATATACGAGGTGTGATCAAAAAGTAAGGTGACTTTTTGAATTTCGCGCGCTCTGTACACTCTAATTTCAAAATTTTTTGTGTGTGTTGGTACACTCGTCATGATCATATGTTCACAGTTTTGACTATATAGCATGTGTTGTTTTTATGTGAGAGGCATAAAGGTTAGACTCGTGTTTGTGTGCTCGGCGATTTTTTGCTGTTGAAAATAATGGAGCAGAAAGTTTGTATTAATTTTTGTGTAAAAAAGATATTAAGTGTTCAAAAACTCTTGAAATGTTGACAGTGGCGTACGGTGAGTCAACTTTGAGCAAAAAAATGTTTATAAATGGTATAAGTTATTCCAAGAGGGCCGCGAAAATGATAACGATGAACCTCGCTCTGGACGCCCCAGCACGTCAAAAACCGACGAAAATGTTCAGGAAGTGAAAGAAATTATGTTGAAAAATCGTCGAATCACGATTAGAGAAATAGATGATGATCTTAACATATCGTTTGGCTCATGCCAATCAATTTTAACGGATGTTTTGGGTATGACATGTGTGTCAGCGAAATTCGTTCCAAAACTGCTTAATTTTGATCAGAAGCAGCGTCGCATGAACATCGCGCAAGACATGTTGAACGACGTCAATAATGATCCTGATCTGCTCAAAAGGGTTATAACTGGTGACAAAACATGGGTATATGGTTATGACGTCGAAACCAAAGCCCAATCATCCCAGTGAAAGAGCCCAGGAGAGCCAAGACCGAAAAAGGCACGCCAAGTTCGTTCGAATGTGAAGGTTTTGCTCACAGTTTTCTTTAATTACCATGGCGTTGTGCATCAAGAATTCCTACAACAAGGTCGTACGGTAAACAAGGAGTATTACCTTGAGGTTATGCGGCATTTGCGTGAATCAATAAGAAAAAAACGTCCGGAAATGTGGAAAGAAAATTCATGCATTCTGCACCATGATAATGCACCTGCGCACACGTCGTTATTAGTGAGTACTTTTTTGGCCAAAAACAATACTATCATCATGCCTCAGACACCGTATTCACCAGACTTGGTGAACCAGACTCCTGCGACTTTTTCCTCTTCCCAAAATTGAAAAGGCCTATGATAGGACGAAGATTTGCGACGATTGAGGAGATTAAGGCTGCATCGCTGGAGGAGCCCAAGGCAATACCCAAAAGTGCATTTCAGAAATGTTTTGACGACTAGAAAAAGCGCTGGCACAAATGCATTGTATCAGAGAGAGATTATTTTGAAGGGGATAACATAATTTTGGATGAATAAATGAATATTTTTTTATAAAAATGAAAAGTTACCTTACTTTTTGATCACACCTCGTACATGGCTGTTTCTAGTTTGAAATTTGTCCTTGATGTATATTTAGTTACTGTTTTCTTTATCACTGCAAATTAAATAAAAAAAAATATATATATCTAATTAAAAATTGTGTAAACTATAAACGTAATTAAATTAAATTAAAAATTATTAAAAAATGTTTTTAAATTATTTAATTTAGAGAATAAGGCGATAATTTAGTACAACATATATATACAGGGTGTTTCAGACCACACGTACACCCCTTTTCTCTTCGCAGGATTAGGACCAATCAAAAATATGTTCAGACAAAAGTTGTAGGGTTTCAAAAGATCTATTCAATGATCTTATCAGTTTGACCTTGGATGGCGTCGCCAAGGTCATCGAAATCACATTAAGTTTTTTAAATGGAACACCCTATTTTTTATTCCAGAATCTAATAGCTGGTGTCAAGACCTTTCCAAAACACTACAAGAAAGTTTATTTTCGTTGACTACTTTCCGAGTTGTGCGGCTTGAAAGTTACACTACCGCCAGCATCAGCATTACTCAAGATGTACCATGTGGTGGTTACTTAGTCGGATTTAATTTTGAGTGTGGGTGTGTGCATACGTGCATGCGTATGTGTATGGGGGAGGAAAAGGGGAGTCAAAGTTTTATGTACTCTGCTTTTGTTTATTAACTGGATTGATTATGTTTGATGATCAATCATGTCCAGATTGACTGTATGCATTTTCCCGTGCTTAGCATTATCCAGAATGAACGACGTGGACGTGACGAGAATTTCATCCCATTGGGGTGCTTGATTCACGTGAGTCTCCTTGCCTCTCACGTTTGGGGTGCTTGATTCACGTGAGTCCCCTTGCCTCTCACGTTTGGGGTGCTTAATTCACGTGAGTCCCCTTGCCTCTCACGTTTGGGGTGCTTGATTCACGTGAGTCCCCTTGCCTCTCACGTTCGGGAATGAATGAGTGTACGTTTTGTTAAGCGACTAAATGTTCAAAGTGAGCACCATTCTCTGCGATGCAAGCATCAACTCTATTTTGAAAATCATTGGTTGCTCGAAGAATTTCCTCGGCACGTAAGGATCGAATTGCTTCACTTATTCTACGAATCATATTATCCCTCGTAGTCGGACGTTCATGATAGACCAAGTTTTTTATCCTTTCCCAGAAATAATAATCAAGGACGGTGAGATCTGGTGATCGGGGTGGATAATTGATTGGACCGTATTTGCCTATCCACTTGTCGGGGAACATAGTATTTAATGCCGCACGAGCAACTCTCGATGTATGAGACGGACATGCATCTTGTTGGAACCACATGTTCAGGCGCAATTGCAGAGGAATATTTTCTAGTAAGACAGGAAGATCTGTCATTATCAAGGCGGAATATCTATCACCGTTTAGATTTTCGTCAAAGAAAACAGGACCTGTGATTTGACTTCCAATAATTCCACACCAAACATTGACTTTCCAAATGGTTTGATGATCTACTTCTCTCAACCAGTGAGGATTATTTTGTGCCCAATAACGAGAGTTCCAAGTATTAACAGATCCATCACTTTTAAGTGTACATTCGTCAGAAAATAAAATTTTCAAGTGGAAATCAAGTGCTGTCAAGCAATCAGGTTGCTGTCTTATAAAGTTGCAAAATACAAGTCTCTGTCTAATATCGTTATAATTCAACGCTTGATGAACAGACATTCTGTAAGGGTGAAATTTGTTATTTTTTAGAATGCGCCAAACACTGATTTTACTAACACCAGAATCTTGTTCTCGTCGTCTTAAAGAATCATAAGGGTTCAATTCTGTCGATGCAAGAATTTCCACTGTTCTTTCATCCATAATCGGACGACGAATTTGTGTACCTTTGTTATGTTGAGGCTGAACGACACCTTTAATTTTGATTCGTTTAGCCAAACGTGAAAAAACATTTCGCGAGTGAGGAGTCCGATCAGGATAACGTTCCCGCCACAATCTTTCCGCTGCAATGAATGTACCTCGACACTCACCTAAAATTAGCAGCATATCATATGCTTCTTCATTGGAATAGGACATGGCTAAATAAACCTAGACTAATAAAGAGGGTCGGATTTTTGTTGCGCGATTGATACTGATATGACGGTTATTGAAGACGTAGGTGACAAGTTTGAGAGAGTTATTGTCACTCGTGTTGAGTTGAGTCATAATAGCGTTGTGGTGAATACATCTCTACTACATCCTATGCAAATAACAATATGTATAAAATCACGAGTTAGACATCGTTACGCAGAAAGCCGCGCTCGTTATTGCTCGTGTGCTACCGTTAAAGTAATAATGTAATTACATAATATTATGACATACATATGTATGTGACTATCTACGGTCGCGACAGCTAACTTTCACGATTTTTCATGATCTGTTTTTGTTGGCCCGGCTCGCGTGTTTACTTTCTTTGTGTCGGCTGCACGGCTTTCTGCGTAACGCGTGATTTTATATTGTTATTTACATGGTGTTGGCGGTAGTGTAACTTTCAAGCCGCACAACTCGGAAAGTAGTCAACGAAAATAAACTTTCTTATAGTGTTTTGGAAAGGTCTTGACACCAGCTATTAGATTCTGGAATCAAAAATAGGGTGTTTCATTTAAAAAACTTAATGTGATTTCGATCTGACCTTGGCGACGCCATCCAAGGTCAAACTGATAAGATCATTGAATAGATCTTTTGAAACCCTACAACTTTCGTCTGAACATATTTTTGATTGGTCCTAATCCTGCGAAGAGAAAAGGGGTGTACGGGTGGTCTGAAACACCCTGTATATATAAATAAGAGAATAGTAGAGTATATAAAAAAAGAGTATATAAAAAAAGAAAATAATGGTTTGTGTATGTCAGAGAGACATTTAATAAATCTTAATAGGAGAAAATGCGCTGTAAATAGATATAGTATACATGGTAGAGCGAAGGAGGGAAAGGTGATGGGAAAATTGGAGGAAGAAAAAAGAGGTTTCTATGAAGAAAAGAGCTGGAATATCAAGGTGATAGAAAAGTTGAGAGAAGAAGGAGGGTTAAGGGGGGAAGAGGTGTTAGCAAGAGAGAGGAAGCGGCAGGAA
Organism: Solenopsis invicta; assembly: GCF_016802725.1. Classification (NCBI taxonomy): domain Eukaryota; kingdom Metazoa; phylum Arthropoda; class Insecta; order Hymenoptera; family Formicidae; genus Solenopsis; species Solenopsis invicta. Next base: position 52,365 of record NC_052677.1, on the reverse strand, counting down.
GAGGAAAGGTGGGAAAGAATTAGGAGCTCGAGTTTTAACAGATGGTATAACAGAGTGAAAGGAAAGAGAGTGCTAGAGTATTTGAAGAGGGATTGGAAGGAGGAAAGATAGAAAAGGATTGCGAGGTTTAGGTTAGGAGACGGTATGAGAGGAGGTAGATACTGAGAAGAGAAAGAGAAAAGAAAGTGTAGGATATGTGGATGGGGAGAGGAAACGTGGGAACATATATGGAAGGAATGCACGGATTGAGGGACGGAAAAGGGATGGCAGGAGATGGTAGGAGAGGTTTTAGGTGAGAGGGAGGAGGGAGAAGTTTGGATGAAGAAACTGGAAGAGATAAGGGAGGGAGGAATGTGGCTGGGTATGAATGAGAGTGAGGAAGGAAGAGAGGAAAGTGCGGCGGAAACGGAGGTCCAGAGAATGAGTGTGGAGATATGAATGGATGAGTAATTTTTCTCTCTCTTTTTCATGCGTTGTAAAAGATGCAAGGAATAAAATGTTGAAACTATGTAAGCGGAGCAGAAATCCGCAGTGTACTCCGCAAGGAATAAAGTACCTTACTACTACTAGATATTGACACATAGTATATATACATGATTAAAAAGAAATTAAATAGAATTTAGTAACTACATAAGAGCAGCTCTAGACTGTAGAATTATAAGCTAAAAGATAAATAATACTATAAATATAAAAGTTTAATCAAGAAAAAGAGTAAGATGAAAATAAAATGTGACAAGAGTTACGCTTTTGTCTAGTTAAACTGAAGTCAATTTGGTAATCAGGGTGGCTGATAGAAAAAAGAATTTTTTTTATGCCGAGATATCCTAGGAGTACTTACCAACATCCAGATTCGTCGACGTTATGAGTTCGGACAGTTATGGATCAGTAAATGGAATTTCTTCACCTCTTCTAATAATGCAAGGCACTTCTCTTATAAATTAGAGGAGAGTGATATAAAAACAGCAGATTGATATAAAAACTGTTATGTGAAAAACGTGGACTTTGGCATGCAAATGGCGGATCTAATAGCGCCTCGTGGCACTTTCAAATGATAAATCGGCTTCCGCTATTAAAATAGTTTCAGATTTTTTTGCTTCCAGATTTCTTGCAGCCTCCAACACAGGAGAGTAATGTGAACTAAACACTGCAGTATGTAATAGTAGTTATCGGGCAGGAGAGCACGAGCGACGGCTCGCCTCGACGGTTCCACGATGACCCAGCAAACACAGAAAATAATAGTTATATAATAAATTATTTAAGTGTAATGCATAATATAAAATTTTTTAAAAATTTTAATTTATTTGCATTAAGACTCCTAAATACTTTCAGCGACCACGTTTCAAAATCCTGACATTAGTAGCGAGAAATGCTGAAAATTCTTGCGTGCTATTTTTTAAATAAAAAGCTATTTTGATAAAATAACATTGTACATTATTTTAACTAATTTGTAAAATTGTTTGGAAACTATTTTTTTCTTGACGGTTGTCAAGAATTATTAATTGCCAAAAAAAACATAGCTTTTGGACAATTTTACAAATTTGTTAAGGCGATTTACCAATGTTGTCATCAAAATATCTATTTAAAAATGGTACATAAGAATTGTTACCGTCTCAACGTGTCACGTCGCATTAAAATTTGATTTAACTATAATTTATGAAATTCTGTAATTTTGAATTGAAATGGATTTAACAAGTGAGTTCTGGCGTCACTACGCCATGGGAGATTTTCTTGTGAGTCGAGTGCGGCTACATGCGTTATATCTAGGCGACACGGCGGCGCCCTACTCCCCAACTCATACTTCAGTGAGACTTTTAGGAGCTGCTTATTGTAACCTCGAGACAAATACTCGCTCTCACTTTTTTCAAACATGATGTGTGTGTGTGTGTGTGTATGTATGTGTAAGTGTATATATAGTATATATAATAATATGTAAAACAATAAATAGATAAAATATAAAATGTAACATTTTTCAAATTTATAAAATTTTTTAATTTTACAAATTTTTTACATACACGCATATAATATGAATATTATTAAACAACAAATAATATTTAATAATAAAATGTAAACAAAATATTAGGAGTATAAATAAGTTTCCGCCGTTTCACAAAAAATGGCGCCACTAGTATGTTATGGTTGAAATTGTCTGTTGTAAAACGTTATATTGTAAGGTTGGATATCTGGCAACAACATAACCTTAAAATATTAGCGATTTTGTATCAGCATCATATATCTTTTTTTGTGCAAAAGTGTCGAGTTTTGAGCCAAGTAAGCGTCATTTGCGGGAGCTTTTGATTTACTTCTTTAATTTGAAGAAATCTGCAGCCGAGGCGCATCGATTGCTTGTAGAAGCATATAGTAAGGCTGCCTTAAGTGAGAGAAGTTGCCGTGAGTGGTTTCACATGTTTAAGAACGGTGAATTTGACGTCGAAGACAAAGAACGTAGCGGAAGGCTGAAAGTGTACAAAGACGCGGAATTGGAAACATTATTAGATGAAGATTCGTGCCAAACTCAAGAAGCACTTACATTAAGAGTGACTCAACCAGCAATTTCACATCGCTTAAAATCATTGGGAATGATTCAAAAACAAGGAAACTGGGTTCCATATGAACTGAAGCCGAGAAACGTTGAACGCCGATTTTTCACATGTGAAATGCTGCTTGCAGGGCATAAACGAAAGGGTTTTTTGCATCGTATGGTCACTGGTGATGAAAAATGGATCAACTACGATAACCCAAAGAAGAAGAAATCATGGGGACCACCTGGCCATGCTTCAACATCGACAGCCAAGCCGAACATTCATGGAAAAAAGCTCATGTTGTGTATTTGGTGGGATCACCATGGTGTCGTGTATTATGAGTTGCTCAAACCGAATGAAACCATTACTGGCGCTCTCTACCGAACACAATTAATGAGATTGAGCCGAGTACTCAAGGAAAAACGTGCCCACTACTACTCCAGACACGACAAAGTTATTCTTCTGCATGATAATGCTTGTCCACATGTTGCGGCGCCGATCAAAACCTACCTGGAAACACTCAATTGGGAAGTTTTACCCCACCCGCTATATTTACCAGACATTGCTTCTTCTGATTACTACCTGTTTCGATCGATGGCGCATGGCCTGTCTGAGCAACACTTCACATCATACGAAGATACAAAAAATTGGGTCGATTTGTGGATAGCTTCAAAAGATGAAGCATTCTTTCGACGCGGTATCCGTATGCTGCCAGAAAGATGGGAAAAAGTAGTGGCTAGCGATGGACAATAAAACATTAGGTACCGTTTTTTCACAATAAATGCCCAATTTTTGATAAAAAACGGCGGAAACTTATTTATATTCCTAATAATTTATAAAAAAAATAATTTATAAAAAATGAAATATAACTAAATTAAAATAAAAATTGACAAATACTCTTAGCAATGTTTAAATAAGAAAAACTAGTAAATTTTTTTTTTTTTGTAAGGGAAAAATCTTCGCAAGGCTCTTTTAAAAGCGATAATCTTCTAATCCTCATCAAAAAGACAATGACTTTCCAATTCTCACTTTAAGAAGAGCAAGACGCCCTAGAGCCTGTGCTCCAGAGTGTGTAGGATTCAATAGAGATACATCGTAAAAGATTCTACCATCTTGCCTACCCACTAAAAACTCCTCCTCAGACGGTCCTTCCTATTAAATTATATATTTAAACAGTTAACAAAAAAAAAAAAGTGTGCACTTTTAAACAATTGTTTAAGAACTATATTCATACAGTACAGAACTTACGCAACATATAGTATACAATACGTTGTAACAATATTTCTGCAATCTTTTGTTTGAAAAATATTGTTGCAACGTTGTAATAATGTTGTTGCAATTTTTGTGCTGTATGGGAAAATAAAATTGCATAAAAATAAAATTAAATAATATCTAAACGATTAATACTAAAATAAAAATAAAATGTGCACTTTTTAAAATCATCGTTTAAAAACTAAAATAAAATTACGCAAACATAAACAAGGAATATAAATAAATAATTAAAAAAAAATAGTTAAATAATAATTAACTTGTAATTAAAATTTTTAAATAAAATTTATATTAACAATAACTAACAATAAAAAATACTGGCTACATGTGTGACTCTATGCAAAATAATAAAAAAATAAAAGCAAAATTATGAAGCAAAATAAAATATAAAAACAAAATTATTAAGTCTCATCAGATGTATTTTGATTTTCATATAAATTTTGTGCGTTATGCAGTTCTAAATGCCTAGGAACAATTTCAAAATTAGTGCAATTAATGTCTTCAGCTTGAAAGCTTGACCGAACTACACAAAGAGCAGAAACAGTATCATTATTCAAACGGTTTCTTTTGTTATTTTTTATATTGTTCACCATTGAAAAAATTCGTTCGGCTTCGGCATTTGAATGGGGAAAAGAAAGAACTATTTCTACTAATAATTTTAAATTTTGAAAAACTTCTTGATCATTAAAATCTTTGTATGTTAATATTTTATGCCACATGTTATCAATCTCTAAAGATTCTAATTCTTTTTTTCTGCTCATCATCAAAAATGGAAGGTAAAATTCTCCATTCATAAGCTAATTTTGTAATATTAATGTTTTCTACAATTGTGGCAATATTAGTCAAATCTTTAATTTTAGCTCTATTTTCATAGTACAGTGCTATTTTTGGATCTAAAAAAGTCAAACATTCAAAAACATGATCCTTATACGGTAAACGTTTAAGCATCTCTTGTACTGCCGTTATTTAAAAATTTAAACATGCTAATTTAATTTCTTGTCTACATTCGAAGATAATGATTCTAATAAAATCTCACATTCGGGCCCCACATATATTTCTTCAAAATTTAAAATATTTTTCTCTTTACTTTTATCTAAATTATTAATATCTTTTAATGAATTTGGAGTCATAAAATTTTGAGCTATTTAAACAATTAATTGTCGACTATTTACAAATAATTTATGAATTAAGATTTTACGCGATTGAAACAAAACATTAAAATTATTAGAAAAATCTAACACATATCTTAAAAATAAAAAGTACGCTTTAATTATGTTGTCGTTTAAATGAGATAAAATAGTTGCAGATACTCTGCAGATTTTAATTTATTTTCAATGACTGCTAATAGAAAATAATTTGTCAATACCTCCCAATTTTGAAGAATTCGAACAATGCATTTTTGTAATATGAGCCATCTAGTATTTGATAATTTTAACAACTTATTCCTTTCCACATTGAAGAATTCTTGAAATTCTCGTAAAATTGCACATCTTTTTGCACTGCCCAAAATATAGTTATAAATATTTCTAATTAAATTTTCGCAAGAAGAAGGTAATTTATCGTGGGCTTTACTGGCTACTAGCGCGGAGGAATGGCAAATACAATTTAATGTGACTAATAAAATGGCGGTACTTCTAATTTTAAAAGTTGCACAAACGAATTATTGCATCCAGTCATAACTGATGCATTATTACATGCCATTCCGACAACATTTTTAATTGGAATTTTTTTTCTTCAAGAAGATTTTTAAAAATTATAAAAATTTTACTCGCGGAACAATCTTTAGCGTCTAAAGATAACAATTCTAATAATTGTGTCATAATTTTTTTACTTTTAGGACAAACATATTTAGCAAGAACGCACATTAATTTTGTGTCTGAAATATTTGTACTTTCGTCAATTAAAATTGAAAATTTGCAACATTTTAAATTATCAACAAGTTTTAAATTATCAACATTTTAAATTTCAACTTCGCGTTTAGCTAATATAGCGGTAACAATTTTTTTACATTTAATTTGGCCCAGTTTAAGATCTTGTACAACTTCAGGTTCTATGCAAATATCCTTCAATAATGGAATTAAGTGATTTACAAAACAAAAAGAGGTATTATGTTCAGCAAAATATGCTGCTAATTTTATTTCGGCTCGTTTTACTTTGTTTTTATGAGACAATTTGGTGTCTGTCGAATCATTAACATTTTCTAAAGTGTCATTATTTTTATTCAAATTTACATTTTTAATATGTTTGGCCGTCTGTGAGTGTTGAATTAAATCTGTTTTCATACATCTGATGGTCTTATTGCATATAGTGCAAATGGCTTTATTTTCTTGATGGCAAGGAGCCAACCATCTTTTAAAAACTTTTTCATCTAAGCATGATGATTAAAATTGTCTAATTCTATCTTTCTTAATTGCTCCTTTTCCATTTAAATCCATAATAATTAAATAATATATACTTACCTTAACCTAGCCTATCCTATCGAAGAGACCGCCTAGGCAAAAAAGGATCCGTCTCTGGGTGCGTTTTTTTTTTTTTTGTTGCGCGCGTCACATGTCATATAGAAAACAACTAAATTGTATTACCGCGTTTCACGTGTTTACAGTTGAATATATCTAACTGCAAATCGTCGTCGCATATGTCGCTGTTATTTAAAAGTTCATGCAAAAATAAAATAAAAACTAAAAAAGAAAAAATCTATAAAGTTATTTGTATTAAAAAAAATGCTTTTTAAATTTAAAAATTGAGCAAACCCTAGTAGCACAGTACATTGGCTTTACATTGGTTAACATTGGCGAAACATTGGTTATGTTGGGAGTACATTGGCCAATATTTCCCAATAAAGAGCCAATATTGGTCATAGAATCAATTGCACATGTACTTGTAATATTGCTCGCCAATTAATAAACAATATTGCATTTACATTGGAGGTGCATTGGCCAAGATTTGCCAATGTAAAGCGAATATTGTTTATTAAAGAAATGACAATGTACTGCCAATATTACAAGTCAACAATTTTACAATATTGATCTTACATTGGAGGTGCATTGGCCAAGATTTGCCAATGTAAAGCGAATATTATTTATTAAAGAAATGGTAATTTATTGCCAATATTACAAGTCAACAATTGTACAATATTGCACTTACATTAGAAGTGCATTGGCCAATATTTGCCAATCAAAAACGAATATTGTTTTTTAAAGAAACGGTAATGTGCTGCCAATGTTACGAGTTAACAATGATACAATATTGCACTTATATTGGAAGCGCATTATTGGTCAAGATTTCCAAATCTAAAGCGAATATTGGTTATAAAAGAAATATTAATGTGCTGCCAATGTTACGAGTCAATAATTGTATTGTAAATATTATCAATAAACGAAATAGGTCCATAAATGAAGAAACCTCAATCTACATTCCAATGATCAAATAATATTTTTCAATTGTTTAAAAAATTTTTTTTTTATAAAAATTTTTTATATTTAATTTGTATTATATTGACATATATTTTCTAATTGCATTCTTACTCAAACAAATAACAGAAAAGTTATTCCAGATACTATTCCACATTTGTGAAATTAGTAAAAAAACTATAATTTTATATTTTTTTATATAAATAATGTGCTTTAATTATACATATTCCATTTTTTGATAACGTATATTGACCTGATCTACCAGTTATATACACGTATCAGCACAAAGTGTTCACAGGTCATCACGAGGGATCAGTTCGCAGCGATCACACAGGTCAAGCAACGTTCACCGGAGTCGCGACTTGGATGGGTGACCGCTTAGGTTAAAAAAAAAATTGGACTAATATTGGTTAAAGTGTCAACCTTCTAATATTGGACCAGTGTTAAAAACACAATGCACAACTAATATATAATATCGTATTTATTTTTTTTTTCAATATTGGTAAAATAAAGGTCAATATCATACTTTGCAATATTGGACCAATATTGAAAATCAATTCACATCCAATAGATAATATTGGGTTGACATGATTTTTCAATATTGGACCGATATTGCAACTTCAAGATTGGTTAAATAAGAGTCGATATCATACTCTGCAATATTAGACCAATACTGAAAATCAATTCACACCTAATACAGAATATTGGGTTTACATTATTTCCCAATATTGAACCAATATTTTGTGCTACTAGGGAATTTTCTGCTTAAGTATTATTGTCTTTTATTTATATATTATTCATTTTTTTGTAAAATATTTTTAAAAATCTTAAATTTTAACTCATTATTGTAATCATATTATATTCTTTAATTATATATAATTTTAAAGTATATTTTATTAAAATATCTCAGAAATATTATTTTAATTTATTCAGACGATTACAATAAGTAAAAGTAAAAAATTAAGATAATATAAATATAGGGGGAATATAAATACAATTAGTTTTTATAATGCAATTTAATTTATTATTTTTGCAATTTGATTAACATAAGAAATATAAAAGTAAATTCTGAAATATGTAATAAAAAGAATACATTGTAATATATATATATACTTTTTTTTATTCGTGTAACATTTTTGTTCATGTAAACTATAAATAAAGTAGTACGCCGGGTCTTTATGTACTCATTTTAGCTACATTTGCAACGCTACGTCGCTGCTTTCCACGCTCTACCGTCGCGCATGTGCGAGAAAACCCGGCCCGTCTATCAACACTGCAACACGGACGGAGTCCGCAGAACATATACACGGAGTCCTGTTCATCGTATATGAACATGTATGAAAGAATCATCACTCACCACAGCACGGACAATACGCGAGCGCCAATGGCTGTTAGACTCCCGCGTAATTCAAATTATATAATATCAGTATAATGCAAATATAAAACTTATTATATAACATGCGTCCTTGCAGTTATATTACTGTTTATTTATTATAATATGACACTAACGGAGTAATATAATAGTTTTATAATAGTTTTATAACTCAATTATATTGTACCTATAAATAATATTATATAATTATAATATTAATAGAGGATAACTTTCGTTATATTGCGTGTTATTCCCACGTTATATAACTTTTATATTTGATATTTGTTGGGTTAGGTTAAAGTTTAAATAAAATACAAAAGAAATTAGGAATGTAATTGTACACGAATTTGAAGATTTTTTTAATAAAGGATGCACATCATGGTATATTGACATTTTGTGTTTTAAAAGTTACTATTTCATTAACTGGACATTATCTCTTGTAGTAAAAATTTTAAAAAATATGAAATAATGTAAGGAAAAAGGAAGAAGAATTGTGAGAGTGTAAAATAGAAAAAAAGTTGAAAGTAGAAAGGATTTAAAGAAGGCAAACGTGAAGATTTTTAAATGAAGGACAAAAGAATTTAAGAATACAATTAAACGTAAGTTTGAGGATTTTTTAAAAATTGGTTGAATATCATATCGTGTTATGAAGTTTTGTGTTATAAAAATGAAAATTTTTTTAATCGAACATTATCTCTTTTAGTAAAGATTTTAAAATATGTGCAATGAGGGTAGAGAAACGGAGAGACATGAAATAATTTAAGAAAAAAGGAGGAAGAATTGTGAGTGTAAAATAAGTAAAAAATAAAAAACAGAAAGAAATTAAAGGAGGTGGAGAAGGTAAAGTTTTAAAGTTTTAAATAAAATACGCAAGAAATTAGGAATGTAATTTTACACGAATTTAAAGGTTTTTTAAATAAAGGATGCACATCATGGTATATTGACATTTTGTGTTTCAAGAATTACTATTTTATTAACCGGACATAATCTCTTGTAGTAAAAATTTAAAAAAATGTGAAATAATGTAAGGAAGAAGGAAAAAGAATTGTAAGAGTGTAATATAGGAAGAAAGTAGAAAGGATTTAAAGAAGGCTGTAAAGATTTTTAAATAAAGGACAAAAGAAATTAAGAATGCAATTGAACACGAGTTTAAAGATATTTTTAATGACTACGTCTCAAAAAATAAAATTTCAAAGGTGAATTTTTCATCTTTGTGATATCTCCATCCATAGAACACAGATAGAAAAAATAAAAACATTTTTATTATAGGACTTTACCCATCGTTTGAGAGTATTTAGATCGATTCAGAAGTTATTGAGATATAATAATCTCGTGTGCTTGGAAGTTGATGACTCGTGTATAATATTTGTTTTTAATACAAAAATGCAATCATATCACGTGCTAAGTATAAACGTTATTGTATATTAAATAATTATAAACTAAATAATTATGACGTGTTTAAATTTTAAGTTTTATGTAGATTTTGGTTAAATAAAAAACATAAAAGAGTTGTACATATGCGTATCAATTACAAAAATGTGATATTAACATATACTACGTATACTTTTATACACACATATATATATATATATATATATATATATATATATATAAAACATTTAAAAAACATTGTCTATATACTGATAGGGTAATAATAAATCAAATCATATTCTATTTTTATTTATTCATAATCTATTATCAAGAACATAATCTGTCATTTGTCATCGTGAACTGTATTATTATTAATCATGAATGTATAATTTTTGAAATTCTTATTATTTATATTTAAACATAAAGTTATATGTAAACATAAAATTAAATGGCGCGCGCGTATCGTGCGCTTGTGTTATTTTAGTGTACTAAAATTACAATACTTTTTTAAGCATCTTCTGACGGTGGATGAACATTCGAATTAACCGGAGACAAGGCATTTCCACCATCAATGACAATACGTAAGCGCAAAAGTAACTGATCACAATATATCCTACTCCTTGAACAAACTGAACATAAAAATCAAATAAATTAATATAACATTTTTTTATAAATATTAAAATTTTAAATATTCGTATACTTACAAACAGTAGAAATTCAAAATGAACTGTGGTTTCACTATATAAATGAGTCGATCGTATAATGACAGGATTTAAAAGATAAGCACAATACGTGAGTCTGCTGAAAGGGATCCAGCCTTTGAACGATAGTAACTTATTAACGATGCCTACAATAAAGATAAACATACGATAATAAGAACGACAGTTTTTTTATACTATAACAAAATTTAAAATATACATTACAGTACGTTTCTAAGATATCTTGTATGTAAACATACGCGCACACAAGTACTGCACAAAGAAATGCATATGTAATTTGCAATATACAATTACATATCTTTTCTGGAATGTAATCGTTCATTTTCTTTATCAATTGATTCATTATTCTTTGCAAAAGAGTATTAAAATACAGCTACCAAAAAAGAGAAAGAAACCTTTAAGAAACTAGCATCTTTATCATTAAAAATATTAGGAATATGTTGTATTTCTAGTATAATTTTTTTTAAAAACTCAAGTGGTACTATTTTTAATTCAACCTAAATGTATTTTTTCCAAAAAATGTATGAAATCTTTAAATTGCGTCAATTATAAAGAGAATATATTGCTGTTTGAAATAACTGTTGTACTACTTTTAACGAATAAAATGCAAGTGATAGTATATTTATTTTTTAAGTAAAACCCAAGTAGCGGTATCTTTAATTCTTTTTTAAATAAAATTCATGTGATACTGTGTTTGTGTATTTTTATTGAAACATTTTTCTGTTCTAACCTAAGTGGATGTACTTAATTTAAAAAAGTTTCAATGAAATATGTAACATTTAATCTCAAAGAATTAAACAGAAATGAGAATGTTTTAATAAAAAATTTTTAAACTACAAAAATTGGCGCTGCTGTTTTACAACATTTTATTTAGATTACAGTTAGACATTTAGCAGCGCCAATTTTTTGTAGTTTAAAAATTTTTTATTATAATAAAACATTCTCATTTCTGTTTAATTCTTTGAGATTAAATGTTACATATTTCATTGAAACTTTTTTAAATTAAGTACATCCACTTAGGTTAGAACAGAAAAATGTTTCAATAAAAATACACAGACACAGTATCACTTGAATTTTATTTAAAAAAGAATTAAAGATACTCCTACTTGGGTTTTACTTAAAAGATAAATATACTATCACTTGCATTTTATTCGTTAAAAGTAGTACAACAGTTATTTCAAACAGCAATATATTCTCTTTATAATTGACGCAATTTAAAGATTTCATACATTTTTTGGAAAAAATACATTTAGGTTGAATTAAAAAATAGTACCACTTGAGTTTTTAAAAAAAATTATAGATAAGGTGCGCGCGCACACACATAAATTGGCACCTTTTTTTTACCTTTTTTTGAAAAGGTAATTTTGTACTGATTCACGCGTTTTTGTAGTGTTAAGCAATATATTTATTTTTTGTGATGCCATGATTTCAACTTACAAGCAAGATTATAATGTGTGTGTGTACACACACACACGCGCGCGCAGTATATACATACATACATACATACATACATATATTTATACATATATATATATATACACATACATATATATATATATATATATATATATATATATATATATATACACATACATATATATATACCTATATATTGTGACGTGGCAGTTTTATCTGCCTCGCCACTTCGTCCTCCGCCTGAGCATAGCGCAGGGAGGCGCGTGGGACCGGGTCGGGCACTCAGCGAGAGAGCGAGATCTCCGGCGGGACTGCGGCGCGTAATGGTTTTATTTATTTATTCGCGGCTCATTTCATGTATCCGCGGGCACCCCGACAAACGTCGCCTAAGGACCAGCCGCAGCGAGGAGGATGGGCAGCCGCAGGACAAGGAGAAGGCGATCGTCCAGGGCCGGCGCACGGAAAACCGACGGAGAGAAGGACGAGACTCGACGTGGTGACAGCGATGCGCCACGCAAAAGAGGCTCGCAATTGGCGCAGCCGAGGGACAGGCCAGGGCGGACGAACGGCCAGGAGTAGGGCCGTCGAATGCCGGCTGTCCGCCGAGAATGGTAGCGGCGAAGAATCGTTGCGGGGAAATTCTGTTGCGATCGTCCGCAGGAACGACGAGAACAACGAGGATGTCGGATGCCGACGGGGACCGCACGACACCTGCGGAGACCCGACACTGCGCTGCCGTGACGTCACGGCTAGATAAGGGCGGCCGCTGATAGGCCGCGCCGCTAGGCGCAAGGATATCGCGCACCCTGTAGGAGGGGTAGCGCTCATCGATCGCGCATCGAGCGCGATCCTCTCGGCTTTTGCGTGCGACCCGTCCGACTGCGTGCGTGTGTGGAAACGAGCGAGCGAGTGCGAGATATCGGTCAGCTATCGGCCTGTCTGCTATCGGAAGGAGTGCCCGGCCTTGGCGAGCGAGTTGAGGACACCCGAGGACCCGAAGGAGGACCGTGCGGAAGTCGAGGTGACCCTCTAACCTTCGTGTGAAGCCACGAGCTGTCGGTGTCGACCGGCTCGCGTTCTGAGGTGGAGCCATTAGGTTCGTGTGCGAGTGCGTCCGCCGCGTGGCGATTGAACGCACCTTGCTTCTTGGTGTTTGGTCGGCTCTCCACCTCAAGCGTGAGACCTTGTAGAGGCACCCAGCTGTCGGCTGCCGCGTGTACGTTGACTGTCCCGCCGTAGAAGTTCGCGAGCGACCGGCTTTACGGGAAGCCGCAAAGCCCTCGCGCACGTGCGCGAGTCGTGTTACGGCCGTGATCACACGACCGTCCGCGTTATCGGTGCGTTGTCGTGTCGCGCGTCTTCGCGAGAATTGTGCATTGTGACCGCGACGACGGCATTGCCGTCACCGGGTATTTCGGATCGCATTGCGTTTGAATTAATTGCGGTCCGTTAGCGAGAGTTCGCCGAGTATGTTCTCGCCGCGCTGTTCCGAGCGCGCGTGATTGGCTGTCTCGTTCCGCGCGGGACCAACCGTCGCTGTTCGCGCCGCTAGCGTAAGCATTGTAGTACTTAAGTAAATTTTCGCGTTCCGCTTATTCGTTTTCGTTAACTCTCTTTATCTTTTCCGTTCTTTGCTTGCGTCGACTGATGATTTCGTTGCGTTTGATTCTACTCTGTCTCCGTCCTATGCTACAATACATGTTATTTTTCTCTGTTATATCGGCCTGATCGTGCTTAATTTCTCGCCTACCCGTCTCCTCCAGTAAGAGAGCCGCTTCGTCCCTGTCTCCGCTACCCCGCCCCTCTACCGGTTAGAGGAGCTAGCTGGCCGCGTGCGAGCGACGATTCCGTTTTTGTGTAACGAGTTATCGCGTGATACGAATTGGCGTTTAGCGTGGAAAAGTGAACCCGGCGACGCGACCGGCGTAATCGCGTCTGGCGCCCAATTTCGCGATCTGGTTGGAATCTAGCTGTCGGTATTCTCGTCGCTCTCGCGCGCGCTTCGTGTAGCGTCTCCGCTACCTTGTTTGATCGCGCACTTCGCCGTTGCTCTCCGGCGTCCGAAAAGTGCATGACAAAATTTGGCGCCCAACGTGGGGCCCGCCAGTACAAATTTCTTTCTACGGTCTTCAGGAGACACGGGCGTAGCGAGTAAACATTTTTTTTCTGCGTGTTATCGGAGGAATTTCGGGCCGGCGAGGAATTCTATGTTGAGTGTGAGTAACTTTTTTTTGTTTTTCCTGAGTAAGTGTTGTGTGCGTCCTGTCTGAGTTTTTTTTTGTACTTTCCTGTTCTCGCTAGAATTTTGATAACTTAGTGCAAGCCAATTTCAGCTTTCAATTGTTTGACACCGCTAACCATTGACGAATAATCTCAAAATTTCTCGAGACCATATTAACCGTCTTTTGTAACTAATTTTTGTTCGCTTTTGGTATCGTCTTGATTCTTGCGTGTGAATGTTGCTTCTCAAGCTGTGAGTTGCGATTTTGAGAATTCACGATTGACATTATTATTTACGATCTTGTGACTTGATATCGGCGAGCAAGGCCGTGAACAGTCCGTCTTGTTTGATCAGTGAATATTTGCGAATACTATTTCGTGACGGTGGAATTTGCTGCTCAGTGCCGATTATAGTGCTTGGCGTCGAGGTAAACACGCCGAGGAATTTAGGGGGAGGGCGTGCTGTTGAAGTATCGTGCCGTGTTTGCGCGTTCGAGTGTCGCAAATATTTTGGGATCTTAGACTACGCTTTGAGTGACCGTTAATTTTCGCTTCGGCTATCGTTGTCGTTTTCGTGAGATATCGCCGTACAATTGCGCGTGTAGAAATCAGTCGGTCGTGCGGGGGGGCAACATCGCTTGAAAATGAGTTTGACTAAGTACGACGACGAGTGGATTTTTACCGCCACCCTCGAACAATTAATTGCCGCGCTGGAAGAGCAGGGGCTCTCAACCGAGGGTTCTCAAGCCGCGCTCGCGTTGAGATTATTGCGCCACACGCGGACGACGCGTGTAGGCAAATCGGTCGGTGGCGCGGACGGCGCGCAAGGGTTACCGGATTACGGGCATTTGAATCTCCCCGAGGAGGGGGTACCGCGACCAGACAGTCCCTTCGAGGCCGCGATGAGGCCGCTGGCGAGCGTTCACGCGTCCGGGGGAGGCGGGGGACGTCGACCACCGGGATCGAGCGACGCGGCCGCCGCTTACAACATCATGCGGCGTTGGAATCTAAAGTTTTCCGGCGCGCGAGGGGAAGACGCGGAAACTTTTCTGTTGCGAATTGAGGAGGGTCGCGAGTTGATACCGGTCGAGGATACCGACATCTT
Organism: Solenopsis invicta; assembly: GCF_016802725.1. Classification (NCBI taxonomy): domain Eukaryota; kingdom Metazoa; phylum Arthropoda; class Insecta; order Hymenoptera; family Formicidae; genus Solenopsis; species Solenopsis invicta. Next base: position 36,964 of record NC_052677.1, on the reverse strand, counting down.
GCGATGCCTACCGTTCTTTCTATCGGGTGTCGCGCTTCACTGGTTCCGTGCTAAGCGCACGAAGTTAACGACGTGGGTTACGTTCAAGGCGGCGTGGCGTGCGCGATTCGGGGATCCCGACTTCCAGTTCGCCTTGCGGGATGAAATTATGCGGCGTACCCAGGGCGAGCGCGAAACGGTCGTGGACTATTTAACGTGCCTAAATGCGCTTTTCGACCGTCTCTCACCCCCGTGGGGTGAGGAAGAGAAAATCGGTTACGCACACCGCCACATGTTGCCGCGCTTGCAGACCATGGTGCCGCGCGATTCGGTCACCGATTTAGATTCCCTCGAGTTATTGGCGGCGCGAGCGGAAAGTTGTTGTCGGGCCGCCTTAAGTTATCGAGCACCTCCGCCGCCGGAGCGATCGCTATTCCCCGATCTAGCCTATCGTCCTTCAAAGGAGGGGGGACGCGGCGGAAAATTGAATGACACTCTCGCGGCATTAGAGATATCGGGTTTAGGTGAGAATGAGGGAGCGCCGCGCGCGGGGAGGGGGAAAAAGGCGAAGGCTCGCAGCGACGCTGCGACAACCGCGCCGTCGACCACCGCCGTGGCGGGTCCTTCGACCGCCACCTCGTCTACAAGTGTGCACCGTAGCAATCCCGGCAAATGCTGGAATTGCGATCAGACGGGCCACTTTGCGCGTGACTGTAAATCCGCTCCGCGCACTCATTGCTATCGGTGCGGCAAGGCGGGAGTGACGTTGCGTACGTGCCCAGATTGTGCGGGAAACGCCTAAGGGAGTCGGCGAAGGGGGAAACGCGACTCCTGGCAATGCATCCCCCAATAGTGTAGTGATACCGGTATGCGCAGATTTTGTTTGTAATTCGTTTGGGGCGAGAGAATCGTGCCTCTCTTTCATTCGCGTCAAGGTAGCGGGTAATGAGATTCGCGCTCTATTGGATTCCGGGTCGAGTCGTACGTTTTTAGGTCCGGCGGCTATTGAATTAGTGCACTCGTTGGGATATCGGTTTCGTCGGGCTAGGGACCGCCGCGTGACGACTGCGACCAGCCAGACGACGCGGGTGAGGGGGGAGGTCGAGGTACCTCTCGAAATTGAAAACCGCACGCGTACCTTGAGCGTGTACGCGTTGCAGACGTTAGCGTTACCGTGTATATTGGGTATGGACTTTTTGACAGCCTTCGGTGTTATGGTTAATTTTACGGGAAGTACGTGGGGATTCGCGGATGATATTACGCGACAATATCCCCTGGAGATTGAAACCACGAGCTCGCTCTCGGCCGCACTCGCGCGCGGGGACTCTGGGCCGGAGCGGGGGACGGAAGGGGACCCCACGGATCGGGAGGGGAGCTCGCGAGATTCGGCGCCTGAAGAAGCGACCGATATCGTTGGACACTCTTCGAGCGAGGGGGAAACGCCAACCGTCCGCGCCGATACGGCGCAGCCAGGCGGCCTGTAAGAGCTATCGGCCGGGGAGAGCGCGCGGTTATCGGAGTTTTTGGCGTCGGAGATACCGGGGGTGCCCGCGAAACTCGGAGCGACGTCGCTGACGGAACACCGTATAGATGTCGGCGGGCACGCGCCCATTAAACAGCGTTATTATCCCGTGTCGCCTAGGGTACAAGAAGCGATCTATGCGGAAGTCGATTCGATGCTTGAGTCCGGTATTATCGAGCCCTCGAATAGCGCGTGGTCGACGCCCATCGTCATGATTAAGAAACCGAACAACACGTACCGCTTTTGTTTGGATTTTCGCCGGTTAAACGAGGTATCGAAGAAAGACGCGTACCCCTTACCATATATGAACGCGATTTTGGATAAACTTCGACCGGCCGGTTACATTTTGACCATCGACCTTAGCCAAGCTTACTTACAGATCCCGTTAGAGAGAGGTAGTAAAGAGTACACCGCGTTTACGGTACCGGGTAAGGGACTTTTTCAATTTACGCGGATGCCGTATGGCCTAACGGGAGCGCCCGCAACGTTTCAGAGGCTTTTAGATCGTTTAATAGGTCCAGAGATGGAACCGCACGCCTTCGCGTATCTCGACGATATCGTGGTCGTGACGCGGACTTTTGAAGAACATCTTACGTGGTTGGGCAAAGTATTTGCGCGTATTAGAGACGCGGGGCTCACGATTAACCCGGAGAAAAGTAAATTCTGTCGATCTCAAGTAAAGTACCTGGGCTTTCTCGTGCAAAGCGAAGGGTTAACGGTCGATCCAGATAAGACCGCCGCTATCGTTCAGTATCCTCCGCCGCGAAACGTTAAACAATTGCGTCATTTCATCGGAATGGCGTCCTGGTATAGGCGATTTATACCGCAATGCGCGACGCAGATGGAACCGCTTACGAGTCTTTTGAAGAAGAATCGCTCTTGGGTGTGGGGGGAGACTCAAAAGCAAGCTTTTGAGTCAATTAAATTCTGTTTGACCACCCCACCCACGCTATCGTGTCCGGATTTCGATTTACCATTTTTGCTGCAAACAGATGCAAGTTCAGTAGGATTAGGCGCGGTATTGGCGCAGAAAAACGGGGACGCGGAACATGTAATTGCCTATGCAAGCCGCGCGTTATCGGACGCGGAAAGAAAATATTCCACCACGGAATTGGAATGTCTGGCTATCGTGTGGGCTGTCAAAAAGTTCCGTCCCTATTTAGAAGGATATCGGTTTACGATTATAACAGATCATAGTAGCCTTCGGTGGCTACACAATTTAAAAAACCCGACTGTTCGTCTAGCGCGGTGGGCACTCGAGCTCCTCGAGTATGAGTACGTGATCGAACATAGAAAGGGTGCGATGCACCATGTACCGGACGCGCTGTCACGACTTTACGAGGACGAGGACACCGACTTTTGCGCCGCTATCGTGACGAATGACGCGTGGTATAACTCGAGGGTCGAGGAAATAACGCGCCACCCGCGACGTTACCCGGAATGGCGAATACTTAACGGCGAAATGTACTTTAGAAAATCGCGCTTGATGTCGGAGGTCGTGGAAGATCGAGATAGATGGAAACGCGTGTTGCCTCGGGAATCGCGCCGCGCCGTCATTCGGGAAAGTCACGATCCACCGCATGCCGGTCACTTGGGGGTAGAAAAAACGTACCAGCGTATCGCGACACGGTACCATTGGCCGCGCATGCTAAGGGATATCGCAAATTACGTTAAACATTGCGGCGTATGTCAGAGGGTCAAGGTTGAACAAGACGTACCGGCCGGATTGATGGGGCAGCGCGTGATAGAGTCGCCGTGGACGGTGGTTGCCGCGGACATTATGGGACCGTTGCCGACGAGTAAGTCCGGTCACGCATACTTACTCGTAATGCAGGACTTATTTACGAAGTGGATAGAGTGCTGCCCACTTCGTAAGGCTACCGGTCGACGGATTAGAGAGGCGATCGAGGAGATGGTGATATTTCGTTGGGGCGCGCCGCGCGTATTACTAACTGACAACGGGACAGAGTTCATAAATCGGGATTTGCGCGCGATGTCGGAACAGTATGGGATCTATCATACGACAATGCCGCCTTATCACCCGCAGGCGAACCCAGTCGAACGGGTGAACCACATTTTGAAAACCATGATCACCGCTTTTGTAGAGCGAGATCACCGCGAGTGGGACGTGCACATTAACGAGTTTCGATTTGCGTACAATTCCGCACACCATACGTCTCTACAAGCTACCCCCGCCTTTCTTAATTACGGCCGAGAACCGCTACCGGTCAGCTTGCATCGCGAACAGGACGACGTCGGTGTCGAGATAGAGGAAGCGAACCCCGTCGAGTGGCGCGAACATATGGGGAAGATGGGCGCGTTACGGGAGTGGGTCGCGGAAAACTTGGAAGCCGCGCAAGAGCGGCAATCTAAGTATTATAATCGGCACAGGCGCGAAGTCACATTTAATGTAGGCGAACAGGTACTCAAGAGGTACCACGTGTTATCAGCCGGCGCACAACACTTCTCAGCGAAGCTGGCCAAGAAGTTCCATGGCCCGTTCATTGTTCGAAGAATTCTCTCACCAGTGGTCTACGAGTTGGCTAATCTAACGGGTGGGATAGTTGGCAAGGTCCACGTGAAAGACCTCAAGCCATACCATGAGCCTTTGGATGCCTAGGAGGATGGACGCGCAGGCGGACGCGGACTTCGAGTGGCGGTGGGCCCAGCTGTTCGAATGGATCTCCCGCCATCACCCGGGATTTTGGGAGGACCTGGCCCGTTATGTGGAGGAGCGCAGGCGGCGTCCGACGCCGTGTGATATCGTGGTGCGGCAGCTGCTGCCACCACGCGATATCGGGGTCCAGGTCGAGCCCCAGCAGCGCGACGTGGGACTGCAGGTGGACCCACGCCACAGGGGTATCGGCCTGCAAGTGGGGCCGAGCTGGAGGGACGTCGGCACCAGCACCGACCCTTACCGGCGCAACGTCGGCCTGCAGGTGCGCCTGTGCGGGTGCGGGGAGGTCGCGCGCTCAACGTCGCGGAGTCCGGACGCCGAACGGAGGAACGCCGAGGCGCATCGGAGGGCGCCGAGTCCAGACCGGGAGAGGTGCTGGAACTGCGACGCCCTCGACCATTTTGCGTGGCGGTGCCCGAGACCGCGGGGCCGCCGATATTGCTTCCGGTGCGGACGTCCGGGGACCGGCGTCAACGAGTGTCCCCGCTGCCGCGAGGGGTGGCTGGCCCAAGGCCCGATACGACCGGACGGGAGCCACGACGGGCGGGAAGCGCCCCGGTACAGCGGGGGAGCCCCGGGGGAGCCCAAGCGGAGGACTCCGTAGGATGCCGGACCCGTAGCGCCTAACTTTTTTTGTGTTTGGGGGAAGGCAAGACCGATCCCTCCCGTTCTCTTGTCGCGGCTATCGGCCGCCCATACCCAAGTGGGTATTAGTTTTTTTTGTTTTTGCTTCCCATGGGTGTTCCTTTCTTGTGTTTTGTTGATTGGCGAGGGGCTTAATAAACGCTTATTTTGTATACGTTGCTGTCTTGGGTTTTGGTGTGAATGCGCCCTGCTCCGTCTCCGTTCCCCATATCCCCTCCGGTCGCCGACGCGAAAGCGCACGCTAGACTTAGGAGCGCGTTGGAGCCGATCGTCCGGGACCGGAAGCGGCGGGACCGCGAGAGGAAAGAGCGAATAGCCAGGGGATGACCATGTCCCCCTGGTCGCGTCCTAACAGTTACGATTTTTTGTTGTTGTTTGGTATGGTCACCGTTTTGGGTTGGTTAACCATTTTCTTTTCTTTGCGAACCGGTAAGAATTTTTTTTGGTGTTGTGCCGTTTGATTTTTTTTTGGTGATATCGCAGCCGACAGACTGGAGATTTCGGTCGCTCTGAGGCGCCTTCCTCGGTAGCTCGTGGCTGCAGAGGGGCATCTGGACCGGCACGGTCCCGCTTGGCATGGGGGGGTTGTGACGTGGCAGTTTTATCTGCCTCGCCACTTCGTCCTCCGCCTGAGCATAGCGCAGGGAGGCGCGTGGGGCCGGGTCGGGCACTCAGCGAGAGAGCGAGATCTCCGGCGGGACTGCGGCGCGTAATGGTTTTATTTATTTATTCGCGGCTCATTTCATGTATCCGCGGGCACCCCGACAAACGTCGCCTAAGGACCAGCCGCAGCGAGGAGGATGGGCAGCCGCAGGACAAGGAGAAGGCGATCGTCCAGGGCCGGCGCACGGAAAACCGACGGAGAGAAGGACGAGACTCGACGTGGTGACAGCGATGCGCCACGCAAAAGAGGCTCGCAATTGGCGCAGCCGAGGGACAGGCCAGGGCGGACGAACGGCCAGGAGTAGGGCCGTCGAATGCCGGCTGTCCGCCGAGAATGGTAGCGGCGAAGAATCGTTGCGGGGAAATTCTGTTGCGATCGTCCGCAGGAACGACGAGAACAACGAGGATGTCGGATGCCGACGGGGACCGCACGACACCTGCGGAGACCCGACACTGCGCTGCCGTGACGTCACGGCTAGATAAGGGCGGCCGCTGATAGGCCGCGCCGCTAGGCGCAAGGATATCGCGCACCCTGTAGGAGGGGTAGCGCTCATCGATCGCGCATCGAGCGCGATCCTCTCGGCTTTTGCGTGCGACCCGTCCGACTGCGTGCGTGTGTGGAAACGAGCGAGCGAGTGCGAGATATCGGTCAGCTATCGGCCTGTCTGCTATCGGAAGGAGTGCCCGGCCTTGGCGAGCGAGTTGAGGACACCCGAGGACCCGAAGGAGGACCGTGCGGAAGTCGAGGTGACCCTCTAACCTTCGTGTGAAGCCACGAGCTGTCGGTGTCGACCGGCTCGCGTTCTGAGGTGGAGCCATTAGGTTCGTGTGCGAGTGCGTCCGCCGCGTGGCGATTGAACGCACCTTGCTTCTTGGTGTTTGGTCGGCTCTCCACCTCAAGCGTGAGACCTTGTAGAGGCACCCAGCTGTCGGCTGCCGCGTGTACGTTGACTGTCCCGCCGTAGAAGTTCGCGAGCGACCGGCTTTACGGGAAGCCGCAAAGCCCTCGCGCACGTGCGCGAGTCGTGTTACGGCCGTGATCACACGACCGTCCGCGTTATCGGTGCGTTGTCGTGTCGCGCGTCTTCGCGAGAATTGTGCATTGTGACCGCGACGACGGCATTGCCGTCACCGGGTATTTCGGATCGCATTGCGTTTGAATTAATTGCGGTCCGTTAGCGAGAGTTCGCCGAGTATGTTCTCGCCGCGCTGTTCAGAGCGCGCGTGATTGGCTGTCTCGTTCCGCGCGGGACCAACCGTCGCTGTTCGCGCCGCTAGCGTAAGCATTGTAGTACTTAAGTAAATTTTCGCGTTCCGCTTATTCGTTTTCGTTAACTCTCTTTATCTTTTCCGTTCTTTGCTTGCGTCGACTGATGATTTCGTTGCGTTTGATTCTACTCTGTCTCCGTCCTATGCTACAATACATGTTATTTCTCTCTGTTATATCAGCCTGATCGTGCTTAATTTCTCGCCTACCCGTCTCCTCCAGTAAGAGAGCCGCTTCGTCCCTGTCTCCGCTACCCCGCCCCTCTACCGGTTAGAGGAGCTAGCTGGCCGCGTGCGAGCGACGATTCCGTTTTTGTGTAACGAGTTATCGCGTGATACGAATTGGCGTTTAGCGTGGAAAAGTGAACCCGGCGACGCGACCGGCGTAATCGCGTCTGGCGCCCAATTTCGCGATCTGGTTGGAATCTAGCTGTCATTATTCTCGTCGCTCTCGCGCGCGCTTCGTGTAGCGTCTCCGCTACCTTGTTTGATCGCGCACTTCGCCGTTGCTCTCCGGCGTCCGAAAAGTGCGTGACAATATATATACACATACATATATACCTATATATATATATATACACCAAGCAAATCAAAAACTGCTTACGTGAATATAATTAACCTCAACTCCCATCCACAATAAATAATATGTCTCTTGTATAGACAAGATTATATATTATGCACTTTTTTCAGCCGAATTCGTTTGTCTCGTACAAAAACGTGTTGAATAAGTATATTATTAATAAATATATGCAGTTAAAAATATATATTTTGCATTAACTAGAGTCAATATTATATTATACTCCTACGAATGCTATGTATAAAATATTTCAAGTGTCATAAGATATGATTGACAAAGTGCATATGAATATGATAATGAAACATAGCTAATTAGATTGCATGAGCCTTATTAAATTTATTTTTATCTTTCTATCTTTCTCCAATGCATATTTTTTCCACCAAAAATGTGGTTTGCTTTTTCTTAGGTCTACTTCTAAGTCATACTTTTTTAACTCTAGCATAATGTAAATGTATATTTTGAATGAATTGACGTTTGAAACAAGTGTCAAATGATTGAATAAAGATATAAAAATATGTGTAATTTTACAAGTTGGCATTGGAATCATTTTTATATCTTTATTCAATTATTTGATACTTGTTTCAAACGCCAATTCATTAAAAATATACATTTACATTAAGGCTAGAATTAAAAAAGCATGACTTAGAGGCAGACCCGAGAAAGCAAACTACATTTTTGCTGAGAAAGGTAAATATGCATTGGAGAAAGATAGCAAGATAAAAATAGATTTAATAAGGTGCATCCGATCTAATTAACCTCGTTTCATTACCATATTCATGTGCACTTTGTAAATCATATCTTCTTATGACACTCAAAAAATTTTATACGTAGCACTCGTAGGAGTATAATATATAATAATATTGACTCTAGTTAATGCAAAATATATATTTTTAACTGCACATATTCATTAATAATAGGCTTATTCAACGCATTTTTGCACCACGCGAAAGAATTCGGCAGAAAAATGTGTCGTTTGCCCCGCAAACCGAGATATTATTGACGATTCAGGTTACAGGTTAGGAAACCTGTCATACGCGTAATCATGATCGCGGTCACGTGATGCACATCACATGGTGCATCACGTGACCGCATAGATGCTGATAGTGTAGTAGCGAGCGCCACACTGTGTCGAAAATGTGAAAGGGAGAATTCCTGAGGGCGACGACCAAGGAGACGTATCTTACAGAAAAATGTAGAGATTAGAATTTGCATCGCGATATCTCCGCTTGTACGGCACGGAGAGAAAAAATAAAAACACTTTTATATATGCAATTTTTCCTAAGCTATCGAATGAGACGACTTTGAACTTGATCGGATAAGCCGTTGCTGAGATCTGATAATCTCGTTATGCTTGAACTCGCTGTCTCGCGTAAAAGAGGCTTCGGTCTTTCTCGCTTTTTTTTTTGAATTGGCACGAGACGCGACCGCGCCTCTTGATAATACTAGGTTTCACAGAAGTGAGAAAAAAGATACCAGAATATTTTTTACTTTAAAGAACATGTTGTAGAGACGTAGATTGCGAAATAGTTTTCGCTCAATAAAACGCAGTTAAGACACGATTATAATTATTAAAATATTTAATATTCGAGATGAGAGAAATCTGAATACAATTTCAAATAAGCGGTTGTAATGACAAAAGACTTCACGGGGTCTACACGCACGGAAAATAAAAGAAAAATGAATTATTTGGGTTTGAAACATCAACGAAGTGAGCTGCTTAGATTTAAATATAAAAATGCTTGTTACGCTAAAATATAAAAAGAAATTATATCGAAATATATTTTCCGACAGAACATTTTTATTTCTACTTTATTTAATCTTAAGAAAATATTTTTTAAAATATTTTTTATTAAAATATTTTTTAAATAAAAATAAGATAATCTATTCCATTAAATTTAATGTTTTTGAAAATATTCGTTTTTCATTACAAAAAAATATTTTTTTAAATGTTAAAACAATATTTCTTTGCTTATAGGTTTCCATCAAAATCCATTTAATAGTTTATATCTGAATGGTTCTCCCAATAATCTTATAGCTTTCTTCAATAATCCGTGAAAAAACTGCGATTGAATAATCAAATAATTCTACTAATGTAATAGTCCACTCATGTAACAATCTATTTTTGTACGGCGAAATTGAATTTTATCTGGTTTCAACTTTAATTGCATTAAATGTGATATTTTGTTCAAAAGTATAAATTATTAATTATCAATGTTAAATTAACATTAAAATTAACATTAAAAAAAAAACAATTTAAACGTAAATAATTATCAAATTGCCATGTGTAGCTTATGCACAATTTACATGTAATCTTACAAACTTTTGCAAGTACCTAATATTATATAAAGAAAATTCCAGATAATTCCATTTACAAAAATAGTGATAATTTCTAATAAGATTTTAATAGATCAATATCTTTGAGAGAGAAAAAATTAATTTTACCATTTTTATCTCCTTTCATATCATATACTTTTTATCCCAAATAATTTTTGCTATAATGCGCACTTTAAAAGTAACAGCTTATTATAAATTACGTTTATTCTGTATTTATATTGATATACATTAGAGAAGAAGAGGATAATATGGCATTCATTTTTATTTTGTTGAATATTTTTATTTATAATCAATATTTTATATTAAACTCGATTATGTTCAATGTTGTTTAACAGATTTTGCATTCCAAATAATGAAATATTTATTACTTTTTAGGATAATTACGCAGTGCGTTACATTTATAAAAATGTAACGCACTGCATAATCTGTGGAAGAAAAAAAGTGGTGGTAATATGATTAGCCTAAAAATAATTATAAAAAACTGATTTAGTTATAAATAGAATACATGTCACCCAATAATGAAAATAATACGAGTAGCCGTAACGTCTACAGTCATAGTAGTCTCTTTTTCTTTATATATGTATTTGTATACATATAGAGTAAGGTTGCCAATATCGCACCGGCTAGGCTCTTAAATTGCACTACCTTGCGTATAAATTCAACTACAGTACTTGTACACTTTTTTGCAGGATTATTTGGTAACTACATAACATTATCATTATCCTCTATTGAACTCAACACGTTAAGAATAATAGTATTTTGTAATTAATATTTAAAAGAAAATGGTAACTTTGTTGCTATTTTTCAACACATTTCGTAGCTAAATTGCAAAAAATAAATAATCAAAATTTCAATAATTTGTAATAATCACAATATTATTAAAATTAGATTAGCAAAGTTCAAATAACTTTGTAATTTTATTTGTAAATTAAATAAATAAAGTTTTATACAATGTTTTAGTCTTTTAAATCGCACCATGTCTTGGTTTCCTAAATCGCACCATTGCTTTGACCGTGGTTATATACATAAAATCAAATATAATAATCATACAAGCATACATTATAACAATATTGCCATAATGTAACAATGTCATTAAGATATTATTGAAAAATTATCAAAATGATGACATTGACAGAAATTATGTTTAGTTTACGGTATTTATCTCCAGCATTAATAAAATTATGCTTATCTAATGCATTTTTGCTCGAGAAGGAAGAATTTAATAAAAAAAGTGTCGTTTTACTCTAGGAAGAGTAATATTAACCTGTGGTGCGATATAGGAGACCCGTTGTTTAAATTGCACTATTTGAAGACTTCTTAAAAATAGTCATTTAAAAATTTATGACAATACATAAAATTCTGAAAAAAAATAAATATGAAAGGAAAAATGTTGTACTTTATTATGACGTAAGATAATTAAAGATATTCTTCATATTTCCTTAGTTATAAACCTTTATGTCAAAAATGGTGCAATTTCGGCAACCTTATCCTATAGAACATCTATTATTTTGATAATATAAATTTACATATTAATGAATTTATACATTACTCAACATACCTCCGTGTTTAGTAGAACACGCTATTACAATCCAAGCTACACCCATGGCATAAAGCATTTTTTGTAGAGCAAGATATACAGCAATAATTGAAACGGATATGTATTGCTCGTAGATCAGAAATAAAATAAAAACGTTACATGCGCTAGCAAAACAAAAGGCGCACCAACACAGAATTATAACTTTCTGAAATAAAACAAAATAAAATGTCAAATTATTATAACAGATCTTTATTTACGCATTATTATATTAGGTATTAATAATTAGGTATTAATAAATTTACAAAAGTTAATAAATAATTAGTAGTTTACATATTCCATAATTATTTCATTACCTATTTTTTCAATATCTATTGCTTTCAATATATTAAAAATAATACTTAACCTTTTTCCAGAGCAAATTATTATTTAATTTTATTAAAATATATCCAGTGATTACACCAATAATATATGAATTTATTCTCATCCATGGTGGTATGTATAAGATATCCGCGTGTCGATATAATTCATTAAGTCTACAACAATAAGAAGTTTTAGTAAATAATTTTTCTTAATACACACAATATTTTAATAACCATATGAGAGCGACAATATTATATAATATTAAATATTTCTTAAATATTATTAAAATGTGATTATATTATCGAGAGTGTTTACTTCTGTTAATATTATATGAATACGATGTGAAAAGTAAATAATATTATTTATTTCTCACATCGTATACATTATTTACATTAATATTTTAAATTATTGGTAATATTATAACTTTTAAATAATAATTACAATGTTTATGAATATTTTATGCACAACATTTCGCATTAATTTTTTATCAAAATAATATTTGTATAATATTTTCATAATATTCCACAAATTTTTAAACAATGTATCACGAATATTAAGTAAAAACGGATACATAACATTAATACAATATTCCCCTAATATTAAAGTAATAAGGTAACTGAGCCGAATAAGACACAGTACTAAATAAGGCCCACTTTTAAATTTATCATTTAAAAACGCGTTTTATGTTTGAAACATGTGTTTAAGAGATGTATTGTAGGAAGTAGGTAAAGAGGGATTGAAGAATTAATACCGGTAGCAACACGTTTATTCAGTGCAACAAAAACTTGTAACAAAGTGGGTAAATCAACCGTTTACATAAAAATTTGTTGTAAGTTTAATAAGTATACATTATTTTAGGGTTTATTACAACATATTATAATATTATTCAACTTTCTAACTATTGGAAGAAAACAAATACATATAATATCAAATTTTTGGAATAAGTATATTTTGTATAAAGTATTATTAAATATGACCTACTTATGTGTTTATTGGTATGACGTTTATTGTACTGTTTGTTTATTGTCATTTATTTATTATATTATGCATGTGGCTTGCAATAGATGATAACGATATTCAATGACGTTAACTTTTCAGAAATTAAATTAAATTGCACTCGAATGGCTAAAAAATTTTTAAAGTTAAAAATTAATTATAGATGAAATTAATGATAATTGTAATGTTTAGAAGTATAATAGACTCTAAAGGATTTTATTTTTGTAATTAATAATTATCTTAAAAGTGATATGGTAAATGTTTGATTCCTTTATTGTTTTCAAATTACTTTTAATTTGGGCCTTATTAAAAACATAAGCATTTAATAAGGCCGAATGCCAGAGTTTAAAGAAAATTCTTTTTTTATTTATTTAAAAATGTTTTATATAAAAAATAAATTTATTTTGGTGATTAATTGAAATAAACATTTTATTTTTACTTAATTTATTTTAATATCTTTATAAATAAAGTTTATAAAAGAAATAAATTAAGTAGGCATTATTAGGTACCTTATTAAAAATATTGAATAATATCTTCGGAATATTATATTAATATATAGGGGAGATCGGGGCAAATCGTTAGACCTTTTCTCTTTAGTGTCTCCTGAGTCCTACATTAATAAAAAAAAAAAAAACATGAGCCGGTTTGAAAGGTTGAACCTTCCCCTTCACAATGCCGATATAAATAGAACAAATGTACTTGCTTTAAAGTACATATAAAAATGTCGACCAATGTCAAGAATTAAGAATAGCCCCACGCCCGGGGTAATTCGTAACTAGTCCGGGAATATCCCGAAATTTGTATTTTAAGTTGAAAGTCTGTAAAAAAGCTGTTGTTAAGACTTTCTTTTATTTAAAAAAGGATGTAGGTATACAAAAAACAAATGCAAACATACACATTCACATGTTCTTTTATGCCATCGGTGTGACAGATTTCCTAACCTCACAAGTGTCAATCTTTAACACTTTATAATTTTTTATCTGCTTAAGAGCGACGATTTTATATTCATATTCATGTTCTATGTACTAAAAGACACAATATTATCAAGTTTGAACTAAATCAATAAAGAACTTTACCTCAATGTTTAACTCTGCGTAGCGCAGTCGTTCGTAACACAGCCGAAGGGTTAAGGGCCTCGCACATGAAATGCATAACAGAGCATAAGCGTAGCATAAGGTCTTTGGACCAATGGGAATCTTATGTAAATCAATATGGCGACGTTATGCTGGATGCTCATTGGCCCATCGGTCCTATGTTGTGCTTATGTTACGTTATGCATTTCATGTGCGAGGACCTTTAGGGTTACCCAACTTAGGTTAGGCGCTGCAATCAGTATTAACGAATTGCCCCGGTGCTCGGTATTACGAATAGCCCCAACATCACCTGTGCGCATTATTGCGTATGATCGACAAAAATAGACATCACACAGCAAAAAGTAAACACGAAATGTTTCAAATACGTTCAACTGGACACGATACATTCAAAGTTTTCAAAAAAACCTTATTATCTTATTTAAATTTCGAAGAAATGCCGACTATCAAAAATTACTTCGACTGTCGCAAAACACATTTTTCACTACTACGACTTCAATATGACGCCGTTACCAACAAATCTTTGTTAGCAACATTGTTACATTAGGACGTGTTTACAGTGTTTAAAGTAAATTTTGAATATGTACCCATAAAAAGATATTTCCAATTATCGAATTACCTCGTCTAACGATTTGCCCCGGTCTCCCCTATTATTTTAATTTTTAATAAACTTCATAACTATCGTATAATATTCCAGGAATATTGTGGTTATTAGGAACTTACGCTGGAACATATTCATAAGCATACGAAATATAACCGGTGAGAATAATAGAACTTATCAACAATGCACCCAAGATCGTAACAGCGCCATTAAAGTATCTGAAATTCACAATATATACTTATTTTAATACATATGAGAAATACATAAGTCGTAATATGCTAGAAGAAACCAGGACTTATAAATACTTGTTTGATAAAAATAAAATTTAGGGAAAATATGTTATCCAGAAGTATAAAAACTTATAAAAGAAATACTTTATAATAATTTTTTCTGTTTTTTTTTTATTATACATACATAAACAAAATGCATTGACAACTTGCCTTTTGAGCCCTGGTTTCTCATACAATATACAATTGGTTACTTACATAGTTGATAAAATTAATATCATCAGACTGATTGTATAACATTGCATATCAACAGATAAATACCAACTCCAACTCATGCACTGTGACAAAAATTTTAAAATAAAAGTTTTCAAACGTATTATTTTAAGATGATTTCATCAAACGTGTTCGTACCATTGCATCTAAACCAAATAAATTATGTATATACAAAAGATTCCTCCACCAGTACTTTGAGTACGTTTCGTGCGCTCTTTCGTGTATGTAAACTTGCGATATCTTGTCAAACGACTTTGAGCTTAAGTACCATAGTCCTAACACCATCATGTATACTGGTGTCAACCTTAATAAAATTTCGATTAGAAAAGAATAAGACAGAGTAGTTAATATTTAGGTAAATTTTATGAGTAAGTTATGTTTTTATTATAATTACCAAATCGTCTTTACTTGTACACTATTCTTTGGGTATACGAGGTGTGATCAAAAAGTAAGGTGACTTTTTGAATTTTGCGCGCTCTGTACACTCTAATTTCAAAATTTTTTTTTTGTGTTGATACACTCGTCACGATCATATGTTCACAGTTTTGACTATATAGTATGTGTTGTTTTTATGTGAGAGGCATAAAGGTTAGACTCGTGTTTGCGTACTCGGCAACTTTTTGCTGTTAAAAATAATGGAGCAGAGAGTTTGTATTAATTTTTGTGTAAAAAATAGTATTAAGTGTTCAAAAACTCTTGAAATGTTGACAGTGGCGTACGGTGAGTCAACTTTGAGCAAAAAAAATGTTTATAAATGGTATAAGTTATTCCAAGAGGGCCGAGAAAATGTTAACGATGAACCTCGCTCTGGACGCCCCAGCATGTCAAAAACCAACGAAAATGTTCAGAAAGTGAAAGAAATTATGTTGAAAAATCGTCGAATCACGATTAGAGAAATAGCTAATGATCGTTTGGCTCATGCCAATCAATTTTAACGGATGTTTTGGGTATGACACGTGTGTCAGCGAAATTCGTCGTTACTAGTGAGTACTTTTTTGGCCAAAAACAATACTATCATCATGCCTCAGCCACTGTATTCACCAGACTTGGCCCCTTGCGACTTTTTCCTCTTCCCAAAATTGAAAAGGCCTGTGAAAGGACGAGGATTTGCGACGATTGAGGAGATTAAGTCTGCATCGCTGGAGGAGCTCAAGGCAATACCCAAAAGTGCATTTCAGAAATGTTTTGACGGATGGAAAAAGCGCTGGCACAAATACATTGTATCAGAGGGGGATTATTTTGAAGGGGATAACATAATTTTGGATGAATAAATAAATATTTTTTTATAAAAATGAAAAGTCACCTTATTTTTTGATCACATCTCGTATATCTTTCAATATAACTATCATTGAAAAAAATCTTTTGAGAATTATTAACTTATTTATTTAAGAAAAATTAAACAGGTATTTCTCCTTATCTTGCTCTATGAATAGAGTAAGATAGGGTAAGATGGGATACACTATAAACATATTATAGATACAAAGTAGAAAGTGTAAGATGCTATAGCAGCTTTTATAACATTGTTTTGTATTTTGTAATAATTAATGTTTTTTGCAATATAATTTAAGATAATATATTCTATCGAAAATCTTAGATCCATGTATACAGTTAAAGAATTAATGCAATTATTTTATCCACTCGTCATTTCTAAACAATGGAATAGTATAGAAAGATGGATCAATAAACGAGCAATTAAAAGGATATAACAAATATATTATAACTTCCTCCATAGCAAAAGACGTCATAGTGATGTCACAATGGGCTCATGAAGTAAATTGTGACGTCATTGTAAGATCATTAGAAGCTAATCGTGATATCACTATTATGTCACTTAATGATGTCAACTTTATGTTACAGTAATGTCGCAATAAGACATTTTTGTAACAGTGCAACTTTTATAACATTCGCAATGCTACTGTGACACTACCATAATATGAAATATAATATTACAACCGTATAAATTGTGTATTACATATACGTGTAATTTAATTAGTACTTAGGACAATTTTTTATTGTATGATTTAAGTTTCTGTTTTTAAAGACGTATAAATATTATTTTGTGTCTCAAAAGTCTTAAGTTACAAACAAATTCGTCTTTTAATTTAATAAATTTTTAATTTAAGAACATTGTATGACTTCACTGTAAAAATAATACTAGTTTTATATTAAATACATATATATTTCACATTAATTCTTAATTTAAGATAAAAATTTAGAAAAAAATACATTTTATACATTTTATATTATATAGTGTATATAATGTAAAAGAGAGTAGACTAAATCATGTTCCAAATAGGACATTTTAATTCACATTAATATAGTTAAGGGGATGCTTAACATGGTCCTTTTTTACCGACTAAACACGATTAATTTTTGCAGACAAAATTCTTGTAATTGCATTTACAGATTTCAAAATCCTTCTCGTCAATGAAAGTATAGACATTAATGGACCTCATAGTAATTCACTTTATGCCGAAAACGTTGAATTTATATCTTTTTTATCTAATCTTAACTGGCTCTGTAATCTAGAGTGTCAACGGGTGCCAAATATTCGCTTCATACAAATATTTAACGGTCTTTTCGTATAAAGTGAGTGTACTATGAGTTCCAAATTAGATGCCGGAACAACGTAGATTTTTCAAAATTTGGCTTAGAAGTCTAAAAAAAAAGATTTTTGTCTGCAAAAATTTGTGAGCATATGTCCGGTCCGATGCCGGTATATCTCAGCTGATTGCAGCAGAAGAAAGAGAAAATTAGTTGCCCTGTATTTTGACAGATGGCAGTGTTCAAGTCGGACGAAGCAATCGATCTGTTTATCGATCGATTGGATTGAATCTAAGCTAAGCGATAATAGGTTAGGTTTCCTGTCAAATACAACTCTGCAAGCAGATTATCTGCTTTGGCTTGAACTTCTTGGCATTCTGCGTTTCGAAATTCACTGTTAGTACTAGAAATCTATAGTTTCGTATACTGTAGACGTTACCTATAATGTAGTTTTACAATACTAACAGTGAATTTTGAAACGCAACCGTAATACAAAAATAAATAAAGGATAGACTTTTTTAGAGTTGATTATTTTGTAGGGTAGATTCGGAACATCAACTGCATGATCTCATACCTTTCTCATAAATTTATTCATTTTTAGAATACAGATTTCACATGTCAAAGCTTGAACATTTTATACAGAACACTTATTAGAAAATGTTAATTTTTTAAATTCCCTCTTTATTTTTTTTAAACGTGCACTATCAATTTTTTGCTCTGGACGCAGAACCTGTCGTCTATTTATGACATCCATTTTTCAAAAGAAATATATTCATTACACAAAATTAAAGAGTAAATGACAAAAGTATCATAAATTAAGTATCAGGCTATACACCATTTATACATTTACAGATATGTACCGTAGAAATCTTACCATTCGAAAGTTCGCGGATCGTATACAGTTACGCTATATACTTGGTACGAGAGATTATTGCATCTCATTACAATAAAAATCATTACGAATTGATTGATTCATAATAATTCATGCTCTTAGATTTCGTAGAATCTAAGAGCACGATTGATACATCAGCACATATGACAAGTGCACGCACACTTTGCGAGGATCCCACCGTGCGCATTACTTAGTAAATTTATACGAATGGCAAATTGAAAACCGAATATGGTGCATAGTCTGATACTGACTACAGTTTTCGCTAAAGATAACATAAAGTAAAATAAGAAAAGTATAAAGAAAGAAACTCATTTATACATAGTTTTTATTTCTATCGATTTTGATGAGTAAATATTTTTATTTTATGAATAAATATTTTCAATACAGATACATTATTATTATTATTACACATGTGTATAACCGACTATTCAAGCATTCTTGAGAAAATGATAAAATACTTTCAGCAGCTATAGTATCAATACGGAAAAAGAATTGTAAACGGACCTCTCTGAGGATGTTTATGATTCTTGACTGTTATGCTGAAGATTTCAGGTTCGATTCCTCGGGACAAGATTTTTTTTTGTAAAGTGTAGTATTAAAAAAAATCAATAAATTCAAAAATGCTTCTCTACAATTATATTAACTTCAATTTCGACACAAAAAATATGTCACAATTTTAATACTTTTTTTTGACGTTCCTCATTGTAAATTTTTATGGCGACTATATCTTTTGTATTCTTGAGAAAATTTAATTGAATTGATAATAAAAGAGCGTTTATAAACTTACTAATATTTTTTAAAAATTGTTATATATATAAGTTGTAAAAATAATTTTTATATCATACTAATTTGACACAATTGTGTCAAAATGACATTAAAATGAATCGTAATTGATTGAAAAGTGACTTTTAATGATCATTATGTAGTCACTTTGATGTCATTTTGATGTCGTGATGACTCCTTGTTCTGCTTGGGTAGTTAATGTTTTTCCACGCATGCAAACTAGTAATTCTTCTTCGTAATGTTACTATAGGTGCTAGAAATATTTTATTATTTTCTCGAGAATGCCTAAATAGCCGGTTCTATGGTTTTGCTGTATGTAGTAAATTTACGAATGAATACTACATAATCATGAAATTTTTGATTAGAGATCGCCGAGTCCCCGCAATATTGAAAAATTTTTGTCCCATAGCCAACAAAAACGAGAATATTTTTTAGTAGAAAAACCCTAATAGGATGTAACAAAGCGCCTAGAACGGCGCTCCGTGCACGCTAACTATCGTCGACCAATACACGTGTACTCGATCGACATCCGTAACGGCGAGGACACCGCGGTTGTCATAAGTCTATGTCACATCATGCTTTCTCTCTCGACCCAGCGTCAAGTAAGAAAGATGCGTGAGGAGTTCTACTGTCTTTTTCTTTCTCAAGCAGTCTATTCTTCTCGACCTATCCTCTTCTGTCTCGAGCGTTCTTGATTTCTCTCATTACAAGCCGGCAACACTGCACAAGCCGGCAACACTGCACAGCTTAGCGAAACGATTTCAGATTTTCTTGTCGCGGATCAGAGTTGCAACGCGCGCGCGCGCGCGCACGCACGCGACGTATTATTCTATATACATTTTTTACTTTTATATATATATATATATATAACATATATTACATATATTACATATATTACATATATTACATATATTAGTAGGAAAATCTCGATAGGACAACATTTATTATATTATATGACAATAAAATCTTGCATAACAATTTTAATCAGCAATTATGTAGGTACATTTAGAAAAATAGATGTAAAAGTATTGACGTTTTGTAAAGCATTGATAACTGCTGATGTAATTTCAAAATAGTATTTTGACAAAACTATGACAATATATATCAATTTTATATCATGATATATTTACAAAATTAGGAAAAAATTGATAAAAAATATAGCTACGTTATGGATGAAGCACTTATAAATATAATCCATATACATGTTTACAAAAATGCTTAATTCTTTCAAAATTACCATTGTAAGAATAATGCAGTATGAAATATATTACAATTTAGTATTGAAAAAATAAAGAAATTAAAAAATGCTTTATTTGTATTAATTAAATGGAAATTGGACATAGAACATATGTAAAAATTGTAACACTTCTTTTGACGTTCAAACACCCATTGTAAATTTTCATGGCAAATACATCTTTCGTGTTTTTTAAATTTTAATTCGATTGGTAATAGAAGAGCATTTTTAAATTTTCTAACATTTTTTCATAATGACTTACTTAGTGTTAAATAATTAAAAATAGTTTAAAAAATACATGTAACAATTTTAAAAATTCCCACTAACTTTTATATAATTCTACGTACATTATAAATAATTATATGTACGTATGTATAAAGAATAATTTTTTTACAATTTTTACAATATCTGTGATTTCATTTGTCACATTCTTCACTAATTTATATATATATGAATAATTGTAAAAAACATTATTTTTGATACATCCGTAAAAACAACTATTTATAATGTATGTAGAATTATATAAAAGTTAGTAGGATTTTTTAAAATTGTTATGTAACGTATATTTTTTAAACTATTTTTAAATATTTAACACTAAGTACGTAATTAGAAAAAAATATTAGGAAATTAAAAAATTCTTTTCTATTATCAATCAAATTAAAATTTTTCAAAAACACGAAAAATGTATTTGCCATGAAAATTAACAATGAGTGTTTGAACGTCAGAATAAGTGTTACAATTTTTACATATGTTTTGTGTTCAATTTCAATTTAATTAATAACAGAACAGCATTTTTTAATTTCTTTATCTTTTTCAATACTAGATTTACAAAAAAAAAAATTGTCCTAAGGGATCAAACTTGGAAACTTTCGGCGTATAAGCCACGCATTTTACTATAGAGCTACATGCCCAACTTGACACGTCTTTTTTCGTAACGGTACTATAGGTGCTAAAAGTATTTTACTATTTTCTCAAGAATGTCTGAATTGTACTACAATTTGTATGAAAATTACAATCCTACTGCCGCAACGCGCGAGCGTGTACTGCCACTCTAGTAGTATGGCATCTGATGGCATCTTTGCGGTGTGCTTCATGCCGTTTGTCGCTGGTAGAGTTCTTTTTACACGTACGTCTGAGTATTCGTGAGTAACCCGCAGTGAAATAAACGTTCAGACAATATAGTTGTTATCGTTGCATGGTACGGATTAAGATAATTTACTCCGCGCGTACTTCTGAGCATCATCTCTTTCTCCTCCCCCCCACCCCTCTCTCTCTCTCTCTCTGTCTGTCTGTCTCTGTCTCTTTCCTGTCTTTCTTGTTTCTTTCACGTCTCCATCGTGACGCGTTGTCACTCGTGGTCACTCGCATTCACCGTATCGTTCCCGCGCAATAGTTTGAGGTTATAATGTAGAGGCAGTAGTCAGTTCGTACTACAATAGTGGGCGACCACGACAACGGTAGCGGTAGCGTCGTCGTCGTCGTCAGTGATAATAAGAATAGTGGACGACTACGACAACGGTAACGGCAACGTCGTCCTCGTCGCCGTCGTCGTCGTCGTTAGTGTTGGTGATAATAGCTAGTGAACGACTATGACAACAGTAGCGGCAGCGGCAATGGCGACGTCGTCACCGTCGTCATTGTCAGTGATAGTGATAATAGTGGACGACCACGGCAGCGGCGACAGCGACGTCGCCAGTGATAGTGATAATAATGGACGACCACGGCAGCGGCGACGGCGACGTCGCCAGTGATAGTGATAATAATGGACGACCACGGCAGCGGCGACGGCGATGTCGTCATCGTCGTCGTCGTTGTCGTCGTCAGTGATAGTGAGAATAGTGAACGACCACGACAACGGTTGCGGCAGCGTCGCCGCCGTCGCCGTCGCCGTCGTCGTCGTCATCGTCATCGTCACCGCCGTCGCCGTCGCCGTTGCCGTCGTCGTCGTCGTCGTCATCGTCATCGTCGCCGTCGTCGTCGTCATCGCTGCCGCCATTGCCGTTGCCGTCGTCGTCGTCATCGCTGCCGCCATTGCCGTTGCCGTTGTCGTCGTCGTCGTCGTCGTCGTCATTGATAGTGATAATAGTGATCGACCACGACAACGGTAACGGCAACGTCGTCCTCGTCGTCGTCGCCGTTGTCGTCGTCGTTAGTGCTGGTGATAATAGCTAGTGAACGACTACGACAACGGTAGCGGCAGCGGAGGACAACGGGAAGCCGCCGTATCGTCTGCGAAGACGAACTACGTTATGTAAGAAACCTATAATGAGATATCAAAAGGTTTCTTGCTCCATAGACCGGTAAACCGTTCTAATTATAATTACATTTGTAATTACTGCCAGAGGCGTTTTGTGAGCTGGCTTGTTATAACAAAATGCCACAGCTGTAAATCGTGCTGTGGATAGTTATAAACAATTTTTGATTATTGCCAGAGGCGTTTTGTGAGCTGGCTTGTTATAACAAAATGCCACAGCTGTAAATCGTGCTGTGGATAGTTATAAACAATTTTTGATTATTGCCAGAGGCGTTTTGTGAGCTGGCTTGTTATAACAAAATACCACAGCTGTAAATCGTGCTGTGGATAGTTATAAACAATTTTTGATTATTGCCAGAGGCGTTTTGTGAGCTGGCTTGTTATAACAAAATGCCACAGCTGTAAATCGTGCTGTGGATAGTTATAAACAATTTTTGATTATTGCCAGAGGCGTTTTGTGAGCTGGCTTGTTATAACAAAATGCCACAGCTGTAAATCGTGCTGTGAATAGTTATAACCAAATATCGGAGGCGTTTGAACTATCTAATTATGACACAATACTATAAGTGTTTATCATACGCATATAATTTTTATAAAACGCTGTACTTCATTGTACTACTTCTCTTCTCTTTTTGTTATGTAACAAAAAGAAATAGAGTATCTGTCTAATAGAGCTCATGTGAAAATAGAAGAGAAACAACGCTTATATGATAAATGTCGATAAAAATGTTGGTATTATCGATATTTATCATTTTTAGTTCTGCAGAGATCCGCAGATGTCGCATTTAGTTCCACAGAAGGCCGCAGATGTCGCAGGACCATTAGAGTCTAGACCGACCTCGATTGAGTTCGCCGGTCACTTTAGCATCCCCTTAAGCAGATTTTCGTGCTATTTATAATGTAAAGTCCTTATAAGACACCGAATATGTGACAGCATTTTGACAGTTCTCTGTCGTAACATTCATTAGAATAAACACAAAAATTTAGCCAAAGTAAAAAATTTTTCAAAGAAAAACGATTGTAAATTTATTATTTAGAAAATGTAAAAATTTTGAAAGGTAATTGATTTAAGATAATTAAAGAGTGTAGAATTCAAAAATATCAAATGTTTTGTGATTACTTTTGCTGTTTATTGTAAAATTTGTTCCAAAGCTCAAAAAGTTTCGTGTACAAATTGGACTTTAGACAGGAATTGCAACCTGATCGTAGCATAGGTGATCAACCGATCAAATCTGATCTGGTCCTAGAATTATAGATTAGACTGTAAACATATAGTCGTCTTAGTCTAAAAAAAATCTCTTTTTAGACAAAGATGACCATATGTAAACATTGCATGCTCAATACAATAAAATTTTGTTTAGTACGCCGGCGTTTCTCGCAGTGTGATAAGCGACACGGAATTTTCAAAATGCCGCGTAGACATTTATCGGCCGTAGAAGTTGCACGCATAATTGCGCGTTTGCAACAAGGTTTTAGTATGCGTTATGTGGCGCAAGATATTGGTGCATCCGTGTCCGTAGTGAGTAGAGCTTGGTTACGATATCAAGACACGGGAAATTACACGAGACGTGGAGGTAGTGGTCGTTCTCGATTAACGACAAATAGACAAGATCGAGCCATTGTTCGTTATGCATTAGAAAGACGAATAATTACCACAAGAAACATTCGTGATGACATTCATTTGCGCCATGTGTGGGAACAAACAATTCGCAACCGTTTGAGAGAAGCCGATCTTCGTTCTCGTGTTCGTGCACAAGTACCAAGACTCACACTCGTACATCGCCAAGTACGTTATCAATTTGCGCGCGATCACATAAATTGGACCACTAGGGATTGGAGAAATGTATATTTCTCCGACGAATCACGTTTTTGCCTTTATGGCAATGAGACTCGTATACGTACTTGGCGTCGACGAAATGAATGCTACGATCGACGTTGCGTTATGCCAATACGATCCTACAACGGCGGTTCCGTGATGGTGTGGGGGTGTATATCACTTACAAGACGAAGTGATCTAGTGATCCTGCCACCTCCGGCAATGACGGGTGTTCGTTATATCAACGATATTCTACGACCACACGTTTTGCTATTAAATTGAACCTGTCGAAACTTTATTTTTATGCAGGACAACGCTCGACCTCATGCGGCGAATATAACGCGACGTTTTTTTCAACGACACGCAATTAGACTGTTAAATCATCCCGCCAATAGCCTGGACTTAAATCCAATCGAGCACATTTGGGATGAAATGGAACGACGATTAAGGCGTCGCGAGGAACAGCCGCGAAATTTAGAAGAATTGGGAGAAATTTTAACGGAAATTTGGCACAACATTCCGCAAGATCGTATTGCAAGATGTATAAATATGCAAGAACGCTTGCAAGCAGTAATTGATCAGAGAGGAGGAAATACACACTATTGAACACTCATGCGTGCGCACGCACGCACGCACACACACACACACACACACACACACACACGATGTGCAAAAATCCGACCGACAACCTCCACGTGGTTCACATTGGGTAATGCTAACGTCGGCGGTAGACGTCATTTTTCGGAAAAATGTACTGTAAAAAATATATATCTTCAAAGTCTTGTAACTCGGTCAAAAAAATCGTAGAAAAAACTTTAAAAAAAGCATTTTGTAGAGAAAATGTCATACTTTATGGCACTTGCATTGGATTTGTCGAGAAAAATTTTTTTATTGAGCTACAGGCTGTTAAAAATACGTTATTTTAAGGAAAAAACAGTGTATCTTTTTTGGGGCATAGTACTAAGAAATTGAGAAAATTTGTGAAAACCATTAATAGCAGGTTAAAGCTGAAACTTCGAGCTTTAAAATGGTTTTTTGATTTTTTGTCTACGATGATTTTTCACGGAGTACGGATATCATTTGTAAAAAATGCAGGTTTAGCTTCAAAGTTGCGTAACTCGGTCAAAAAAAATCGTAGAGAAATTTTTAAAAAAGCATTTTGTAGGTAAAATGTTGTAGTTTATGAAATTTTACTTGAATTATTCGATAAAAATTTGTTGGTCGATTTGCAAAGTGTCAAAAATACAAAATTTTAACGAACAAAACAAGGTGTGCCTTTTTACTGCGTAAGACAAGGAAGTTAAAAGAATTTTGAAAATCTGCTAGTAGGACGTTAAAGCTCGATCTTCAAGCTTCAAAATGCTTTTTTCATTTTTTACCTACGATGATTTTTCACCGAGTTACAGTCATTTGAAAATAGCCTAATTTTTGGTGTCTGGAAAGTGTTCCCTATTTTTTTTGGAGTAGTGTATATGTATATATATATATATATATATATATATATATATATATTATATATTCTTGAACTTTAAGTTCTTTTTGAATCAATTTTCTATTATGATTTTTAAAAAAGTTATATAGTTTTCAAAAATTACCCTACATTTGCCGTAACTTTGTTCACATATTTGCCAAAATCAAACCTGTCATTACTGTAACATTTTTATATTGTAATGATATTATAGCGACAACACATTTGTAACAAAGTGGACATTCGTATGTTACTATGACATAGCTGTAATATTATTGTGACATAATTATTTGTTATAAAACAACATCTATATAAAATCACAGTGACGTTTTTTGCTATAAGAATTTATAACACGTAAATCAACATAATGAAGAAAACATACCGAAGAAATCTTTTTATTATATGGATAAAAAATTCAGTTAATTTTTCCCTGCATCTTACTGGCTTAGTCAGTATTTTGTTTGTTTTATCTTTCAAATACCAATAAGACATTAAACATCCACTTGAAAAAAAATAACTATCGACTGATGGAAGTCCAATAAATGGGTCAAATATATAAGCACCATAAACCTCCATAAATCTGTACGCCCATACTTTATTGTCTAGAAAAAATAACTTTTGTTATAAACGAAAACAATACCCGCTAAAAATTTTTATATACACATATACAGGGTGTCAGAAAATATTCATTTGTGCTCTCGTGGATTGATAGAGCAAGTAAAACTAAGAAGAAATGTCTTTCACCATTTTTCAAAATTCGCAATAGTTACAGAGATAGAAATTAATATAATCGGCAAATGAGCACATGCTTTCCTTACCCACCGCACGCGGGGACCACCAGTCGGTCGCCAAACCATTGGCAGACGCGACAGTCAGCGAAATGAGGTAGATAAGACAACAATTGCTGCTTCTCCTTCTTATCGTGCCTCCTGCCGCGGCTGCCTATAATATATAAGGAATAGTGGGTTAAATCGGACCGTATTCCAAATAGAACCTTTTAATTTAAATAAATATGGTTATGCAGATATGCGTGCCATTTATAATGTAAAGTCTTCATAACACACCGAATATATGACAGTACTTCAACTGTTTTTTGTCATAACATTCATAGTATGATGCAAATATGTATTTTCAGCCATTGTGTAAAAATTAAAAAAAATTTTTGTATACATATAAATCGTTATTTAAAAGGTAAAATAAAATTTTGAAAGTTAATTGACTTAAGATAACTAAAAAAATAGAATTCGAAAATATCAAGCATTTTGTGATCACTTTTAGAGTTTATTATAAAATTTGTCTCTAAGTTCGAAAGAACTTATTTTGACAGCTGACCCAACGGCTATCGTAACGTCTTGTTATTAAATTGATATTTTGTTGAAAACATTAATTGTGCATATGTAATGTACAAATATGTTTCCTATAGTAGTAATTTCTTAATATAAATATCATTGCGTATTTATATGACAACCTCAATGTCAAGAGGTACCTTTGTGGTACCTTTGTCATGTCACCATGCCTGAGCGCGCAAAATGTCAGCTCAGTGATTCGTAAATTTTAATCGCGAATAAGTTGCATAATACAGTTGCATAACAGCAATGTTTTCAACATAGAATAAAATCGGAAGTAACACGCAATATAACATGCGCGTTACATGTAATGTCCATGTTAGTTGTAATTTCCCACTCATAAAAAAAATAACAGTTACATAACAATTGTATCATATTTGTTATACAGGAGTCATATTAATAATTCAGTTTTATAACAATTATATTATTAAAATAAAATGTTTGTTATATAAACCTAATAAATGGTAGTTATATGACTGTTATAAGTTATGATGTTGTAATATCAAGAATTCAATTTCACATAACTGTAATATTGCTAGAATATAAAAATTCGTTATATAACGTGGCACACACAAGTTATATATCTATTATTTTCTGTGTTTGCTGGGTGTTTATACACGGTGCGACAATTAATTTTTAAGACTGGCGCCATATCTCAGCAAATAGTGGCAACATCTGTTGAGCGGTAACATTCTTAGAAAGATCAATTACACTGGACTACAAAAAAAAATTTTCAAAAATTTACTTGGACAGGAGTAGATTTCCGGTATGTATTTTGAGCCCCTGAATCCGAATCCAGGTCTCAATTTGCTCTATCGCCCTAGGTTTTTTAAAAAATGGCGGATTTAATATGACGCATATAGCGTATTTTACTGCTTTTTAACGGATTATTTTAAAACTTCTAACGTAAAGGTTTTTGGGCTCACAAAACTAACATTAGAATTCCGAAATTCAAAATAGCGGATGCAATATGACGGAGTAATCAATTCTGATTTTTTTAAAGGATCGTTTGAAACTTCAACCGTGGTATTCATTCTATTACAACATTAATGTTGCTTTTATATTTATAAAAATCTATGTATTCAAGATTGATTTACAGTAGGATATCTACTTCAGAAATTTTTCTTATGAGTGGGAAACTTTTATATTATGTCTATGCTTTCAATTTCCTTTCTCAAGAAAGAAAGAAAGAACGCACCTCCAAAAATTGAACAGATCTTTTTTTACATAAGAGTCCTTACACCATACCATGATTTGCTTCATGACCAATAGGTGTCAGCTAAATTCATAACAGATTTGGTCCAAACCAATCATATAAGACAACCGGGACGATACACAATACGTTATATTGAATCCGCCATTTTTGAAAAAACCTATGATAGAGCAAAACAAAACCTGGATTCGGATTCAGGAACTCAAAGTATATACCGGAAACCTACTCCGGTCCAAATAAATTTTTGAAAATTATTTTTGTAGACCAGTGTTATTTGTCTGTTTAACGCGCCTAAATTCATGCCAATTGAATAATAACCCTAATAGCACAAGACGTTCTCGGGATGATCCCGAATTTGTTCTGAATGTCCCGGGACAATAATGGGACGGACATAGGACATTATACTAGGATATACCTAAATGGTTATACATTCAGACAAGAAAAGTAAAAGCAAATATTAATCGTATCAAAAAATTTTACAACGGTATCAATAGACAAAATATATCTATGAATGAAAAAACCTTAATCTACATCCCAATGAGCAGACAATATTTTTTAAATGTTTTTAAATGCTTTTTTAATAAAAATTTTTTTGTACTTAATTTAATTATTGTATTATATTGACATATTTTTTAGTTGCATTCTTATTTAAACAAATAATAACAGAAAAGTTATTCCAGATGCTAATCCGCATTTGTAAAAATCAGTAGAAAAACTATAATTTTATACATATTTATATAATTTGATTATATATATTTCATGTTTTCAATAATATAAATTTACTTAAACTATCAGTTATATACACATGTTAGCATAAAGTGTTCACAGATCATCACAAGGGATCCAGTTCGCAGCAATCACGGAGGTCAAGCAACGTTCACCGGAGTCGCGACTTGGATGGGTGACCGCTTGAGAATTTCCGAGAAAAAAATTCCCGATTTTTTTTTGCAAAAAGTTTTTTTTTAATGTTATTAAAATATTGTTTTGCTCAATTGAAATTATGTAGTTTAATAATATAATATATTTATGCGGATATTCCTTAAATATCCTAAAATGGTCCTGAAATGCGTATGTATAACCCGAGGATTGCGAATAGACATCTTTAGGATTCCCGATGGGATGTCCACAGGATGTCCATAGGCAAGAATGAGGCGCTCATTTGCTAGTCCATGGGACGTCCACAGGACGTTTCGGGACTATAACAGGTAGTCCTCGGGATATACCGCTCGTCCTGACAGGTCGTCCTTAGGACGTCCCGTGAACGTCCCTGTGCTATTAGGGACATTTCTGGAAAGAACTGTCAAAGTTATGACAGTTCTTTCTGATTAAATGTTTAATCGATGTTGAAATTGTATCATGGAACAACATATAGATTATTAAATTTAGCGCAAGACTTGGTAAAATGTTACTGGCGACTATTATCTTAAAGTTTTGAAGTGTTTGATAACCAGAATCCGTTGTATCCATCCCCATTATCAAGATCGCGAAAGTTGAACACTGTTGCACGATAACGTACCATTTCACAAGTCACTCATTGTTCGTCAATTTTTTGTCAAAAATTAAGTCTATGTGCTCAATTATCCGCCATATTTACTTGATTTGACCCCGTGCGACTTTTTTATATTTCCAAAATTAAAATTGATGTTAAAAAGATGCTTTTTCAAAGACATTCTGACCATTCAAACAGCTTCAACACGGGAACTAGAAGCAATACCACAAAATGAGCTGAATCATGCGTTTGAATCCCTTTTGAATCGCTGTAACAAGTGTATTGAAGCAAAAGGTGATTATTTTAAATAAAACAACATGAGATTTTATGTATTTTGTTTCTATCGTGTTTTGTTGGTCTAGTCTTAAAAATTAATTGTCGCACCGTGTATATGGGCATATTTTATAATCGTATATAATTAAAATTACATATGTTTGTGCGTAATTTTTTATGTAATTATATTATATATTGTGTATAAAATATAATTATTTGTAATTATACTGTATATGTATAAAAAATTTCCTCAAGAGATGAATATTTATTTTGTATAGTATATATTCTAAATTCTACTTACCGATAGAATCTATTGCAAAATAGAAACAGTGCATTAAAATTATAAGACACATATTTATAAATTTTAAGCCGTGAATGGCTGGTATTGTGCCAACATCTAATTTTGTACTAAATAATTTTTTGTATTTGTATATGCGGAGAAACATATTAATACTTCTCCAATAACACTTTTCTCATGTAAGGGCAAATTTACTTCTGTTCTTATTTCTCTGGATACGTCTTTAATACCTAAAATACATAATATATCATAATTTGACAACTTTAGTAATATACTAATGTAAAAAACAAAAAAGTTTAAGATTAAAAATGACATTATTAAAAGAAAGAAATTTATACATACTCGCGGATAAGCCGTACACAAGGTACAGCAAAAAATGTTGTTTTGTTAATTATTAATATATTTTAATGACTCAAAACGTGATAAATATAAATAATATCCTCTAATGATAAATAATTAAGTAAATATTTAAATAAGAAATTAACAGTTTAATAATAAAATAAAAATTACAAATTAATAAATAAGGCCCGTGAGACGAGCAAAAAAATTGGGGTGTATGTATAAAGCATAAATTATATTTATTAATATCTTTGATACATACGTTTCGATTGTATGGAGTCTTCTTCAGTGTGTACTCTTATATTACTAGCGCAATATTTACAACGTAAATATTGTTGTAAACATTGCACTAGTAATATAAGAGTACACACTGAAGAAAACTCCGTAGAGTCGAAACGTATGTGTCAAAGATATGAATAAATATAATTTATGCTTTATACCAACACCTAAATTTTTTTGTTCGTCTCACTGGCCTTACTCATTAATTTGTAAATTGTATACGAGTTAATCAGATTATTGTAATAAAATAAAAAAATTAATACGAGAAAGTAAACTTAATTTTTAAAAGATGAAATCTCTAGTACTTCAAAATTGTATGTAATCTGTTAAAATACAAATTTTAATCGGTTTTTTATATAACACACATATACACACTTACCGTTGTTAATGTTGTTCATGTTATTTTTCTTTAAATTTTTTTGGATGAATATATCATATATCGTGCCGGTTGTTGTCATGAAACAGAGGCCTAAGCCTATACTGTAAATAGAATATATATTTATTCTCTATCTGAATTTTTATCTGAATTAAAAATAAAAATTATTTATAATATTATATTATTATTACATGTTATTGTTATATTACATTATACAGTGTGTCCAAATTGTAAAATGGTTATTATTTTTTCTCTAAGACGTACCAAATATAAAGAAATGCACCACCGGATAACTTGTCATCATCTTTCAGATTTTTAACTCGAATCAAATTGATGTCCGTGAAATGAAGATCATATCTTAAGATAATTTTGTCTTGCAATATTCTTTCCAATATAAAACTTAAATTGCTTGTTGAACACGATGCTGGCAGACAGAATCCTAGTGTTATCACATCCTAAGGTAACATATGCCAAATCATTCATTTATCTTTTTTAGCAGATAATATTTTTAATTATAATACTTACCTCTGTAAACATACGTATATGATATTGAAGAGTACTATTGTATCTAAAATGAGCAACAAAGTAATTTATATCAAAAGGCGGAAATTCTTTCTGTAGATCACGATACTGCATGTTATTCAATATTATTCTCGATGACATTGAAAGACTTCTACTTATATCGAGACACTGGCTACGACTGCTTAACCAATAATTATTCCCATATAAAAAACCTGGTTTAAATCCGCTACTGGAATCTAAAACTAAAAATAAAAAATTAGAATGAACTGTTATATTTGCTCAAAATAAATAAATACCAGCTTTTACTTATTAATTAATTTTTTAATATTTTTATTAACTGTGTAGGAGAATATAAAAAAAAATCTCTCTGTGATATTTTTTCCTATCGAAATTTCTAAATACCTCTTAATATTATTTTTAAAATTATAAAAACATTTTATCGTCCAAAAATAAATTATATGTTTATCTTCTGCGCTATTGATCTGCGCTTCTACTGGCCTTCCCGCTTATCAGATTTAATGGTTCCCGATTTTTCTACAAGATTATTCTTATACAAGAAATCAAAAATTTACACGAAAAAGTCACTAGACATCAATGATCTGAAGCGTCGAATTAAAAAAGAAATGGCCTTGATACCAAGATCTACATTGAGAAAGTATTCGTTGATTGACTTTGCGAATGCCGACGTAATTTAAAAAAGTTGAAGTTAATGAAGGACTCTTGAAATTTAAAATAATTAATACTCGTAAATTAGGCCAATGAGAGTCAGCGCAGGTATAAGTGCGTAAATGTTTATTTCTTATCGAAATACAATTTCAACGTGTTTATTTCATAACGAATTACAATTATCACGGACGTTTCGACTCATTTTGAGTCATCTTCAGTGCAATATATAAAAACAGTTCTAATCGTCATCAGTCAGCAAAAAACGGGAGGACGTCGCGTCACCAATGGTTTGCCAGATCCGCAGTAGCATCTTTCCCCGTAGCAGTGTCAAAGGAAATAATAATTCTCTATCCAATTAATGTATGTTTTTTTTCAAAAGATGATTAATAATTATCTTAATTAGCTATATTTGCGTGACTCACCCATTTTCAACTGATGAGGACTACTAAAGCCTTCGATAAAATTTTGTTTTATAAGAATAATTTCAATTCTCTTGTCAAAGTATACACTCACAAAAAGAACGTGCTCACTGTCTCAAGTCAGAATGTACTTATCTTTAATTTTTCTTAAAAACCTAAGTGGTACTTTTTTTGTATTTTGACTAAAATTTTTCCATGCTAACCCATTTTACCTTTAACTTAAATTCTACAAAACAATAGTAGTACTACTTTGTACTTTGTATTCTTATTGAAAAATTTTCCTATTCCAACCCAAGTGGTATGTATTCTAAAAAATGAGTGAAATCTTTAAATTGCGCCAATTATAAAAAGAATATATTGCTCTTTGAAATAACTACTGTACTACTTTTAACGAATAAAATGCAAGTGATAGTATATTTATTTTTTAAGTAAAACCCAAGTAGCGGTATCTTTAATTCCTTTTTAAATAAAATTCAAGTGATACGGTTTGTGTATTTTTATTGAAACATTTTTCTGTTCTAACCTAAATGGATGCATTTAATCTAAAAAAGTTTCAATGAAATATGTAACATTTAATCTCAAAATATTAAAGAGAAAACAGAAATGAGAATGTTTTATTAAAATAAAAAATTTTTAAACTACAAAAAATTGGCACTGCTCAATGTCTAACAAGTGGAGGACCAGGTGAGAGACCCTGGGATTTTAATCCCAATTTTTTTAGTTATTCTGGAGACGAAAAAAAAGTTTACGTCTCCCGGCGTTTCATCTAATAGGCCTTAGTTTCGAAATAATAAATTTGTGAAAATTGGCCATACCGCGGCGTGCCATATGAGCTTTCCCGGTAACTGTTCTTGCCACCAGTGCAGTCGGCTCTGTGCGTTAGGTGCTTGCTACACAATCGTAAGATCCGAATTCGCTCCCGAATGTGTACAAAATTTCTTTTTTTCTTTAATAAATGTATTTATTTATCTTGATGATATTAATATAGTATGCAAATGTCTAAAATAGAAAATTTAATTTAATATCATTTTCTAAACTTCAATTTAAATTTAATTTGAAGGTAATTTGAATTCAAGTAATAATATTTGAAATAATAAATAGGTAATAATAATAATAATAATAATAATAATAATATATAAGTTATTTGAAATGGATAACATATAAAGGCAACGTATCTAAATTTTCAAATTGTTTAAATTTAACAATGATAAAAGAAGCGGATATAAAATGGTAAATAAACGAGAGGTTTTTAATACCCTTGCAGGTAAGTAGTCGGTTATAAAGCCGAAATTCTTTTATGTTTTGTCCTTGCTGCGCAATAACTAATGCGCAACTCGACGCTTGTATGTAACTGCACCTTCAGGTAGGGCTTTTAAAAAGTTACGGTTGTAGTTAGGTTATTATTCTTCTTTTACGATTAATTATTTTAAAAACTAGAATTTTAAAATACTGTTAATATTATTTCCAATTAAATTTTAAATTAAACAATTTGAAAATTAAGATACGTTGCCTTTAAACGTTATCCATT
This sequence comes from Solenopsis invicta, assembly GCF_016802725.1. Classification (NCBI taxonomy): domain Eukaryota; kingdom Metazoa; phylum Arthropoda; class Insecta; order Hymenoptera; family Formicidae; genus Solenopsis; species Solenopsis invicta. The sequence continues at coordinate 2,477 of NC_052677.1, read as the reverse complement.
TTAAATAACTTATATATTATTATTATTATTATTATTACCTATTTATTATTTCAAATATTATTACTTGAATTCAAATTCCCTTCAAATTAAATTTAAATTGAAGTTTAGAAAATAATATTAAATTAAATTTTCTATTTTAGAAATTTGCATACTATATTAATATCATCAAGATAAATAAATACAGTTATTAAAAAAAAAGATAGAAAAAAGATATTGCACACATCCGGGAGCCAACCCGTATCTTATAATTGTGAAGCAAGCACCTAACGCACGGAGCCGACTGCAGTGGTTGCGAGAACAGTTACCGGGAAGGCTCATATGGCGCGCCGCAGTATGGCCAATTTCACAAATTTATTATTTCGAAACTAAGGCCTATTCGATGAAACGCCAGGAGACGTAAACTTTTTTTTTGTCTCTAGAATAACTAAAAAAATTGGGATCAAAATCCCAGGGTCTCTCACCTGGTCTTCCCCTTGTAAATATAATCTAAATAAAATGTTGTAAAACAGCAGCGCCAATTAAATTAAGTACATCCACTTAGGTTAGAACAGAAAAATGTTTCAATAAAAATACACAAACCGTATCACTTGAATTTTATTTAAAAAGGAATTAAAGATACCGCTACTTGGGTTTTACTTAAAAAATAAATATACTGTTACTTGTATTTTTATTGAAACATTTTTCTGTTCTAACCTAAGTGGATGTACTTAATTTAATTGGCGCTGCTGTTTTACAACATTTTATTTAGATTATATTTACAAGGGGAGGACCAGGTGAGAGACCCTGGGATTTTGATCCCAATTTTTTTAGTTATTCTAGAGACAAAAAAAAAGTTTACGTCTCCTGGCGTTTCATCGAATAGGCCTTAGTTTCGAAATAATAAATTTGTGAAATTGGCCATACTGCGGCGCGCCATATGAGCCTTCCCGGTAACTGTTCTCGCAACCACTGCAGTCGGCTCCGTGCGTTAGGTGCTTGCTTCACAATTATAAGATACGGGTTGGCTCCCGGATGTGTGCAATATCTTTTTTCTATCTTTTTTTTTAATAACTGTATTTATTTATCTTGATGATATTAATATAGTATGCAAATTTCTAAAATAGAAAATTTAATTTAATATTATTTTCTAAACTTCAATTTAAATTTAATTTGAAAGGAATTTGAATTCAAGTAATAATATTTGAAATAATAAATAGGTAATAATAATAATAATAATAATATATAAGTTATTTAAAATGGATAACGTTTAAAGGCAACGTATCTTAATTTTCAAATTGTTTAATTTAAAATTTAATTGAAAATAATATTAACAGTATTTTAAAATTCTAATTTTTAAAATAATTAATCGTAAAAGAAGAATAATAACCTAACTACAACCGTAACTTTTTAAAAGCCCTACCTGAAGGTGCAGTTACATACAAGCGTCGAGTTGCGCATTAGTTATTGCGCAGCAAGGACAAAACATAAAAGAATTTCGGCTTTATAACCGACTACTTACCTGCAAGGGTATTAAAAACCTCTCGTTTATTTACCATTTTATATCCGCTTCTTTTATCATTATTATTATTATTATTATTATTATTACATATTTATTATTTCAAATATTATTACTTGAATTCAAATTACCTTCAAATTAAATTTAAATTGAAGTTTAGAAAATGATATTAAATTAAATTTTCTATTTTAGACATTTGCATACTATATTAATATCATCAAGATAAATAAATACATTTATTAAAGAAAAAAAGAAATTTTGTACACATTCGGGAGCGAATTCGGATCTTACGATTGTGTAGCAAGCACCTAACGCACAGAGCCGACTGCACTGGTGGCAAGAACAGTTACCGGGAAAGCTCATATGGCACGCCGCGGTATGGCCAATTTTCACAAATTAATTATTTCGAAACTAAGGCCTATTAGATGAAACGCCGGGAGACGTAAACTTTTTTTTCGTCTCCAGAATAACTAAAAAAATTGGGATTAAAATCCCAGGGTCCACTTGTTAGACATTGAGCAATTATAGTTTAAAATTTTTTATTTTAATAAAACATTCTCATTTCTGTTTTCTCTTTAATATTTTGAGATTAAATGTTACATATTTCATTGAAACTTTTTTAGATTAAATGCATCCATTTAGGTTAGAACAGAAAAATGTTTCAATAAAAATACACAAACCGTATCACTTGAATTTTATTTAAAAAGGAATTAAAGATACCACTACTTTGGTTTTACTTAAAATATTAATTTACTATCACTTGCATTTTATTCGTTAAAAGTAGTACAGTAGTTATTTCAAAGAGCAATATATTCCACTTGGGTTGGAATAGGAAAATTTTTCAATAAGAATACAAAGTACAAAGTAGTACTACTATTGTTTTGTAGAATTTAAGTTAAAGGTAAAATGGGTTAGCATGGAAAAATTTTAGTCAAAATACAAAAAAAGTACCACTTAGGTTTTTAAGAAAAATTAAAGATAA